>NC_050574.1:125458801-125764579 GCF_011100635.1 Trichosurus vulpecula
AGGCGACATTTTGTGAATAGATTGCCTCTTCTGTTTGCCAGGACAACCCTTCCCAGGGACCTGAGCAATCTGTTAATGGTTAATCTCTGTTTGGCTTTGGGCAATAACTTCTGTTCCTCGGTGTTCTCCACCTGTGTTTGCTTTATTGTGTCCTCCTATAAAGCTAGGTGTTTCCTGAGGGCAGAGAGTGTCTTCAGGTCTTTGGAGGGGGCTGTGCCTGCATTCCTCTCCCCCTGTCCAGTCTTTGAGTCAAGGGGCAGCATCTTCCCTCAGGAAGACTCCTGGTCTGAGGTAGAAGGACTGGAGAAGGGACCCCCACCCCCACTCCAAGGCCCGGTCTACTCCTTCCTCCTTACTGCCCATCCAAGTCAGGAAGTCTTGGTATTACTTTACCTCTTCCTCTGCTCCCAGCCAGCCAATCAGTGCCCCATATTGTAGGAGTCCCAAACCCAGCTTCCCTGCTCTGGGAAGGCATAATCTCCAGATCTGAGGCCCCAAAGTCGTGCAGCTGGTCACTGGGACTGTTAGAACACAGTGGCGTCTGTTCACACTGGGTTTCTGCCTTTCCTTGCATCCCCAGTGTCTAAGCAGGCTGGAACATAGTAAGCGCATAATAAATGCTTGTAGATCACACTTCAAAAGTGACCATCCAGTCCAGGTCCTTCATTTTGTTGAAAGGAAAGCCAGGGACCCAAGAGGTCAGGCAGTGACTTAACCAAGGTCAAACAGCAAGTTAGTGACAGGACCACTGGCTAAGTAAGTCTCCTAGCTTCCCATAAGATTTTTTTTATTCATCTTTTTACCATACCCTATCTGTTGTAAAATATTGGCCATACTAGAGTACAGCTTATTACAATATGTATTGTAATACATGACTAAATAACGCAATTATAAATCCTTAGTTATGCTAAGAGCAATTCACAACTGAAAGAGGAGTACAAGTACACCTAGTTCTAGAGGACCTGTCTATAAACAATTGCTATTTTGCCACACAGGTCAAGCAAGGAATCATGATTTGCTTTACATTACAGAAGGGGTCCCACGTAGGCCCGTTTGGGTCCCAGTACCTTGGGTGTGCTTAAAGTGGACTCAGCTGCACCAAGGTTCCTGGGTGCCTACAGCCCTTTAGGAACACAGCTACTTCTGAGCACCTATCACAACACCCCCTGGCCTTTGTATTAGTGCTTTCCAGAAAGGATTCTGCTCTGCTTTAGCTCAGCACCTTTCAGGCCCTAGTGGGGGAAATGGGAGAGGCCCACTGAGGGTTAGACTCTATCATCTTCCCCAGGTCACACACAGCTGGCCTCTGAGGCTAGAGCTGGAACAGGACAGCCCAGGATTCTGGAAATCCGAAGCTCAGACAAAGGCCCTCCCCCTCTCTGGGACTCAGTTTCCTCCTCTGTAAGATGAAAAGGTTGGCTGGGCTCAAGGATTCCTTTTAGCTCTGTTCGGCAGCCTGGGAGAGTGAAAAGAATGCTGAAGTTGGAGGAGGCCTCTGAGACCTGGATCAAAGTTGTCAGCTCCAACATTTTACTGGTTGTGTGGCCTTAACTTCTCCCAGCCGAGGTTTTCTCATTTGAAAAATGGTGGTAATGATTCCTGCCTGCCTGTTGGCAGGGAGGGTAAGCCCCCCCCCCCTTTTGAGAACTCTGTATGCCTTAAAATGCTACAGAAATGTGAGCTTTTACTATTATGTTATTATTATTAGAACTATTACATACTATTCCTATATTATATACGATATACTATTACTGTTGTTAACTATTATAGCGAGCATTTATATCGCATGTTAAGGTCTGCAAAGCACTTTACATGTTACCTCATGTGATCCTTACAACAACCCTTTAAGGTAGGTTATTATCCTCATTTTATAGACCTTAGCAGCAGCAGCAGCAGCAATCTTAGGTTTCTTGTAGAACCTAAACTTTCAGAACTGGACCCCAACCCAATCATTTTATAGCCGAGGTAACTAAGCTCCAGACACTTAGATGTAGTAAGTGTTAAATGTTTGTTGAGGTCTGGTTCTAGATCCTCTGATCACTGTGTCCCTGATGCATGGTGAGGGGGGACAGTACCCGGACTGGGAGCCAGGGGATCTGGGTTGAGCTCCTTCTTTTCTGAACCTCTGTCCGGTGATTGTCACTCTTGGGCTGGGCAGGGGCATCAGATGTGAGAGTCACAGGGCTTCCAGCTTTATGTGTGTGACCGTGGGCAAGTTCCTTCCTCTCTCTGGGCCTCAGTTTCCTCAAACTCTGCAAAATGGGGATGATATTTATCCCATATGCCTCAGCGGAAAGTAACTTTAAAGGGATATGGAATTAGAAGCTGTTGTTCTTACCTAGGTTCCGTGTGATGGTCTAAATGCTTATCTGTCAACATTTAGTGTGGGCCTTTGTTTCTGGGGTGGTACAGTGTGCAAGAACCCCACTCATCGGGGTCAAGGATTTCCTGGTCTGCTCTCCACCCCAGTCTAACCTCCTTCTCTCAACACCTTCCCTCCTCCTCCTCTTCTCTCTCTTCCCCCTCCCCCAGCCTGCCTCTTTTCTCCCCTTCCCTTCTCCCGCCTGTAACCTCTCCTCCCCTTTTTATCCCTTCTTTCCCCTCCCCCTGTCCTGTCCTTCTTCCTCTTCCCCTCCTCCCTCGGTTCTCCACTCCTCTCTATTTTCTCCCCCTCCCCCCGCCCCCTCCCTCTCCTCCTCTGTAAAATGAGGGAGTTGGATCCGGCGATCTCTCCAGCCCCCCGAGCTCCGGCTCTCGAGATCCCGCGTCCCACTCCTCAGCTGGGACCAACTCCTGCTCTCCCTCCTCGGTCCTCTCCAACTCCATCCCACCCCCGACTCCCTTCTCTGTGGGCGCCTCCCCCTTCTCAGCCCTCTCCTCCTCTCCCCTCCCACCCAGCGCACCTGGCCCCCAGCCCGCAGCCCTCTCCCCTCGGGAGGGGCCGGGCGAGGCCCGGCTGGGACCGGCCGGGCGGGGCGGGGCGGGGCGGAGTCGGGGCAGGAGGCTGTGCCGCGGCGGGAGGTGGTGGAGAGGTGCGGGTGGGGGCGGGCGCTAGGACCCGGGGGGAGGGCGGGGCGGGGCTGGGCTGCAGGCGGGCGGCTCATCAGCTTCACCTCCGCAGCTTGGAAAAACCCCAGCTGGAGCGGGCGCCGGCTCGGGGGCCGGGAGGGGTCCGTGGGAGGAGGGCGGCCGAGGGGCCGGGAGTCGGGCACGCGGCGGCTTCCGAGCCCAGTCCCCTCGCCCCCTCAGAGAAGCAGCGGCCCCGGCTCGCTCCGGCAGCGGCAGCAGAGGCGGAGACTCTTGCACCCCGGGCCTGGGCGGGGGCGGCCGCCGGAGCAGGTGAGATGTTTGGCCGGGCCGGGGCCGGAGGGAGCTGCGCGGGGGCCCGTCCCCGTCCCCCCAGCCCTCCATCTCCGCACACGCAGCCCCCGCAGGTAGAGTTCGTCGCGGCTCCGGGCCCCTTTGGGTTCCGAGAGGGGACCGTGCCAGCCCTTCCTCCATCCTCCCCAACTTGGGGGACCCCTCGAGCCCCTCTGGTCTGCCCTGCTAACCTGGGGCGCCCTCTGTCCCTGGAGCCCCCGCTAGCCTTCCAGGATCTGCCCTCGTCCGGCTCCGGGACACCCTCTACCAAAGCCCTTCCTCCGGCTGCTTTCTCTGTCCGCGCCATCCTCGAGTCCCCTCTGTCTCTGATGCTCTCTCCGAGTCTCCCCCTCGCTGACCTCGTCAAGTTTGCGGCTCTCCCTGGTCCTTGTAGCTCAGGGGACCCCTCTGTCCCACAGATCTCCGTGGAACTCCCTCTGCCTTGTCCCTGGGGTCTCCTCTGCGCCCGCTTCTGTTCTCCAGGAGCCTAGTCTTGGCCTTAGTTCACTCAGCTCCCAGGCGCTTCTTGCACCCGCCCCATATCCCCCCTTTCTTCCCTGTCTCTTTCCCCAGTTGTCATGCCTCAGGCCCTTGAGCCCCTCCTGTTACATTTCATCCATGCCCCAAGACTCCTCAATTCTCTTCTTTTCTATCCCCATTCTCCTCTTTCAGATGACTTGAGATCCTGCTGTGCCTTCTCTTTCCTAGGACCTGGTATTCTCTCTCTCCTACTAGGGTCTCCCTTTGCCCCACCTCCCAGACTCACCAGTCTTTTTTCTGCTCTGTTCTCCCCTGGAGGTGGGATTTGGTATTGCCCCTGGAGGCCTCCAGGGTGACAGGTGCCTCTCTGGCCTCATTCGGGGACTCCCTCTCTCTTGCGGTTGGGGCTGGATGGACTAGGAGGGTCTATTCTGACTCTCTTGAGCCCCGGAAAGTATTCCCTATTGTGGGGTGGGGATTTATGTCTGTTCTCGCCCTAATCCTGGACTCCTGCCCCTTTCCCAGCCTTCTCTTAGCCCCGCCCCCATCCTACCGAGAGGGATAAGATGTGTCCCTTTGCTAATGGGACACAGTATTCCTGCCCTCCCCCCCAACTTCCTCTGACTCTTGTCCTCATCCTCTAAGTTCCCTTGCTCACTCCAGTCCCCAAACCGGTCTTTCAGGTCCGGGGAAGGCTGAGTCAGCTTTGGCAGAGGCTTCTGCCCTGGTGAGGACCCGGGCCCTGGAGGTTCCCCCCCCCACCTCGGATTCCCCCTTCTCCATGGAGTCCTCAGATGGACCCCAGCTCCCCCGACCAGCACTGGGCAGAGAAAGCGTGCAAGTGCCTGATGACCATGACTTCCAGAACTTCAGAGCTGAGTGTGAGGCTGAAGCAGGCTGGAACCTGACCTACAGCAAGGGCGGCCTGGGGGTGTGGGTGCAGGCTTTGGAGCTAGACCGGCCCCTTCACAAGATCAAGGTAAGGGCTCTGCCTGGGCCAGTGGCACTGCCACTGTTCTCTGGGAAGACAACAGGAGGTGGAGGGGTGGGGGTAGAAGATGAGGTGGGTGGGGTAGAGATGACACTTGGTCCTGACCTCTGATCTCTCAGGCTTGGAATCTCCATGACACATAAAACCCTAGAGCTAGAAGGATCTTGGAGGCTATTTATAAACCAATAAGTATTTATAAATAGATATGGGGAAACTGAGGCCCAGAGAGAGTTGTGGGCTTGCCCAAGGTCACACTGATGGAGCCAGAACTCCAGCCCAGTTCTAGCCTCCGACCCTCTTCCTTTCCCCACCCCAATTGCCCAATTCCTTGAAAAGTTGTCTCTTCTCCCTGAAGATAATCGCTCTTCATTGTCTGACACTTCATGGTTTCACAAAGCACTTTTCCCCCAACACCTTTGGTGGGGAGCTCATGCATTATCAGTAGCTTACGGAGGAGGAGACTGAGGCTCACTTACACAATGAGTCAATGGCAGAGCCAGGACTCAGGGCCAAGTCTCTTGATCCAGGGTTCTTTCCCCATCCCCCCAGAGTACTCTATTTGGCTTCCCGAGGCGGTCTCTTAATGACAATAACTCCCAGTTTCATATTGCCTTATGATTTACAAAACTATTTCCTCACAACAACTCTGGGAAGTGTGCGGTGCAGGTAGCAGTATATGCATTTTACAGATGGGAAAAGTGCAGGGAAGTGATCTGCCCAGTATCCTCCATGGGGTCTGTGAGAATGGGCATGGCTTGAATTCAGATCTCTCGAATCTTTTATTCCTGTCGTAGGCCCGAAGCTGCTCTTCCCCCTCCCTCATCCCTCACTGTTCCATCCCTGAGGCCGCCTCCTTTCCAACTCCCTTCTGCCTGGTCTTGGTCACTTACGCAGAACAGCCTCTCAGAACCTGGTTCTGTTGAGATTCCGTTCCCATTCTCCCAGAAGTCTCCTTCACTCTTTGAATTTTCCCTTGTAGCTCTTTCCATGAACAAAAACAAGTTTTCCTGCTCTGTGCCCTGATTCCCTTCCTTTGCACAGGTGTCCCCTCACCTCCATCTTCGACTGGGCCTCCCAGCCCTCCAGTGTCACTCACCACCAGGCATCTCATGAGTCCAGCAGCTCTTGACATGCTTTTTACTTGGTCCTGTCAGCCTGGTCAGGGCAGGGGTTGTCTGCAGTTCAACCCGGAAATATTTCCATGATGGAGAGGATATTCCTCTGCAGCTATTGGCCTTCCCTCAAGGGCTGGCTCCCCCTAGAGCTGTCAGTACAAGGATGGGGCTGGGGAGATGTATGCAGAGCTCAGGGCACAGGGGGAAAACTGCATCTACCCCCAAGCTTTGTGGAGCAGATAGAGGGCTAGAACTGAGTTCAGGAAGACCTAGGTTCATCTGGTCTCTGTCACATACCAGTTCTGTGACCCTGAGCCATCTCCCTTGAACCACACTCCTGTCATCTCTAATATGGGGATAACAGTGTCTGCCTTATATAACCTATCTCAAAGGGTGCAGTGTCTCAGGTGAGAAGATGCGTGCAAACCTTTAAAAGTGCTTAGGGTGTCTGGCATATAATAAGTGCCCAGCATGTAATAGGTGCTTGATAAATGCTTAGTGACTGACAGTTGTCAGGTTTGTGATTATTTGGATGAGGAGGGATACAATATTCCTTCTCATTAACCTAGTACCTTCAGACTGCAGAACCTTTCTAGGGGGCAGGAAGGGAGGGGGTGCCCTTCTGTGATTCCTAGTCCTTTCTTTTGAATCCTCAGCTCTTGGCCCATCTTCAGTAGGAACTTTTTTGGGTTCCATTCATCCCTTTAGTCCTTTGAATTGCTTGTACACAAGAGTGAAATTAGAGGGATAAAATCTGAGAGCAAAGATAGGACCCAAAGACCTGAACTCAAATCCCCAGGCTAGACAAAGAGAGAAAAAGAGACCCTGACCTCAGAAAGCTCCCAGCCTGAGTTAGAAGATGTGTCCCCCTCCCCCCATCTAGGATGTGAATACAAAATACAAGCAATTCACACACACACACATACACACCCTCTCCTAGCTGTAGAATGAGGAGATCCATCCTATGGAATGGAAGCTGTTGGCAGCTATTTATTTCTGAGTATGTGTGTCAGGGACCCTTAATTCTGCCCAGTGGGGAACTTTCTTCTTTCTTATCATTTCACATCTCTCATTGTTTAACCTCACAAAACCTTTTCTCTCACTGGGAATAGGGACATGCACCTCAGATGAAGGTATGTCTACACTCTAGGCTCCCCTGCTGAGTGATAACTATTGTATCTGAGGTCCTTCCTCTTCAGGTTCCTCCCATTGGGAAGGAACCTTGGTTTCCTCACTTATAAAATGAAGTCAGACTAAGGTCCTTTCCACTTCTAATCCTATGATCTCTTGATAATCTCAGAGTTTATCCTGCAGAGACCACTTCCTCGTCCATGCCTGGGGTACTCCTGAGCCTTGTGTCCTGTGCAGCACAAGCTGGAGGATTCTTAACCTGAAGTCTGGGAACTTGTTTTTTGAAAACTGTATTTCAGTTATAATGAGTTTCTTTTGTAATCCTATGTATTTTATTTCAAACCACGATCTGAGAAGGAACATATGGGCTTCACCAGACTGGCAAAGCCCAAAGGGGTTCATGATACAAACCTGTTTAAGAACCCCCAAATTCTTCCCTAATGCCGGCCCTATCCTCAGCAGCCTCCCACTGGCTCCCTGCAGAGAAGTGGGTGGGGAAGCGTGGTGTGACTAGCCTATTGCCCAACTTGCAGAGGGGTTGGGGGATGGGGAAAACAAGGGTAGTTGTGGACTTTGGGGACGCTACACGGGCAGGATGTCAGAGCTAGAAAGAGCCATGGAACGTATAGATTGGCAGACATGGGAAGACCCTTGGAGAGGTGATCCCCAGCAGTTTACAGATGGTGGCCATGGTGCAGAGAAGAGTCACCTAGGGTTAGCCAGCAAATTGGTGGTGAACCTGGTTCTTCTGAATCCAAAGCCTGGGCTCTTCTATTACTCCAACATTCATGGCCTTGACCATGATACCCAGTATTCAGGGACTAGGAGCTGCCCCCCCCCCAGGAGAGGGTTCCATGGGATAAGAGTTGTTCTTCTTTCCTTCCCTGGAGATCTGCCCTGTGCCTTCTGCACATCCTAATGTGAAATTTTAGAGCTGGGCAGCAACTTCTCTTCCTCTTCCTTCAGGTCCCAGGCCTTATTTTCTGGCATCTTTCTCTACATGTCTGTCTCTTCCTGGGCTTCCTGTTAGTGTTTCTCCTCCTCAGAAATAGGAACAGAGTGGGGGACTCACTGACCTCAGCTTAATCTGAGCTGATCCAGGTACCATAATTCCAACACCCTGGGCTACCCTCCTACCCCTGCCCTGGCTCCACATACAAGCTCATCAAGGGGAGAGATACTTTGGTTTTCACGTTTGTGTCTCAGCCTTGCATGTATTAATGGCTTAAATGTTTACTGGATTGCATGGAGTCAGAGACCCTCCTCCAGTAGACTGTGGGCTATAGAGGGAGCAATTCACTTCAAGTATTTTCTCAGGCCAGAGACACCCTGTCCCTGCTTTCAGAGATCCTCCCAGGGCAGTTGACACTATAGCCCTGGCAGCCTGGGCTATAGACCCTAAGGGAGGAACAGATGCAGGCCTGGGAGGGGCTCCAAGGAGGGGAGAAGCATGACTTCTCTGGTCTTCTTTTGGCTGTTAATCCCTCAGCAGGGCCTCTGAAGGCACTTCTGTTGTTGTCTGAGGCTGGTATTTTAATTCAATTCAACAAGATCGATGCCCTCCCTCCAATGTGCAGAACTCTGTGCTCGAAGCTGAGGGAAAGAAGGGTTTAGCCCTCATGGAAGGAGCCTGGTCTATCTAGTAGGGACTTAAGGCTTTCTGACAGGTAATTCAGTTAGACTTTGTTATGTGCCAGGCACTGTGCTGTGGGAAATACAAAGACAAGAATGATAAGGCCCCAGCCTGAAAGCAACTTTTGTCATCCTGGGGATAAAGGGTTTAAACAAATAAATGAAGAGAAGGTAGATTGGGCAAATCAGGGAAAGCTTCCAGGAGGAGGTGATGCCTGAGCCAAGTCTTAAAGGCAGCTAAGGATTCTGAGGGGCAGAGATAAAGAGGGAAGGCATGAAGACAGCCTTTGGGAAAGCAGTCCATCGAGAAGCCATTTTTTAATGCACTTACTATGTGCCAGACAAATAGGAAGGTGAATCAGTCAGGCCCTGCCCTCAAGGAGCTTACAGTCCAATAGGAGAGATAGCATGTAAATATCTAGGTACAGATACAGATCTATCAGTATCCAATGGTATTCTGAGGAGGGGGAGGTGTTGGCACCTAGGGAGCACCAGGAAAGGCCTCCTGCAGAAGGTGGGACTTGAGCTGAGACTCAAGAAGCCGGCGGGCAGAGGTTTGAGGGTTCCTAGAACTAGTAATGTGAGTAAGAATATGATCCCATTCACACATTTATTAAATGTGCACTGTGGGCAGAGCCTTGTGCTGGACACCAACGGAGATACAGCATCTAGATAAGACTTGGCCCCTGCCTTCATGGGGTTCACAGTCAGCTGGATACATTGCCAACAATTATGCACAATACTAGTTTATATTTTGAAAGTGCTAGAAAGGCACAAAAAACTATATGAGAGTCATGGGAGATCAGAAGAACCCTCCTGGAGGAGACGGTGTTTGAGCTGGGCCTTAATGATGGGTAGGAGGAATTCAAAAAATGAAGAAAAGGAGGAGGAGAAGGAAGAAGGTTCTTCCAGGTACCGGGAAAGACTATGAGCCGAAACAGAGTTGAGAGGGCACATTCAGGGTAGGAGCACATTCTCTTTTGGCTCTTGTTGTTAAGTAGTTTCAGTCTTGTCTGACTCTTTGTGACTCCATTTGAGCTTTTATTGGCAGAGATACTGAAGCGGTTTGCCATGTCCTTCTCCAGCTCACTTTACAGATGAGGAAAGGGAGGCAAACAGGATTAAGCGACTTGCCCAGGGTCACACAGCTAGTAAGTGTCTGAGGCCGGATTTGAACTCATGAAGGTGAGTCTTCCTGTTTCTAAGGCCAGTGCACTATGCACCGTTCCACCTAGCTGCCCAAGTTTCTTCTCTGGCTAGCATGTGTTCTTTGGTGCAGAGGAGGAGTATGAGAGAAGATGAGAAAGAGAGGCTTGTTTCAAAGACATTAAATGCCAAGCAAAAGAGTTTGCACTAGGGAGCCACTGAAGATTATTTGAGTAGAGGAGGGACATGGCCAGATCAATGGTGGTGGTTGGAAGGATGGAGCAGACTGGGGCGAGGTGGAGGCAGAAGGCTGTGTATATGCAGACTTTGTGAAGGTAATCCAGAGTCCACAGAGATCCCGTCCTAGGGCTGCGATAGAAACAGGAGGAACAAGATAGGAGAGCTGTTGGGGAATTTGAACCTCTCCTATTCTTTGTCAGTAGTTTGAGGCCTTATTTAACACAAAAATATTCAAAGCCTTTTCCTCATTTTCTTCCCTTCTCTGTCATTTGGATTGGGGCTCAGTGGCCCATGGGACTGCTCTCTCCGCAATGATTTCACGGTACTTAGAGGAAATATTGTGAACTGTCTCTGCCCAGTAAGATTTGTTAGTATTAGGAACACTTGCAGCTCTCTGACACTGGGCACCAAATCTTTCCTTGAAGACCCTGGGGAGCTTGTGTAGTCTCCTTATTGTTTCCGTAACCGAGCTTGGGCATCCCGGTCTGGCCTGCGAATGGTCTTGGAGCCTTGTTGTCAGTGTCTCGCTCTACACCAGTTTTGCTTGCTCCCTCTGGTTCTTTACTACTTTAGGCTTCCCTAGGGGTTTAAGGGCAGGCATGTTGCTGTGGAAAGACTGCAGCTTCTGTGGGCACAGGGCAGCTCCCTGCAGCAGGGGCTGCTGAGACATGTATCCCCTTTTATTGTTTAAGGTGACTTAGAAGTCCTGGCAGGGCCTAACAAGGGTGTTAGATATAGGAAGGGAATGGGGAGGGCTGAGTCCTAACGCCTTTTTTCTCTCCCAGACCTTCTGGCCTTTTAGCAGGGAACCAGAGCAAAATGAGACATGAGCCAGGGCTTTCCAGAGACCTTCAAGGGTAGGGAAGGGCAAAATAATCTGAATAGGTAAAGAGTATGTGTGGAGAGGGCAGGGATGACTGCTGAACATACCTTTTGTCCCTCCTGGGCTTCCCCTGTCTCATCCCTTCCGACCATCACCTCAGTTGACATCATAGAATGCTCTAGTCTCAGGGCCAATAGCACTTTTAGAAGCATCCAATATAACCCATTCATGACAGGGAATTCTTACTACAGTATCCCTGAAAAGTGGTCATCTCGTGGGAAGCTCACTACCTCAGCAAGCAACAACCCACCGCACTCGTGAACAGCTTGAGTTAAGAAGTTTGAGCCAAGATTTACACCTCTGCACTTTCCCATTAATTAGGAAGGGAGACAGGGCAGGCATGACCACTCTCATTTTAAAGATGAGGCTACCGGTGACCTGAGAAAGAGAAATGACCTGTCCAAAGTTACCCAGGAAGTGGCAGAGACAGGGCTGGCCCCCGGATTTCCTGACCATCCTCTCCTTCAGGTCTGTCCCAGCCAAGTCCTTTGAGGAAGGGGGTAGACCACTTAGCTCCCCAGGAGGTGATAGGCCACTTGACCTAGCGGGTGGAGAGCTTGACTCTGAGTCAGGAGAATCAGAGTGAGTCCTGACTAGATGTAAAATAGGAAGCACCTCCTACCTCCCAGGGTGCTGTCAAGATCAAATGAGATGACACATGGAGGTCAGTGTGATCTAATGTGGTCTATTGTCATCTATACTATTACTGATGTATCTCTGCAGAGTTTACAAAATGCTTTCCTCTTCATAGCCCTATGACAGAAGTCGATGTACAAATAGGATTGTACTCATTTCACAGACTAGGAAACTGAGACTCAAGGGAATTGTAGGGTGCAGAGTCTTGACTCAAACCTAGGTTTCTTTGGGCATCCTAGTTCCGGGTTCTTTCTCCTTGTTTCTCTGCAGAGTCACAAGGCGTAGATGAATAGGGACCCTCTGTAAGAATGGATGAGGACAGCCCAGGTCTGGTTGAGAGTAAACCTTCAGGTTTACAAAGCACTTTACAAGGTCATCTCTCTTGATTTTCACAACAATCTCGTGAGGAAGGTGCCTCTATTATTCCCATTTTACAGAAGAGGAAACTGAGTGGAGGAAGTTAAATGAATTGTCCGGGGTCACAGACCTAGGAGGTATCTGAGGCAAGATTTCAACTCATCTACCTGACTCTAGCTCCACTACTCTGTCCACTGTGCCACCTAGTTGCCTAAGATTGGGATTGGGGACCTCCATCCTCAGGTCTGGGTCCTCTCAGTTCACACTGACATACAGTGCATTCAGGGCCAGATAAGAGGTGAAATTCCTTTATGCAGCAGAGTCTTTGGGACTATTCCTCTCTCCTGCCCTTCCCCCTGAGCTATTCTTCCAAACCAGCTGCTTCTTACCTGGGGAGCTGGGCCTGGGTAGGGCAGCCCCCGCTCCTACCCCAACTCCCAGTATAAACAGAGGAAAGACCAAAGGGCTTGTCACTTCTTTGTTCTCCATCTGGCTCAGGGTTAATGTATAAGCAGGCTTTCTAGACTGACCAGCCCGATCCCCCCACTGATTGACTGCTTTTGCAACTCTTTTATCCCAGCCTGAGGTATTTAGGGGAAAATGCATCAGGAATGGGCCCCTACTAGCTGAACCAATCTTTCTCTCTAAGAGCTGGAGGGCACCAAGATTCTGTCCTACTGGATTCCAAGAATGGTTCCCTCCCTTGCCCTCTTCTCCCCAGGTTGGCCTCTTCCTTTCCAACTTATAGCCTCTGACCCTCTGGACATTTGATTCACCCAGTCTTAGAAATCCAGGACTACAGGAACTGGGAAGGGATGTTAAAATAAAAGTGTTACATACATGTGAGCCACTGGTACCAGTTAGGCCATTGCACCGGGGGAGGACATGGAGGCTCAGAGATGCGATGGAGCTTGTCCAGAATCACAGGGCAACTTGCTGTGACAGAACCAGAGTCCCAGATCTATAGCCCAGGGCTCTCCTCGCTATATTGTTGTGACTCAGACTCTTCCTTTTGTCCCACCAAACACATACTCTGCTTTTAGTACCCCTTCCCACTATCCTGTACCTTTGGGTCCTGTTCCCTTGTTGAGAGCTCTTGAGGCCGGCCACTGGGGGACAGGAAAGCAGAGAAGTTGGCACCTCTCTTTTCCTCCAGTCATTGGAGCAATCAGGTTCGTTCTCTCCCCTAACACACACACAGACACACAGACACACAGACACACAGACACACACACACACACACACACACAATCTCTGGGTCTGTGTCAGCTCAGTAGCTAGGGACTGAATGTTTGGGTTGGGGTGGGGGAGGCAGTACTGTTAATAGAGAATTCAGAGAAGCTTCCATACTCCTTCCCCAAATACGGGATGCTGTATGTTCATTCATAGAGGCAGTGAGGCTTTAGGGACAAAGAACCCATCTCAGAATCAGGACAGCCATTATTCAGCTGCCTCTAACGCTTTCTGGCTGTGAGATGGTCCCTTACCTTCTCAGGACTCAGGCTACTCTCTTAATGTTATGGATTGCCTATCTAAATTATCAGAGGAAAGTTCACTATACTGATGAAATTATAGATCCAGATACCTCCCCCCATCCCTGCTCTGTTCATTTCATTATATTGGGGTTTTGTGTTCCAGGTCTTGCATTAGGCCTACTCATGGGAAGACAGGCACAGATCAAACTCTTCTGTTCCCTTGAGGAAGGGGAACAGGCACAGATCTAGAGACCCTGTTCTCTGAGGACGCAGAGTTGGGGATCCCCCACTCTGAACAGGAGACTTGATTCCTACAGATAGCTATAAAGCCATCTATATCTCTTAAGGCTGCTAGAGCTCACGGTGGATGGAGGTGGTCAGAAAGAATGGGAAATGGTTGAATAGGTTGGGAGGGTCGGAAAAGCTCACACTCCTTGTATGTGGAGGGCCAGGCTAATTAGAATGGCTTGGCTGGGATGGAAGGGTGTGTGTGTGTGTGTGTATGTGTGTGTGTGTGTGTGTGTGTCTGTATATATATGTATGTATGTGTAAAGTTGTGTGTGTGTATGCAGAGTTTGAAAGAGTAAGGCCAAATTCACATGCTTCCTCTTATAGAATGAAATATACCATTGGTAGCCTCCCCTGGGAAGGTCATGATTTCTCTTCACCCTCACCACAGGAGATGTGGAAGGCACATATAGACCCATCTCCACTTCCTGCTGGCTCTCCCATTCCTCTTCTCCCACCTTCCTGGAGACTCTGGTCCTGCTCTGCCCTGCGGTCACAGCCTCCTAGACTAATCATTGTTTCGATTTATTTCTCTGGTCTCAGTTTCTTCCTCTGTGAATTTCAATTCAGTAGGCTTATTAGCACTTCTCCTGCAAGCCTCTGTTCTCAGCCCCAGGAACATAGACACAAAATGGAAAACAGCCCCTGCCCCAGAGGAACTTACATCCTCATGGGAGATTAGATGTCCCATGGTGAGAAAAGGTAGAACCTAGACCTGGACCAAGGTGTTGGTATTCAGTCCAAGAGGTTCCTGGGCTGACCTCTCGGTCTCCCTTATAGCCCTGGACTAAAACTTCTTCTGTTGATCCACTTTCTTTGAGTCCTTTCCTTCAGCAGCTCCCTGGGGAAAGTACTCCTAGGTCCAGAGATAGAAGGGACATCAGACGTCATCTGGTCCAGGACACAGATCTGTGCAGGAATCCATTCTAGGACATCCCCAACAAGTGGTCCTCCATCATCTGCTTGAAGACCTTCGTTGTCTTCTTTTCTCCAGCTGTATCCAGGTTCCATACTATTCGTGCCCCAGATCTGAGCTGGATCCCAATGGTGGCTTAGTGGCAAGAATTCCCAGGCATGCCTAGGAGAGCTATCTCTTCCACACTGACTTGCTTTGTGACTTTGGCCAAGTAACTCCCCTCCTCTGGGCCTCTCTTCTGTTAAAATAAGGAAGTTGATGGAAGCTGCAGGGACCATCCATGTGGACAAACAAAATGCTTTTTTGTCTACAACATGCAGCCTTCCTATAAAAAAAGTGGAGGTCTCTGTCTGGTTTAGGACAGCTGGCTAAGCTTGATCGTTCCCCTCCACACAATAAAAAATAAATAAATAAATCAGAAAAGAGGTTGGGCTAGATGGTCAGTGATGCTTCTAATTCCCAAGATATAGGGCATCGTCAGACTATACAGACAGGTTGAAAGAAGGTGCAACTGGAGTCTGTCAAGTCTAGGGAGGGGGATGGAAAGGGAGACCCCAATATATTCTCTAATCCCCAGACAGGAGAGTTCCCCCTTGATAGATGGGGGGGAGGGTCACTACAAAATGAAATCGGTTCAAATCCCAACATCTTGTCGGGGTGGGGAGACAGGAAGGAGTCACTGCCTCAGTTTGGGGAGGGGTGAGGTATGCACAGCCTGGATGGGGAGGCCAGACTCCTGCCTCTATAACAGAGAGGCTGCAGACTGTAGCAGAAAGCTTTGAAAAGTCAGGGGGCCTGGGTTCCAGTTGTAGCTGTTTGAACCTGGTCCGGTTCAGCCATGGTTCCTGCATCCACAAAAAGGGAATATGATAAGCCTTGGCTTCCCTTCCTGCAGCATTGTAAATGTGCAGGACCGTAGTAGAAACAAGAGCTGTTATTAGTTAACAAACAATACAAGGTAACATGATCAAGTACTGCCCTGAAGAATGGCTGCAGGTTAGAGAGCAGAGAGGTCCCTGAAATCTGGACTGGTCTGGGGAGGCCTCCTGAAAGACAGGGAGCTTGAGCTGGGCCTAGGAGGTAGGGGGGAACTCGCCCTTTCCAGGAAAGTCTAAGCAGGATGAGAGGGAGCTCCTGGCTAGCCTACCCAGCTGGAATTCACTGGAGGGGCTTGTCCTCCCGTGGGGTAGGAAGAGTCTTGTTTTTGGCCCTCTCCTCTCCCCCCCGCCCCAAGTCTCTAGCATGGTAACTTACTCATAGTAGGTAACTATGATTGGTGGAGTGGAGTACAGATTGGCCTAGTGGGGAATCTGATGGGAAACCACTTCCCTAAGAGAGGTCCGGCCTTCTGATAGAAAGTGGCCAAGACATCACAGAATGTCACACCTGGAAGAGACTTCAGAGCACAGAATGGGAGAGCTAGAAGGGCCTTCACTAAAGGGAGAAGTGACTTACCCAGGGTCACACAGCGGGCAGGTTATTGGAAGAAACAGAGTTAGAAACCAATCTCCTGCCTCTTGGGCTCAAGTGGTGACTCAAAACTGCCTCTAGACAAATGGGGGGTGTGGTGGTTGGACTTAATGACCATCTGGCCCCTTCCAGCTCTGATTCACCAGCCCTGGGTGTGTCTATTCAGACTTGTGGTGAAGGGCCAGTAGAGGTAAGAGCCTGAGTACCCACCTCAGAGCTGGCTTTGTGCCCATTCCCCCACCCCCACCCCCCAGGGGTTGGGCCCTTTAAACTTTAATGAAGTTGGGCTCAGTTTCCAGCCGAGACTCTTTAAAGTTTCAAGAGCCTAGAAAAAGGAGGAAGGGAAGCAGAGAGACAGATGGATTTCCTTTCTCTTGCTCATTTCCATGCTTGGCTAGACCTGTGAGCCAGGGCTGAGCCAAGGGGATGATGGGTAAGATATGTCCTCTGGGGTGGGCCCTTTAGCCTCTCTAGCTGGGCTGTCTAAGATGGCATAGGGTAATGAGAGGTGGCCTTAGGGAAGATGCCTGAAACCTGGGAGGGCCTGATTGCTGCAGTGGTTAAAGGGGATAAAAGCTCAGGCAGATCGGATATCACAGCCAGACCTCAGATCATCTGGGCTAGCTTCCAGGGGGACTCAGTTTCCACATTTACAAAACTAACCCCCAGGACTAAGTGATGTCTGAAGTTCCTTCAGGTTCAGACATTTGATCTTCCTGGGAAACAGCACCCAGGAGTGGCAACTGGATTTTAGGAGCCAGAGGACCCCACGTTCCAATTCTAGGTCTGACAGTTGCTCAGTTGTGTGAGCTTTGGGAAGTCCTTTTTCTGAGCCTTAGTTTCCACATCTGTCAAAGAGGGATAATGATCCTTTCACCATCTTCAGTGACAGTGCCGTGGAAAGAGTCCTGGCCTTGGAGTCAGGAGTGTCATCTTTGACAAGTGAGTTTAGTTCTTTAAGTCTTGGTTCCTTCATCTGTAAAATGGAGATGACACCTCATAGGACTGCTATAAGGATCAAATGAGAAAATGTATATAAACTGCTTTGCAAGTTGTAGAGACCTATGCATATTTCTGACAAATGCGTTATTATTATTTTTAATAACGATAAAAGAAGAACACTATCTTGAGAAAGCAAGTGGTAGGAAAAACCTGGACCCGGGAGTCAGGATCTAGGTTAGAATCCTGGCTCAGCTCCTTGTTTGGCCTTGGGCAAGTCACTGACATATCCTCTGGGTTTCCTAGAAGAGGTAGCATTTGTGTTTTGCTTAGATAGAAAATGCGGCTGTTTGTTTTGAAGGGGAGAAATTCAACAAACAAGGAGGCAGAGAAAGGAGGGCTACAAAGAAATGGGAGCCAGGGTAGCAGACAAGGGAGTGGGCCCTGCCACAGTAGTCCAGTGTGGCCAGAGTGCAGCATTCACGGAGAAGAGGGGGGGAGGGGATTATTGACCTAAGATTGAGTGTATGTATATGGTGGTGAGGAGAGGGGAACTACAGGGGGGCCCTGAGTGCCAGGCACTCAGGTTTGAACTTTATTTAGTGAACCACAGAGAGCTTCTGAAAAGGGTTTTAAGCAGAGGAGAGACCTGGGAGCATGGGGATGATTAGTCTGTCAGCCTGAGAATGACGGATGGGAGGTGGGGAGACAAAGATTGTGAGACTTAATTTGGAGACTGTTTCAGGAATCCAGGAGGATCGTCTGTTGAACGTGTGGCAGTGGCAGTGTGAGCAGAGAGCAGGGCACTAGATTAGAAGGCGGGATGACAGGACCTGGTACCTGATTGGACAGAAGAGGTTGGGGAAAAAGATAATGCCAAGGTTATGGACACGGGAGCCTGAGGGAGTGGTGTCTGACAAGGAGGAGCAGGAGCTGGGAGGCAATAAATAGAAGCTGCTGAGTGTTTGGTTATTTTATGTTCTAATTATTCTAGATCATTAAAGCAGGACCTCTAGGAGGCAGCATGTGGATTGCCAATTTCACTTACTCTGTTCTTTAAAGTAATCAGGCTAAATACAGTTTTTTTAATTGGTTTTTGTTTGTAAAGACAGAGACAGTCTCCCTCTTAGATGAGGGCTTCTCGAGGGCAGAAGCTGTCATTGCTCAGACTGTGGTTTTTCTGACCTCAGGAACACTATCTCCCCCCTTAGGAGTCCCTAAGAGTGAGGGCTGAGTCTTTTTAGTCTTTCATTCTACCACAAGCCTTCTTCTTCCTTCTCTGGTGCTCCCAGAAGGCGCTCCATTTTGTGTCCCACCCTTCAAGAAGCACCATCACACCGAACCAGAGATAGCATGACTTGGGTTCCAATCCTGCCTCAGATAGGATTTTAGCCGTGTGATATTGAGCAAGATGCTTCATTTCTCTGGTTCTGTAAAATGAAACGGTTGAACTCTGTGATACTCAAGGCCTCTTCCTGATCTAAACTTATGACCTGATCATCTCTTGGGATACTACTAGCCTCTAACCAGCTGATTTGCAGCTTTTCCAGCTCTCTCAGAGTCAGGGTTTGTCGAGTGGGAGCCTAGGTCTCTTAACAGATTTCCTGGCAGGGGGCCCCCACATCCCCACAGCTCCCTGTGCTCAGGAGTAGAGCCCTGATCAGGCCGAAGTCAGCTTTGAGCCAGTCTGGGAGATCAGAGGCTTCTGCATGAAGGCAATGCAGGGAGAGGCGTAGACTTGGGGATAAGGGAAAGGGATACGTGTGTGTGTGTGTGTGTGTGTGTGTGTGTGTGTGTGTGTGTGTGTGTGTGTGTGTCTAAGGGAGAGTGTTTGTATTTGTGAGACTGTGTGATTCATGCTTGGTCACTGCAGCAACAACACTGTGCCTGATCCAATTATTTCTCTAGGTCTGTATCCTTGGCCTTCCTTCTCTCCTTTTTTCACTACCTCTCTTTTTCTCCCTTCCTAGTCGGTCACCTCTTGCTTGCTCTCTTTCCCCTCCCAGTCTCCCTTCTAGCCTCCCTGTTTCCAGTCTCTCTTCCTGTCTCTTTCTCTTAGTATTTGTAACCATCTCCTTTCCTGTCTCACTGTCTCTGTTTACCTTTTCCAGTCTTTCCATCTCTTTTCATCTCACTCCTCCCACTTTTTCTTCCTTGTTTCTTTGTCTCCTTTTCTTTTCTTACTCTTGACTATTCTGCCCCTTGGGGTGAGGGGGCAGTTCCGTGGGGGCCTGGAAAAAAGTCAGGGGAGGGGATTCACGTTGGGCTCTGAGTTAGGTGGAGAGGCCTTGAAATCAGGGAAGGATGTGTCTAATGGTCTGGTGACTACAGTGCTGACCCCAGAGTCCCCCAGGGAGAAGGGTGTCCAGGGAAACAGGGCTAGAGAGCAGCAAGGATGAATCACTGGCAGAGACGGGAGAGAGAAGAGATGCCAACATAGCTCTCTCAGCTTCTGATCTAGCAGAGGTCCAAAGGCTCTTTCTACTGTGCTAAGCTACTTCTCTAGGACATAGCCAGGCTGAAACTCAGTCCAGTGGAATCCCTCCCTCCCCCCTCTTCCCCAAGCATCTTTCCCTTTCTCTCTCTTCCTACCCAGTAGGACAGTATTCAATTAAGGCATCCACAGATCAAAAAATACCTTCTTGCCTCTTTAGATCATTATACATAGAACCAGCTTTGTATAGTAGAAGGAGCCACAATCTTGGAGGCAGAAGACCTGGGTTTGAGCCACAGCTCTGACATTTATTACCTCTGTGACTCTGGGTAAATCATTGTACTCTGAGCCTCAGTTTACCTCAGGGCCTATAACATACTAACTCCCTCACAGGGTGGTTGTGAGGAAAACACTTTGAAATCTTAATAAGCTATAGAAATGGGAGAGCAGCTATTATTGTTTACCTCTCTATGTGGCAGTTTTCTTAATAAAGTAATTTATAATGGAAAGAACGCTAGATTTGAAGTCACAGGACCTGTTTGAATTCTGGCTCTCCTAATGTACTTACCAGTGTGACTCTGGACAAGTTGCTTAACTTCTCTAAGGCACAGTTTGCGGGGAGCATGGGGTTTTAAACTTTTTTAATATCAGTCATTTCCAGACATACCCACTCCCCCAAAGAGCACCCCACCTCAAGCCAGCTAACAAAATGACTGTTTTTGAGATTGTGTGAAACATCCTGAACCTCTAGTCCCCACCTCTTTACCCGAAGAAGGGTGGTGTGGTTCAGCATCTGCCCTTCACAGCTAAGATTAGTCATTATCATTCCTTAGACTTTGGCTTTGTTTTAGTCTTATTTTTTGTTTACGTTGTTGTAAGCAAATATAGTAATGTGGAGAAAATAACTCATCTTTGTACTTTACATATTATCTCAGGGAAGAAATTTGCAAAGTACTATATATATTTTATCTCAGGGATTATAATAATCGTGTAAACTGTTCTCTGGTTCTGCTTCCTGCATACAAATCCTCCTGTATTTCTAGGAATTCCTCATAGTCATTGTTTCTTATGGTACAGTAGTAGTATTCTATTACATTCACATATCACGATTTGCTTAGCTATCCCTTGATCAGTGGGTATCTACTTTGTTTCTAGTTTGTTCCTACCACAAAAAGTTAGGAATATTTTGGTATGTATGAGACCATTTTCCTCCTGTCTTTTAGCTCCTTGGGGTATATACCCAATAACAGAATCTCTATATCAAAGAGTATGAACAATTTAGTGACTTTTCCCAAATAATTCCATATTATTGGTTCATAGCACCAACCCCTTCATTTTGCAGTTTTTTAAAAATAAATTTTATTTTTTCAATCAGTAAAAGTCCCCTTTTCTTCCTCCACCCCCCCCCATTGAGACTGAAAGAAAAACAAAACCCCTGTTACAAACATGTATAGGCAAGCAAAAATGTTTCCAAATTGACCATGTCCAAATACATACATTATATATACATGTATGTATGTATGTCTCATCCTGTACTCTTGAGTCCTTCACCTATCAGTAGGTGTGGTTATCATGTTTTTTCAGTCTTCCATAATTATGGATGGTCCTTATGCTGATCAGAATTTCTAATTCTTTCAGTTACTTGTCTTATATCAAAGTTATTTGTTATATGTCAACAACCATATTGCTGTCACTGAATAAATTGTTTTCCTGGTTCTGATCATTTTCCTCTGAATCAATTCATATAAGTCTTCTGCTATCCCCTTCATTATTTCTTATAGCATAATAGTATTCCATCCCATTTACAAACCATAATTTGTCCATCCATTCCCTAATTGAAAAAAGTACCTTCTCAAATTCCCATTCTTTGCCCCCTCAAAAAGAGGCATATAAATATTTTTGTACATCCTTAGAGTTTGTATTGTATAGACAGGGGTAGGGAACCTGTGACCTGGAGGCCTCATATGGCCTTCTAGGTCCTCAAGTACAGCCCTTTGACTGAATCCAAATATCACAGAACAAATCCCCTTAGTGAAAGGATTTGTTCTGTAGAACTTGGACTAAGTTAAAAGGTGGCACCCAAGGACCTAGAAGGCCACATGGGGCCTCCAGGCCACAGGTTCCCCAGCCCTGGTAGGGACAAATCCTTCCCTTTATCTTCCCTTTCATATTCCCTCCCTTCTCCCCTTTCCTTCCTACTTCCTGTTAAGTGAAATGTATTTCTGTACCCATAGAGTGTGTGTGTATGGGGGGGGAGGGAGATTCAAGTGTCAGCCACTCCCTGGTCCAACCACCCCCACCCCCACCCCCACCCCCTATTTGTATACTCATCTTTACAGTTGAGCAGACTGAAACCCAGAAAGGTAAAGTGACTTGATGAAAGGTACACAAAGCAGTAAATGGTGGTAGTCAAGATTTGAACCCAGGTTCTCAGACTTTGAATCTAGTACTTTCTACCATACCCTATTGTTTCTCTACAAAATAAGGATTTGGATTAGAGTTGGGGAGGTTCTTGCCCTTTTCTGTTTCCTGGGCCCCTTGGGCAGTCAGTCTGGTGAAGCCTATGGGCCCTTTCTTAGAATGATGTTTTTGAGCTGGGAGCGTGTGCCTGTGATCCCTCCAGTTGGGGACACTAAGGCCGGTGGGTCCCGTGAGCACAGGCACTCTGAAGGGCAATGGGGTAGACCTTTGGGGTTGTCAGAATGAAGGCTTGGGAGTTTTAGAGGAGAAGATGTGAAGAACACGACCAGGCCACCTGGGGAGGGGCAAACCGGCCAGCCCAGCAAGTCAAAGCTGCTATGCCTGGCAGTTGTAGTGGACCATGAGTGGCCAGACTTCTAGGAAGGGAGACCCAGTATCAAAAAACCTTTTTTTCTTAAAGCCATAAAATAAAATACACAGGAGTGCAAGGGAGCCAGTTACTATGCAATACAGTTTTCAAATATTTTTAAAAAATAGTTTGTAGAACCCAAGTTAAGATTAAACTCTAGGATTAGACGATCTCTAAAAATCTTTTCCAGTCCCAGATCCTACAGTTCTGTAACAATTACAGCATTTGGAATGTCCAGTCCTCTTAAGGTCTTCTTCTTCCTCTGAAATTCTATGGTTCTTGTCCTGACATTTCCACTTCACTAGCCAGGTGACCCTGGGCATGTCATTTCTTTCTCTGAACTTCACTTTCCCCATCTATCAAAGAAGGCTCATCATCTCTGCACTCCCTCCCATGCAGGCCTGCTGTGGGGAATCTGAGATTAAAGCAGAGTAATTTGGTAAACAATGGAGCGATGGAAGAATGTGAGCACAGTTAGTCTTGCTGTTACTGCTTCTTCCATTCTGCAGTAGCTATCTTTGGGGAGGAAAAAAGCCCGACCAAAACCCTAACCCAGCGTCGAGTGCAGCCTAATGATTCAACAGCTAAATCCCCACTGCTGCTTTGCTGCAGGGAAATCTATCCAAAGACGCAGACCTTTTTGAGCAGCTTGGGTTTTTGTGTTTTTGTGTTGTGTGTGTGTGTGTGTGTGTGTGTGTGTGTGTGTGTGTGTTTAAAGAAGTAAGCCATCTAAATTATCCCAAAAGGCCGTCCTAAAAACTCCAAGGCAGCAGGGAAATGATGCTCAATTAAATGTCTGGTTAATGTTTATCCTAGCAGCACATTCATTTTAAAGACGTCCAGTGTATGCTAGCAGCAAGTTGTGCTTTTGTGGGGTGTGTGTGTGTGTGTGTGTGTGTGTGTGTGTGTGTGTGTGTGTGTTCGTTCATTCTCTGGTACAGAGGGTCCTCTTTTGAATCTCTGCATGCTGGTCTGTTTTATTTTTTCATTGTATTTATTAGGTTTGCCATACAGTGTTTTTATTTTTAAAAATTTTATAACTTCTGTGTGTGTGTGTATACAGACAGACCCACACTCCCTACACCCACACAGCTCTTCTTCCCCTAGCCAGTGAGCTATCTCTTATAAAAATAAAAAATAAGGGAAGGGAAAAAACCAGTTGAGCAAAACTAGCCAACACATCAGCTGGATTTGACAGTATGTGCAATCATGGACCTTTTTTTTAAGGTAAAAGTTTTATTGCTGCCTTATCAGTCAGTTAATAAAGATTTATCAAATGCCTGTTTTGCATCAGACACTGTGCTAAGTGCTGGGGATACAAATATAAGTTAAAAAACTTACACTCTAGTCAGGGGGAGACAGCTAGTAAAAGGAAGCAGAAAAGGATTGGGGGAGGTACCCAGCAATGGGAGTGTGATGGAGAAGTCCAAACATCTGCAAAAACAGAGTAGCTGGTGGGAAATAGGGAGGAGATTGTGGGTGATCCCCTTCCTCAAAGAGAAGCCCTGGCCCTGCCCTCCAGTCAGAGAAGCCAATCAGAAGGGCAGCAAACATTGATGAGATGTGAGGACCAGGCAGATTCGATCTTGCAGCATAATGAAATTTCCTAAGGATGAATTTTCTGGGGAAGGAAGGCATGATGGAGACTTGCAGAGAAGTCCACAAGCTGTGGAGCTGGTTGGAAATGGGGCTTTTGGCTTGAGAACACAGTCATTGCAGTCTACACCTGCTAAACCAACCTCCCTCCCATGCCCCAGGGAGTCTGTCTATTGTCACCCAAAAAAGCCAGTGAAGCCAAACCAGCCCAGTGACCTCATTGGACTGTGGGTGGCATCCCACACCCACAATCCCTTGCTGCATGAAAGAGGGAAGTGTATCTTTTCATCTCTTCTCTAGGCCAAGATTGACTATTCCATTGACTTTTCCACATTAGTGTAGCTCTTATGTATACGATTTTCCTGGTACCACTTAACTCTATGTCAGTTCACATGTGTCTTCTCAGGCTTCTCTGAATTCCTCAATGTTCATTATTTCCATTGCATTCACATTCACATTGTTTGGCCATCCACCTTAGGCCCATTTTAGAAGAGCTGGACCACAGCTTGAGTCATCCTCTGACGTCTCCTCATGGTGTGGAGGGGGCCTAAGTTTTTGAAGGCTCCACCAGTGCAGTCCAAGGCCGGTCTCATGGGTCCAGCTGAGGTACCAAGGCTTCCTGAACGGTCCCAATGGAAAGATGTAAATGTTGTCTAAAGACCAGCCTCTTAGTTCACATTTCTGTTAAGATCTCAGCTTTATAGATTACTTTCCTCACAATCTTATGAGAGGGAGGTGCTAAGGTAATATTATCCTCATCTTACAGTTGAGAAGACATTCTTTCCTGCACTGCTGTTCAATTGTAGGCTTACAGAACCATAGCATCTTAATGACCCAGTTTACTTATCATTCTATGGGGCCAACCTTGATTTATATTCCTTGAGAAGAGATCTATTTCTCTAGATCCCATACTTTGTACAAACAGAACCATAGCATCTTAAAAATGACTTGTCCAGAGTCACACAGTTAGTACATGTGTGAGGCAAAATTTGAACCCAGGCAGTTTGTGAAGGCCTTTAAAAGCCAAATAATGGATTTTAATTTTTTATCCTAGAGGTGATAGGGAGCCACTGAACAGATGTTTAACATACCTATGCTTTATGAAGATCACTGGCAGCTGAGATGAAGGAAGGAAAAAACAAAGCCAAGAATTTATTAGGTAGAGGATGACCGAAGTTGGGGCGGGGGGGGGGGGGGAGACTGGGAGCAAGGAAACTAACTGGAAGACTATCGCAGTGGTTTAAGCATGAGGTGATAAAGGTCTGAACCAGCGTATGGTAATATCAGCAGGGACAGCTAGGTGGCTCAGTGGATAGAGTGCAAGGCCTGGAGTCAGGAAGACTCATCTTCATGAGTTCAAATCCAGTCTCAGATACTTACTGGCTATGTGAGCCTGGGCAAGTCACTTAACCCTGGTTACCTCAGTTTTCTCATCTGCAGAGTGAGCTAGAGAAGGAAATGGCAAACCGCTCCAGTATCTTTGCCAAGAAAGCCCCAACTGGGGTCATGGAGAGTTGAACGTGACTGGAACAACTGGACAAGAACAACAACAACTCGTCACTGCAAACCTATCACTCAGACTAGCTGTGGGGGGATCATTTTTACTGTGATAGTGATGATGATAACATAATCATAGCTAGTGTTTACATAGCACTTTAAAACTTTTGACATGCTCTACAAACGACGATCTCGTTTTGTCCACACAACACCCCTGGGAGGTTGGTGCTATTCTCATTTTACAAATAAGAGCTCAGTGACTTGCCCGAGTCATACATGCTTGGGGCTGGATTTGAATGGAGAGCTTCTTGACTCCAGGTTCAGCACTCTGTCTACTGCACCACCAAGCTGCCTTAAAGAGGGACTGTGATCTGCATTGCTAGAGACACACATATGTGAGGCGGAGGAGATCTTGGCTCTTTTGAAGTATGTGGGACATAGAGGTTTATGGTCACTTCATTATCCTTATTACAAATCATTGGTCATTTCTAGGTTGTTTTGATGACCAGTCTTTGGTCCTGGTGCTTGGTGCTGCACTTGCCCAGCTTTCTGTCCAGGGTCCCCCGTTGGGTGTGCTTTCTGTGGACCATCCTCCATTGGGCTGCTCCAGCCTGGGCACTGACTGACCTTTGTCCGTCTGTCTGTCTGCCTGCAGTGTCGGATGGAGTGTCGAGATGTGCCGGCCGAGACACTCTACGATGTGCTGCATGACATCGAGTATCGTAAGAAGTGGGACAGCAACGTAATCGAGACCTTTGACATCGCTCGCCTTACTGTGAACGCTGACGTGGGCTACTACTCCTGTGAGCTCCAGGGGCATCCTCCATCGCCAGCCTCTTCCCTTCTCACCTGTCCCTCTTTCCTGAGGTCCCCTTTCCTTTCCTTTGCCCTTGTGGAATAAGGACTCACAGAATCATAGAATTTGAGACTATGGAATCTTAGAACCATAAGTATCTTAGAATTCTAGGCTCTGAGACTCATAGCATCTTGGAATGATGAAATTTTAGCATGAGAGGACAGCACTTTATTTAATGTTTGCAAAGCACTTCTTTATACATTTTCTCATTCGAGCCTCCCAGAAAAACGGTAAGGTATGTCTAGAGACATTATCCGCATTTTACAGATGAAGAAACTGAGACTCAGAAAATTTAAGCCTAGGGTCACCTAGCTAGAAAGTGTCAGAGACAGGGTTTGAAGTCAGGTCTTCCTCCCAAGTTTGACACTCTGTCCACTCTGCCAGGAAACCTCCCTAAAGATTAGAATCACAGACATTCAGAGCTGAAAGGGATTTGAGAGGTTGTGTGGTCTAATGTCCTTTCCTATTCAGGAATGCTCTGCTGCCTCCCTGATACCAGGATTATCCAGCCTGTGCTTTGAAGAGCCTCAGTGTTGGCTAACTGCCTTCCTTCCACCCAAGACAGCTTGCTTTTTCACTGTGGGATAGTTCCAATTGACCTTTAAAGTTTTAATTATTTTAAAATTATTAAGCATTTATTTTTTTCTCGTCCCAACCTTCCACCTCTCTTCCTAGTCCCTCCCCATTGTCCCACCGACAACAACAAACACTTATAATGTATATGCATAATTGGGCAAAACAAATTCCCATATTGGCCATGACCAGAAAATGTATCTCATTCATTATATTTAGTCACCGTTCTTTCTGGAGAAGAGTAGCATGTGCCATCATCAGTCCTTTGGAATCAAGCTTGATCATTACTTTGTCCAGAGCTCTTAAGTCATTCAAAATTGTTTGTTTTTACAAAACTTTTATCGTTATCAGTTGTTCTGCTCACGTCACTCTGTATCAGTTCATACAAGTCCTTCCAGGTTTCTCTGAGAACATCCCTTTCATTGTTTCTTACAGCACAATAAGATTCTGTTACACTCCTGTACTATAGTTGGTACGGCCATCCCCCAACCGATGGGCTCCCCCTTAGTTTCCAGTTCCTTACCACTACAAACGCAGTTTTTATATGTATAAGACGACTTCCTCTTTGTTTGATCTTCGTGTATTGGGTCAGATGGTCCCAGTTGTTAAGAATCCTTTCTTATGTCAATCTGAAATCTTTCTCTCTATAACTTCCCTCCTCTTGGTCTTAGTTTTGTCCTCTGGAATCAGGTAAAATAATTCTCTCCTCCCTGTTTCAGGCTATCCCTTCATGGATGGGAAAACCATGATCCTGTCACCCTCCCTTCTTCCCTTCCCCCTCTTTTCCTAGTATTTCTCCTTTACTCAGCCAGCCTATGTTAACCAAAGTCTCCCTGGGATCTTCACCTGCTTGGGATTCTGTCAGGCACTGTGTCCCTGACAGGAGGAGGAGATCCTCCTCGGTCCCCAGGGAGCTCCCAGCCCATGTAGGGGAAGTGATTATCCTTACCAGGAAACAATTAGAAAGAACAGAAGCCAGTGTTTCTGCGTGTAGTTCCGTAATGCTCAGGGTAGAGCAGGGCACTGGACTAGAGAAGCCAGAAAAGGCCACCTGGGGGAGGGAGAGGATTGCTGGGAGTCTATGGTTGCTGCTGGGATGGCTGCACACTTGGACCACTGCTGCCACTTCATGGACCAGGCTCAGTGACTCTTGGTGGAATCCTGGTTTCCTCCTTCCCTTGGGTCTCTGGGAGGGAGCCTGAAGCCATGGGAGGGGCATGTCTGGCAGTGTGGTGTGTGGCCTCCAGTCTAATGGCCCTTTTCTTCCACTTAGGGAGGTGTCCGAAACCCCTGAAGAACCGTGATGTCATCACCCTCCGATCCTGGCTGCCCATGGGAGCCGATTACATCATCATGAACTACTCAGTCAAGCACCCAGTGAGTGTGCTGGCAGGCACCCGCTGTTGGCAGAAGAGCCTTAGAGCCCATGATTCTAGACCTGGCTTGGGACCATGACCTAATGTGTTATTTTGGGCAAATTCTTTCCCTTCTCTGAGGCTCAGTTTTTCCATTTCTGAAATGGGGATTATAGTTCCTCTCCTGTCTTCCACCTCAGACTGAAGATCCAGTGAAGGGGACAGATAGGAAAGTGCTTTGGGAAGTCTGAAGCCCTGTACAGATCGAGACACCAACTGTGTGCAGGGCTGGGGTCTGGGCATCCTGGGGGAGGCTCAGTGGCAGTGCAGTGCAGTGGATAGAGCCCAGGGATTAGAGTTTGAGTTTCAGCCCTGCGATTAAGAAGTGATGTGACCATGGGCGAGTCAACCTGTGCCAGCCTTAGTTTCCTCACCTATAAAACGGGTACAACCGTGCACCTTGGAGGGAGGAAAGTCCCTTTGGTTAGTGTGAAAGCACTCTAAAAAGTAGGAGTGGTTATGTCATAAGACCTAGTCCTCCTGGGTCACAGTGTTGAGACCTGCAAGGGACTCTAAAGAATTTTATAGTGGCCCATTGTCTTCTCCCAACCATGCTCCTATGTCATGGCCTCTTCTATCTGCCCTCAGTTCCTTCAGACGCTGAGGTCACATCTCAAGGGTTGGCCAGGGGTCTTCTGACTCTGACACATGCTATCTGGAGAGTTCCCCTCACTTTTCCTGGCCTCAGTTTCCTTGTTTGTTAAATAGGAATCATAACCCACAACTTAACCAACTTATGTGAAGGAGAGTCCTTAGTGAGCCCCAGAGCTCTTGAGAAATGGCAAGAGTTATTCTTTCCATGCTTAGAATCCTGCAGTGGGAATCAGGAAACCTGGCTTCAGGTCCTGAGTGGACCACGTGCTTGCTGTGTGGCATGAGGCAGGCTCCTGCCCTCTTCTGGGCTTCAGTTTTCTCATTTTTTAAATTGAGGAGGTTGGACCAGAGGCCCTCTGAGGTGATTGTTTGAAAACTGTGGGAAAAAATCGTTCAAATAAAAATACAGATGTGTTTAAAAAGAAAAGAAAAAAAAGCTGAGGGTCATGGAGAAGAAGCTCCAAGTTTAGTACAGTGACGAAAGGCATAGTTTTATAGCAGTGGCACTGATTGATTATTCGATTATTTGAAACCTTGAGGTGGGAGAGGGCTGGGAAAGCCCAGAGCCAGAAGATAGGAGAGAGGTCAAGACCCAGGGTGGGCCTCAGACATCCCTAGAGGCACGTAACAAAGGCAAGGTGGGGTGGTGCCCTCAGTGCAGCCCAGAGAAAGGAGTGCGGGAAGGTGTTTGTGGGTAGGAGGGCAGTGTCCTAAGTGCCAGGGAGGTCTCTGCCACCTCTCTCTTCTTCCTGCCTCAGGTGTCAGCCACACCTGTACCTCATGCCTATCCTTCCCTTCCTAGAAATACCCACCCCGAAAAGACCTGGTCCGAGCTGTGTCCATCCAGACGGGCTACCTCATCCAGAGCACAGGCCCCAAGAGCTCTGTCATCACCTACCTGGCCCAGGTAGACCCCAAAGGTGAGACACTGTACCTGGCCTGGCCCTCCTCCTACCCCAAGACAGAATAACATATTTATCCCCAGCCTCCTTCCACACCCTCTGTGCCCTGCTGGGTGCCCTGTGAAGGTTATAAATGGAGCTCACGATATGAGGGCAGCACCTTCAGGAAGTTTGCTGTCTGGTAGGGGGCCCAGACAGGAACGGGTAACTGTAAGTCAGAACAGTGCATGATAAGTGCTTTAGAAAGTTGCCAGGGGTTAAACAGAGCCTGTATTTGGTGAACAGTTTTATACACTCAGAGAGCCAGGAGGATGAGGCCTGGGGGAAAGCCTTTGGATTTGAAGATTAGCTCAAGTCCTTTGTGGTCAGTGAGGGTGATAAGAAACGGGGCAGGAAAGAAGAATTGGAAAAGACTCTGGACATTCCTGTCCAGGAAGAATAGGGAGGCAGCTGGGTATGTGGCCACCCCTTTACCTGGTCTGCTCTTTTTGTTTTGGAGTCTGGCTTAATTTGTATTTTTTAGGATGTGAGACCTACCCTAGCCTGTCATAGTGGAGGACAGAAGCATGGGTGGCAGGACTCTGGGTTCCAGACCTTGTCAGCTCTGTGACCTTGGACAAGTCCATTTACTTTGTCTTAGCCTCAGTTTTTTTTTTTCTGTTAAGTGAGAATAGTTTGACTTGATACTTCTAAGGACTTTTTCACCTTTAAAATCCTGTAAATTCTCTTCATCCTATCCCTCTATTCTTCCAGCAACAGACAAATACTCTTAGACTCTAAGCCACTGACTAATTTGTTGACGCTTTTCTCCATGAAAAATTGTAACTTTATTGTCTTTGGGTCAGAGACAAGGGGAAGGAATTGGGGACTAGGAAGAGCAGGGACATCTGAATTCTTGGGAGGCAGCTATGGTAGAGTGGAAAAGGAACCTGCCTTGGAGTCAGAAGATAGGATTTTGAATCCCAGCTATAAAACCTACTAACCTGTGACCTTGGGAAAATCATTTTATCTTTGAATATCAGTTTTCTTACTTTACCTGTAAAGTGGGGATAATCATACTTGAACGGCTCTCCACAAAATAGATGGCGTAGGGACTATGTTTGGATTTGGTTGAGGGAGACACGGGCAAGCAAGGGAGAGGAAGGAGTCAGATTGTTCTCCCTGCTCACCTCTGCTACTTGGAACCACTGACTCCTTCCAAGTCCTAGCTCAGGTACTGTTTTTTTTTCCCAAGAAACTCTTCCTATTTCTCCATTTTTTGATCTCCTTTCCTCCCAAGTCAGTGTAAATCTGTGAAAATATGTCCCTTCTCATAGAACTTAAGCTCTTGAGGGCAAAGACTGTCTCATATTTATAATTGTTTTCCCGAAGGTTATCACAATGCCAGGCACAGAGTTAGGTGCTTAATAAATGCTGCCTTGATTGATTGACCTTGAGGGTTTAAACATAGAGGATCAGGAGGGTAGAGCCTGGGAGAGAGGGAAGGAACTCGAGAGGAGAGCCCCTTTGAGTCAGAGGAAATATGGCTCAGCAGATAAGAGCATTGATTGGACTTGGAGTGAAGAAAACCTGAGTTCAAATCCTGCTTAGTAGGATGGACAGGTCACCTGACTTCTCAGGTTCATGTTCATTGTATATTAAAAAGGGGAAACAAAAGTAACCCCCACCTCTTAGTGTGAGGCAGTGTGGCATCGTGGACAAAGCCAGCTCTGCAACCAGGGACACCTGGGCTTATGTCTTGTCTCTGCCTGGATGACTTTAGGCAAGTCACTTACTCTCCCTCGTAGTGCTCTAGGAGACTCAGAGTTAACTTCTCCTAACGTATATAAGGAATTCCCTATACCAGTGAAATGACAGATTCATTCTCTATCCCACCTCGTGTCCCAAGGACACATCACAGTACATCAGAGATAACTCTGGATTTGAGGATCAAAGACCCTGGCACAAATCTCAGCTTTGCCACTTACCTTTGCCTCAGTTTCCTCATCTGTAATGTGAATAGGTTGGATGAGAGATAGCCTCCATGGCCCTGGGGCAGGTAGAAGATGAAATGACTGAGGAAACAAAGATTTGGTCTTCCGAGGAAATTGATTTATTAATCAATGCATGCCAACCGCCCAACACGTTGGGACCAGGCCCCTTCTTCAGCTTAGGCCTGGACCCTAAATACAGGGGAAGACAGACTTTCATAAATTAAAACCGATTAATCCAATAAGGCCAGTTAATTAAAAAGAAACAATACATTAGGTAATTTGCTGCTTAGAGACCTTTAGCCAAGGACCTAGATGATGACACCCAGAAACCCAGTCAGATCCAAAGATTGAGGCAAGGAGTTTGCTCATTGCTGTGCATCTCAAGCAACCCAAGTGTCTTACCTGAAAACTGCCTCCCTACTGATCAGTCAGCTCTTGTTTCCATGTTCCTTTGATTGTTTACAGACAGTGGTGGGGGAAGTGGGACACCTCCACTTCTGATTTCAGGGAATGGCACCTGTTCACTCTCCCCTTCACAACTTGCAAGTCCCTGATCTTTCTTCCAATTAGGGATCAGATTACCTAATGTTGTATTGTTTCCTTTTAATCAATTGGCCTTATTTGGTTAGTTGTTTTTAATGTATAAAAGTCTGTCTCCCTCTGTATTTGGGGTCAGGTCTAAACTGAGGCAGTCTGGTCCCAGTTTGTTAGGCACTTGGCATGCCCTGCTTAATAAATAAATCGGTGTGCTCAGAAGAACAAACCTTTGTTTCCTCAGTCATTTCATTTGTCACTCACCATAGTCCCTTTTAGCTCGAAACCTATGATCCTAACATGGTTGTGAGACAATAGATGCCTATTTTCCTCTTTTTTAGAATTAAATTTTCTTTTTTTACCTACATTATCCAATAGACTTCCTTCTTCCTTCCAACCCCACTCTGAAAAGAAAAAAAAACAAAACAAAACCCATGCAGCAGAGATGCATAGTCGAGCAAAACAAACTCCCACATTGGCCATGTGTTTTTTTCAAAGGGTGTCTCATTCTTTGTGTTCCATTTTCCTTGCAATCTGGAGGTGTGGTTGTCACGTTTCTCTATCAGTCTTTCGGATTCAGGGTTGATCATTGCATTGATCAGAGACCTTAAGTCTTTCGAAATGATTTTTTTGCAATGTTGTTTTTATAGTGTCAGTTATTCTCCTGGCTCTGCTCACTTTTCTGCTCATCAGTTCAAAATGAAGTTCAACTGATGCCTCCTTCTCTACCCTATCCTCATTTGTACCCCTTAATTATATGATTTCACAAGTCCCCCTAACCTCAATTCTTCCCTGCCGTATCCTTCCCTCCTTCTATTAAGATCACCAGAGCGTAACAAAAATCACACTGGGGATGCTTGTATCTCATCTCTCTCCCCACTCAAAAAAATCCATCTTCCCCCACCCAATTTAAATTTTTGCTCAGGTCTTTTCATCAGGAATGCTTGGAAATCTTCTATCACATCAAAGATCCATTTTTTTCTCTTGTAGGTTTATACTCTGTTTTACTGGATGTTATTTTTCACTGTAAGCCTTTATCTTTTGCCTTTCAGAACTTTATATCCTATGCTCTCTGCTCCTTTATAGTGACAGCTACTGAATCTCTGGGACCCTGACTTTGGTTCCTTGGGACTTGAATTCTTTCTTCCTTGTTGCCTACAGTATTTTTTCCCTGACGTGGTAGCTCCGAATTTTCTCTGTGATGTTCCTAGAAATTTCGTTTGGGAGGCTTTTTTCAGGAGGTAACTGGTAGATTCTATTTTCATTTTGCCTTCTGTTTCAAAGAGATCTGAATAGTCTGTTCATGATTCCTTGAAATATGGTATTTACATTTGTTTGTTTTGGTTATGGCTTTTGGGTAGTTCAGTGAGCCTTAAATTTTCTCTCCTTGATCTGTTTTCCAGGTCAGTTGTTTTCGATGAGATTCCTTACATTATCTTCTATTTTTTCAGTCTTGACTTTGTTTTAAGATTTCTTGTTTTTTTCTTAGAGTCATTAATTTGTTTGGTTCATTCTTATTTTCAGTTACTTGGGTAAGATCTTGTACTGTTGTATCAGGCTATGTATTCTCTTTCTAAATCTTTCCTCCATAGTTCTTATTTCTTTTCCAATTCTTTACTCTGTCTCTGTTGTTTCATTTATAATACTGTTTTTAAACTCTTGCATTATTTTTTCTAGGAATCCTAATTGGTCTTGTAGGCAAGCTGTGTGTGGTTTTATTTTATTTTTGGAGGCTTTTCTTGTAGGTGTGTTGGTGCTATCCTCCTCTTCTGGGTTTTTGTATTGGACATCTTGAACCTCAAAATAGCTCTTTTTCTTTTCTCTCTTTTTTTGGTTTACTCATTCTTCCAGTGATCTGTCTTGGACAGCAACATAGTGTTGCTGGCCTGGTTGGAAGCTGTGGGGGCAGAGTCTGAGATCCTGCCCCTTCTGGTAGAACCTCTCCACTCAAACCCCACCTCTCCCCAAGCTATTGTCCTGTCAGGGTACTAAGTCCACAACCTCTGCTCTGAGTACTGGCCTAGGCCAGGGGCTGAGTCAAATCAGATCTATTGGCCTAGCTTGAAGCTGTGAGCATACTTTAACTTTTAATGTTTATTTTCAGTTTCAAAAGAATCCTCCCCCACCCATTGAGAAGGCAAGAAATGTAATACCCATTATAGAGATGAAATCATGCAAAACATATTTCTATATTAGACATGTTGTAGAGGAAAAAAAGCAAGAAAAATAAAGAGGAAAAAATGCTTCAGTTCTCTCTCTGGAGGTCAATAGCATTTTTCATCATGAGTCCTTTGGAATGGCTGTGTATCATTGTGTTGAAAAGAGTTGAGTATCCCTTTGGGTACACAACCTCTCTCTCCATCTCCTCTTGTGCCTGGGGACAGGGTTGAGTCAGTGATCAGACTGGGCATTCTGTTCCCTGTGTTGCAGTCCTAGCTTCGAGCTCTGGGCACCCAGTCTGGGCACCTGGCCTACCTTTATTCCACAGTTCCTGTTCTGGACACTCACACATGGTAAGATTTGTGATCTTGAGCTGGAAAGATGACCCTTCGTATTTCTTCTCTCCATTTTAGATAGAGAGAAATTTTATGTATATATACACACATATAATATAAATGTATACAGGCATGTACATACACACACATAATATGTATATATGTATTTATACATATATATGTATGTACAAATCTGAAATAATAAATGCATGATTTCCATTTTCATATATTATACATTTATATGTACATACACATATGTATGTATTAATACACTTCATAAACCTTATATCATTTTATAAGTGTGATCTGTTATTATTCACCCTCATTCAGCCTCCATACATTTTAAAAATGAGTGTCTGTGTATGTGGAGCCAGGTGCTGCATGTCCCCAGTTAGCTCATCAGCCATAAACATAGCTAGAACCCTCAGTGAGAAGATAAGGGTATACCCCAGGGGTGCAAGCAGAGGGCTACTTGGGAAGTACTTTTCTCCAGGGGAGCTAGGCACTGTCATTTGTTGTTCCAATCTCTCCATGTGAGCGAGGAAGGGAATGTGGCTCACAGCCTGAATCCCACATACACCTGGCATTTTCATCCTTCTCTGGGCTTTATCTTTGCTAGGCACCCCTCTCCATGAAAAAAAAAAGCCTTAGGGGCACAGCCCTTTTCTGTGTCTAATGCTGTCACTGGCTTCAGCCTGGACATGCACTTTTCCCCTTCAGTCACTAGAGACACAGGTTGGGCCTTTTGGAAGCACACCAGTAGGAACCTAGGGAAAGAGGTGAAGTCTAGCAGATCTAGAGTCCAGAACTGATCAAGAGAATGTATTTGCAGAGGGTCCCTGATGTGGCCATAATGACTCACATGACTTTGCAGGCTAATGGACCTTCTGGCTCTGGCCCTTCTGAGTGGGCACCTCACTGCCTCTGAAGAGGACCCATCACTGGCGTCTCCCTAGCTTCCCTCAATCCCATTCCAGCATGGTCTTCATTTCTGGATCCCCCTTCCTCCAAATCACAGTGTCCACCTCAAGATGAACCTGTATCTGAACAGGAATCCCCTGTGTTCTCCAACAAGCCTCTGTCTCAGCCTCCTCCTCAGTCAGTCAGCAAGCCTTAATTAAAGCACTGTGCTAAGCACCAGGGATACAAAGAAAGACCACGTCTAGCAGCCCCTGCTCCCAAGGAGTTCCCAGCCTTACAGGGGAGACAACATAAAATAGCAATGTGCATACGAGACCGATATTAGGTCTAGCCACAGAAGGCACCAGAAATGGGGCGAGCCAGAAGGGGCTTCCTGCAGACAGCCTTCAGGGAGGGTGAGCCTCCTCCTGAGGGAGCCTGTCTCATTGGGCAGTAACTGGTGGTTAGGAAATTTGTCATGAGCTGGCCTACCTCTCCACAGCTTTCCTGTGTTTGCTTGCATGTGCTGCCCTTTGAGGCCAGGCAGAACAACAGAATCCCCTTTCCACATGAAAGAGAGAATCTGCAGATGAGGAAATAAGGCTCAGAAAGGGTGTGACTTATCTATGGTCACACAGCCAGTAAGAGTCACAACGAGGACCCAAGTCTAGCTCTAGTTCCAAGTCTAGGGCTCTTTCCACCACTATGTCCCACTGCCTTTCTAAGGAGGGAGGGAAAGGTCTGAGCCCAGGGCAAGAGAGCCTCAGGTCCTCGAGCCAAGGGTTGGAGATCAGATCAGCTTGGAATCCATAAAGGCCTAAGCCCTGGACCTGATGTTAGTCCTGGCATGGGGATAGTCTCTTATCCATTGTGAGGTTAAGACCAGTCAGTCAACCAACAAGTGTCTGCTTTGTGCCAGGCACTGGGTGCTGGACAATACAGAGACAGAAAGGAAACAATCTCTGCCTTCTGCTGGGGGAAGTGTGTGCATTTGTTTCAGCAACCCCCTTTCTCCTCCCTCCCCCAATACGCATACTCTTTTTTTTTTTGGAGGAGGGAAGGCAGGGCAATTGGGGTTAAGTGACTTGCCCAAGGTCACACAGCTAGTAAAGTGTTTCAAGTGTCTGAGGTCGGATTTGAATTCAGTTCCTCCTGACCCCAGGGCCAGGTGCTCTACTCACTGCGCCACCTAGCTGCCCCAATATGCACATTCTTAATCAGAGCATTGGCCACCCTGGAGTACTGAGTATACAGTGTAAGAGAAGGGTCATCTCTCACTATATGAGAAAACTTTCAAAGAGGACAGCACCTGTGGTTGTCCTTTGCCATGGGAGGGGCCCTTTTTTGCTGTTATTACCTCATAGATGATTCAACACTTATTAAGTACCTACTGTGCACGTTGGTACTGGACAAGCTCATTTAGATGTTGAAGCTCACGGTCTTGTGAAAACTCAGTCTATGTGGCATTGAAAAACAGAGTGCCCTGTGACTTCTGAGGGGAGAGGGTGTTACTGACAAGGGATACATCCAGGAAGGATTCCTGGAGGAGGAGGAAGCTTGTGAGTTGGGCTTTAAGGTGGGTGGAAATTCAACAGGAGTCAAGGTGGGGTGATCATCCTAGGAGCAGGGAACAGTGTGAGCAAAGGCATGAAGGAGGATAGTGCAAGGGCACAAGAAACGGAGAGCGAGCTGTATATTTGGTTGGGGTACGGTGTGTCTACATTGGAGGAGCATTAGAAAAGTTGGATAGAGAGAGAAGCATCGAATTGTGGAGAGCCTTGAGTACCACGCACAGGGATTTAAACTTTATTCAGTAGTAAGTTATGAACGTGGTAGGCAGATGAATGGCGGTATCCCCCATGAAGATTGTGATGTCAGAAGCACATGGGTGAAAAACCAGGGTGGCTTTGGATAGGTTGAATTATGAGGTGCCCTGTGGGAGCCTTTCCCAAGACATCTGTAGGTAGGAGAGAGACCACAGAGTCTAAAGTGCTGATTTTCAGACCATCTCTTCCCTGTCATGTGGCCAGCTCAAAAGAATATAGTATCTCTTGTTTTCAGAGGCTCTTAGAAGGTCCGAATGCATGTTTGGGTCTTAGCTCCTACTTTGTCCACATGCCCCTTTCTAGACATTTCCTTCTTTGATGGTGTTGAGACTTTAGGGAGCATCTCATCTCACCCCGTCCTGAGCAGGATGCTTTTCTTCTCCCTTACTATTGGTCATCCAGCCCCAAATAGGAGAAAGTCAGAGCTTAGAAAAAGCTTTCCAGCTATCGGAGTCACACAAAAGGATAATGACCTGTCTTGTGTGGTAGTGAGCTTCTCATCATTGGGAGGACCTCAGGCAGAGGCTGGATGAGCTGCTGCTCAGGAATGTTGGAGAGGAGATTCCTGTTTGGGTAGATGTAGGAGGGATGGTGCCCTCTGACCCCCAGAGCTCAGTTCATCATTTTAAGTTGCTCTTCTCTCTTCACAGGATCCTTACCCAAGTGGGTAGTGAATAAATCATCTCAATTCTTGGCTCCCAAGGTGAGTAGCCTCAGCAGGTGGGGAGGTGGTGAGAAAGGGGCTTGAGAGCGGGCCTGGAAGTGGTGGTCATGGATGTGGGGGAGGGGTGGAGAGCCGGGGACGTGTGGGCATGTAGGAGGCCCCCTGACATGGGTGCCCTCTCTACTCTTCCCTTCCTGCTCCGGGCCTGGCCACACAGGCAATGAAGAAGATGTACAAGGCATGCATGAAGTATCCAGAATGGAAACAGAAGCATCGGCCTCACTTCAAGCCATGGCTACACCCTGAACAGAGCCCCCTGCCCAGCGTAGCGCTGTCAGAGTTGTCCGTCCAGCATGCCGACTCCCTGGAGAATATCGATGAAAGCACTGTGGCTGAGAGCCGGGACGAGCGGGGGGCGGGGGGTGAAGGCAGTGATGACGACTCCTCCCTTAACTAAGGGACCCCTCAGAACCCTGGGGAGGCCCAGGCCAGTCTCTCCCTGCCCTGCTGCTGGAGGGGAGGGGAGGAGAGGGCTGGGACCTGGCCCAAGTTTCTTTATGTCCTCCTTCCCCCAGGGAAGGGGATAGCGCAGCTGGTGAGTTGGCCCTCTGCCTTCGGGGGTAATGACAATCCCTGGGGGATACCTCCCTCCCCCAACCCAGGCTGGTCCCCTTCTCCCAGGGCAGGGGTGGGAAATGGGGCAGGCAGATTTTGTATAGAAATGACCCTCATTAAACTGATACAACAGCCACAGCCTATGGTCAGGGCCCTCATTTCTCTCCATTCTTTCACTGGGTACCCTGCCTTTTCAGCTTTTTCCTGTTAAATCATTCACTCATTTGTTGTCACCTGTTGTTTCTTTAATCATTTATTCATCTAATTCATTCATTTTTCTAATTGTCCAGCCTTTCATTTATCCTCCTACGTCTTTGACTCATTTATTGGTTCATTGATTCATCTAATCATTTGTCCATTCTTTTATTCTATGAGTCTGTACTAAGTACAGATCCTCCTTCCCGTGTTTCTCCACCCCAGCCATATGCTGGGGTCATTAATAAGTTGCTGTATAATTGGAAGAGCCCCAGCTTGTTCATCTGAACCCAGGCCCTCCTGAATTGAGAGTCCTGGGGAGCTCTTGGTGCGGTTCCCAGAGGTTGTGATGGCTCCTGTGCTGAGCCTCAGTACTCATTGGCCCATCTACTTGGTGGGGGGGTGCCAATTCTTTAAGGCCTTAGGGTTCTCACTATTTTCCAAGTCTCTGCTCCCTTGTCTCCCACCCAAAGCCTACTAGACCTTTGTTGTCCTGAGCTTATTTTTGCTCCTTGGCTTAGCAGAGCCACTACTCTGATCCCCCTCCTCCCCTCTCCCTACTGCTTCCACTTTTTCTTGGTGGCATCCAGGTTTAGCACTCTCTTTCTGGCCTCTAGACATTCCATACCGAGGCATATACATCTGAGTATGTATAACCAGATGCAGAAATTACCTGCCAAAGGGGCCTGTTCTATGTCAGGCCCAGCCTGCCCTGTGCTGATGGCTGCCTCATTGTCCCAAAGGAGAAAGGAGTCTTCCATCCCATCATGCACCTGGGCATCACTTTAGGACTTGCCCACCTGAGTGCACCAGACTGAGTTCCTTGATTCATTTTACATTTTAAGCTCCCTCTCAGCCAGCCAGTCCAGAAGCCTGCTGAGGTCAGAGAGGATTTGGGGAGCTCTACCATTATGGAAAAAAAATTATATTTCACCTTTAAGGATCTCTGGTTCTAGTGTGGCTACCTTCTCATCATGGACATCATTCAGCACTCTCCCCACCCCCCAGCTTGAGTAAATGGTCTTTGTGGATGAAGGGAGCTCCCAAACATCCCTCCTGGGGTGTCCTTGGGTTGATAGACCCAGTTTTAGGCTTTTAGATCTAGATTTGAAAGGGATTATAGAGGGTTATTGCGACCAAACCTCTCATCTCACATACCAGGAAACTGAGTCTCAGGGGGTTGTCACCTATCTGTGGTCACATAGAAAGTGTCAGAAGCGAGACCTAGGGGCAGCTAGGTGGCATAGTGAGTAGAGCACTGGCCCTGGAGTCAGGAGGACCTGAATTCAAATTTGGTCTCAGGCACTTGACACACATACTAGCTGTGTGACCTTGGGCAAGTCACTTAACCCCAATTGCTCTGCCTTCCCCCCTCAACCCAAAATAAATAAAAAGAAGCGAGACCTAAACATTCCCCCTGGCCCCTTTGCTCTCACACTTGAAACCCTTCTGGCCTCAAGTACAGCTTGCCACCCAGAGCTTTTCATATCCTGGATAGCCTAAGAGAACCCCAGGGGCTCTCCCTGACTGGTGTCTAGGCAACTATAGAAATGCTAGCTCTTATTGCGAAGCAGGGAGGGGTGTCAATGGAAAATTTGTATTATTTACTAATAAATTCCCATTTCTATATTGTCTTGATTACAATCTTCTGAGGAAGGTAGTATGAGGATTATGGATTATTTCCATTTCTGGTCCAGAGAGGGATGTGACTTGCTTAGGGTCACACACGTGATCAGTGGCGGAGCAGGGGCTCTAACAATAGACGTCTACTGTTTCTATGGGGCTTGCTTGCCTTACACCCATCATCTTAAGTCTCCCAACAACCTGAAGTAGAAGCTTCCACAGATGTTATCCCCCTTTCACAAATGAGGAAACCAGCTGGGAGAGATTAAGCTACTTGTCCTTGATTTCACAGCTAGTGTTGGAGGTAGGGCAAGAGATGGATCAAATCTCTTCTGACTCCCAAGTCCAGTTGCCAAATCACCTACTCTACCAAGGGAAAAGCAGACAGGTTTATGCCTCTGTTCACCTTCTATCACCCCATATCACCCCAGGAGTTTATACAGCAATCTCCATTCTTTAGGGAAGTGCTATGAGCCTGGGTGTGCTTAGGGCCTAGGGAAGGATAGAGATGGCTAGCAGCGTGGGCTGGGATGATCAAGGAAAACTGTCTGGAATTGGGGATAGAAGGAAAATATGGAGGAGGAGGGCCAGTACAGTATCAGGGAAAGAATACTGGTAAGCCTGGCTGAGACACTAGCTGGATGACTAAGCAAGTCACTTCCCTTCGTTGGGACTCAATTTCCTCACCTGTAAGATTAGAATAAGATTTCACTCCTATGTTACAGAGTTGTTGTGAGGGAAGTACCTTGTATGCCTTTAAATACCTTAGAAGTGGGAGCCAATATAATATATGGTGGAAAGAAAGAGCACAGGACTCCGGGTTCAAATCCTGGTCCAATGTGACTTCCTCACCCCGGACCTTAGTTTCTTCATGTATAAAATTAAGGGTTTGGACCAGATGGCTTCTGAGGTCCCTTCTGATTTTAGATCTGTGACTCCACTTCCTCTCAATCGTGTGATCCCCTTCCCACCAGGGTCTGGTTAAACAGTTCAAGGACTAACTCTACCCCGCTCCCCAATTCTGGCTCATCGGGCGCCCTCTAGGGGGCATCCTCCTCCTAACACCGGCCCTATTCCGGAAAAGTCACCCCAAGGAGGAGTCGCAGTTCATGGTGAGAAACAGAGCCATTGATCTCAGGAAGCCTTCAATTGGGGGGAGGGCGGGGAACACAGGGGAAAGTGACTTGTGCAGGGTCATGCAGCTAGCTAGTCAGTGGCAGACCAAGTGGGAGCGGCGGCTCCCCCAATCCTCTTCCCTAGGTCAGAAGCCCTCATTTAGTGCGCCCCCCTCTCCTTGGTTCCGTGTTTCGGAATCTTGGGATCTAGGAAAGCCCACTACCCAGCTCTTTTCTGGAAGACCTTGAGCTAGTCAATACACGCATTTATTAGGCACCTACTTGGGCTTCGCACTTTTTCTAGGAGCCAGGAACCGTGCTAAGCGCTAATGATAAAAAGAAAGGTACAACGAGTCCCTGTCCTCCAGGAGATCACAATCTAAAGGGCGAGACAACTCTACTAACTAGGTCTATACAGTATGACATAGACTCCGGAGGGAAGGCACTAGTACTAAGGGACTGGGAAAGACAGCTTTCAAGAAGGTGGGACTTGAGCGGGGACTTGGAAGCCCGGGAAGTGGGGAGGCAGAGATGAGGAGGGAGGGCATTCCAGGCATGGGGGACAGCCGGGGGAGATCTCACGGAGTCGGGAGATGGAGACAGCGTCGCCGGACTGCGGAGTAAAGTGATGGGGAAAAGGCCGGGTAATGAAGACCCAGGGAGGACCTTGCTGTCTACACCAACCTCAGGGTTTAGGGGACATCGCAGTGGAAGGCGGAAACAGATTTAGAGCAAGAAAGGGAGCCTAGGGACCAACTTGGCTTAGAGAGAAGGGTAGAGACTCTTCCAAGGGGACCAAGTACCCGAGGCTCCATTCGAACTCAAGCCCTACCCCTATGTCCAGCGCGGCTTCTCCATCTCACCGCGATGGAAGCCAGCCAGCCAGGGGAGGAAGACACAAGACTGTGAAACAGACTCAGCCCCGACGCGCTCCGCGAGCTGCAGCCTGACCCAGAGGAGGCGGGCCCGGCCTCCCCCCACCCCCTGCTCAGCCCCGGCCCCGGCCCGGCCCCTCCCCGGGGGCGTCACGTGGGGCGGGCGGAAGCTCGGGGGGCCGGGGCTGCCGCGAGTCCGCGGAGGCGCCGGGAGAGTTCGGACGCCTGGGTCCGCGCTGCGCGGGAGCCAGGTCAGTACCTCTCCCCCACCCCTGGCTTCCCCATTTCCCCGATTGGTAAACTGAGGGTCCCATCTCCGTCTCAAGGTGTCCGAGGGTTCTGGGAGGACAACTTTGACCCACGCCTCCCCCCTCCCATTGGTTATTTTATCCCGCCCCCAGCCTCTGAGGCTGCCGGTTGGGGGTGGGCTCGGGAGCTTAAGTCGGAGGCTCTGGCCAGCCCAGGGCACAAGGGCTTCCTGGAGGTAGTGTCCCAGGGCTGCGGGGAAAGGGGCTTAGGAAACTCTGAATGAGGAGTCAGGCCACTAGTATTCTACCCCAGACTTGCCTCCTAACTCGAAGTATGAGCTTGGGGTCATTCAGGTCTCCCCTTTGGATATCACTTTCTTCATTTGTAAATTAAGATACGCTGGACTCTGATCTCCTAGTGTCTCTCCAGCTCTGATGGCCTGTGGCTCCCCCTGTGCCCCGGAAAGAGAGATCTACAGCCCCGCACTCACCTTAGTGAAAAGGAGACACGCTGAAGTCCTTGTGAGGCGGATCGGAGGGATCGGGAACCATGAGTGGTTGCTGGGAGCCCCTTAGGCGGTTCTGAGAGAGCCAGCCATAGGGCTCTGAGCTCTGTTTCTGGGATAAGCAGCTCAGATTTGAGGGGGCTTAAGCCAGGAAGCTCCCTGGAGAGGTGTCTGGGAGCACTGTGGGTCCCAATGAGGCACCAGGATTGGGGTGCTTCTCGGTACCGTCAGAGGCTCTTTTGGGTCAGCAGTCTTGCTGGGGCAGCTAGAGCAGCTATAGTTCAGAATGGTGTCGAGGGACATTTGGATCCCGGGCATTGGAGGGCCCTGACCCAGGCAGGGCCCTGGAGTAGTTGGAAAATGCAAAAAAGCAGGCCGTCCAGAAAGCAGCCTTTGGTAGTCTACGAAGTTGTGTAGAAAAATCCCAGACCTGAGTCAGGAGACCTGGGTTAAAGTCCTGGCTCTGACGCTTACTGGCCCTGTGACGTAGGCCAAATTGCTTATCTGTCTCTGGATCTCAGTTTCATCATCTGTAAAATGGGGGGTTATAATGCCTGGAATGTCTGCCTCATAGAGCTGTTGTGAGGAAAGTTTGTAGATGTTGGATATCAACCTTAAGGTTCTATAGAAATGGGAACAGTTGTGGTGAAACCTGGATGGGGCTCCAAACTCAGGACTCAGGGTTCAGTAAGGTACCATTATCAGCTGGCTTCTTATGTGGGAGAACTGGAAGTCATTGTAAGCTTGCTAAGGGTCCCTGAAGACCAGGAAAGATTCTAAACCAGACTTCTTGTTCCAGGCTTCCAAAGGTCTGCCCCATCCTTTCTCTCCAGCCCTCTCTTCCTCCATGTCCCCTGTCCATCCTGGCTACCCTCTTTGGCTAGGGTTGAGTCCCTTTCCCCTCTGTGCCTTTGCCTAAGCTGTTTTTCCTACTCTGTGTGCATGCTTGTCATTTCTCATCCAGACTCAGGTCAAATACCACCCCCTCTGGGAAGGCTTCCCTGACCTCCCATGTTTACTTTGATTCTTCCCTTCAGTGAGTCCAGGTTTTTTCTTGTCCTGTTCTGATTGTTCCTGGTATGTGAATTCTATCTCCCTCATAGACTGTGATCTCCTTGAGGGTTAGATCTGGACCTACTTCTCCTTCCTCCATCTCCCCCACAATACCTGATCCTTGGAGAGAGTGGATGGACAGTTGAGGTGGAGGGGAGCATGGAGGTGAGAGGCTCAGAGGAAGTTGTGACCTATCCCGTTGGCTGGGATTTGGATCTGAAGCTTTCTCCATTCTCTACCTTGCACCCTAGCTGCCCCCTCCCCTTCATCCTTGGCTCTCCAGCCCTGACACTGCCCCCCCCCTTCAGATGGCTGTCGGTTCTCTAGGAGACTAGATCTTGGTGGGACTCAGTGGCTGGGACTTGTGGTTGTTCCCCTTTTAGCAGTGACCCCAGGGATCCCAAGCTCTGTTCCCCTGAGGAGGCTTAGGGCCCTAGGGAAAAGAAGGCCCTCAGAGAGCCAGCCGGAGGGGAGAGGGAGTTTCTGGGCTCAGTTCAAGGCCCCCTCCCCCCGACCCTGGGGGACCCAGAGCTCCAAGCAGTCCAGGCCTAGGGAACAAGTGGCTTCTGTTCCTGAGAGAGGGGGAGGGGGAGGGGGGAGCTGGGCTCCTGGCCCGTGCAGCCGCTGACCTCAGGACACAGCCGCCCGTCACCATAGGGGGCTGACTCTCCTTCCTTTCTCACCCAGGCCTCTTAACCCTTGGAGCCCTGGAAGAACCTACCATCTGGCCCTGGTCTAAAGGGAAGCCATGGTCTCTATGATACCCTGGTCTGAGGGGCTGGCCCTACCCTGCCCCACTCCAGGCTCAGAGGCCTTGGAGAGCAGGGAGAGCTTGCAAAAGGCTGACTTATCCCAGGGCTAAGAGGTCTGGAGATTCTTGTTTGGGGTGAGAAGAGGCCACACTGGAGCAGAGCTAAGCCTTTCCCCGTCCCCTAAAATGCTAAGGCCTCCCCTTTAGATCACCTTCAGTACATCCTTTGTGTCTTGTTTGTACATGGTGATTTTACTAGCATTAGATGGTAAGCTTCTTGAAAGCAGGATCGTCTTTGCCTTTCTTTGAATTCCCATTGCTTGGCATAGTGCCTGGCACACAGCAAGCATTTAATAAATGCATATTGACTTACTGATAACGTGACTGTTGCAGAGTAGAGAAAGGCACAGGATCAACATCTGGCACTTCGTTAGTGAGGGTCGGCAGTACAGTAGATTGCAATTTTTGCTGTTTTTCAGGTGAGGAAATTGAGGTTAGTTCCAGGTCCAAGCAAGGAAATCAGGGTCCTACCTCGCCTCTGCTCTGTTCCAGCCTGTTTTTGGGGGGGCAAGGGTGAGGCAGGGAACTTGCACGAGTCACTCCCCTCCTTATTTCTCCTCCTCTGTAAAATGATGAGGGTGTTGGATTGGGCTAGAAGATCTCCCAGAATGTCCGAGCCGGCAGGAGAGTCAGGCCACCTTGTCTGACCTGCCTCTGAGCAGGAATTCCCCTACATTGTTAATAGCAAGTGATCAGCTGGTCTTGGTTGAATGCCCCGTTTGACGGGGAGCTCATCACCTACCCAGGCAGCCTGTTTCACTTTGTGATTGCAGTTGCTGTTACAATGTTTTTCCTTGTATCAAGCTTCATATTGCCTCTTTGTAACTTCTCTCTTTCTAACTGCTTTTTGCTCTAATCCCTGTGAGGGCCCTGCTAGCTAGAATATTGGGTGAGCCCAGTCTTCTTTAGTGGTCCTCTTTTGGGTGTGGTGAGGAAGGCTGGTGGTCAGAGCTTGCCTGCCCTACACCCTTAGGAGCTCTGGGGGCCTCCTTTGTGGGCATAGATGGGGCATAGTCTTGAGCTAGGCTGATGGTTTCCTCACTTTGACCAAAGATCTGTTCCCATTTCTCAGACACAAAAGCTACAAACCTAATCTTTCTTAAGAGACTGTCCAATTCAGGCAGCATTTCTAACAGTAACACTTCCTAATGGATCATGGGGCTACCCGTGCTTTCCTGAGCTCGCCAGCCTGGGATTCCCTTGGAATTGTTCCAGCTGAAGCATCTTGACTTCACTGGAGACCTCAGAGCATCAAAGACAGTCCAGGGGCCGTTGGGTTTACCTCCACTGTGGTAGTTCCATTGGGGGCCCTTGGGAAGCTGAGCCCTAAAGCCCAGGGAAGATTCTTCACACTACCCTCGATTGGGGTAGGGGTGAGGATAGGGGTTGACCAGGGCTTATAGGGTCTGAGGGGCCTTGACATCCAGAGATGTCAGCTGGCCTGGGGGTGGGGAGTGTCAGGGTAGGGTTTGTAGGCAAAGTGGCTTCCCTGGGTGTAGCTCATGTCACTCCAGGTCTCAAGGTAGAGAGGGGACTGAAGTGTGAAAAGCAGCTTCCTTCCTCTGCTAAGGGTCAGGATGATGTGCCAGGGACAGAGGCCTGATTCAGTTCTTCAGGCATTTTCTAGGCACCTACTATGTGTCCAATTGTTCATCTGCAGAGATAAAATGACAGTCTCTTGCTTTAGGGGGCTTACACTGTTACAGGGAATGCATCGTGTACAAAAATGCTTGTTTTATGTACAGATGTTCCTGTATTACAAGGGAGAATGAGGTCAATGCAAAAGAGAGAGATTCATGAAAAGGGCTATGAGAAATGTGAGGTGGGAAAGATCTCTTTCTTTTCTTTTGAATCAAGATATTAATACATTTTATTTCCTATTCAGAAATAATAGGAATTTTTGTAATTCCTACCTCCCCCCTCCTCAAATCATCAAATAAATTCAATACAAAACAAGAAACATTTGTTAAGCTCCTTCTGTGTTTGGAGCGTGATACAAAGACTAATGAATGGATATATATGTTTGTGGAGGGGGCTACTGTCTGGTCCTGCGGCTCAGAAATTCCTCAGTTTTTTAGAGTTTCAGCACCCTATTGCAGTAGGGAGGAAAACACAGTCCACTAAAATGAATAAACACACTGCACTAGTCTGGTTATAGACAATGTTTGGAACCCATAGCCCACTGCCTCTGCAAAGAGAGGGAAGGAGGTGTAAGTTTGTCACTTTTTTCCCCCTGGGCCAAGCTTGGTTATATAATTCCACGGTGTCCAATTTCAAGTTTTTTGGGTTCTTACGACTTGTATCGTTGTAGTCATTATGTAGGAAGAGATCAAGTCTCTTTGGAGCTAGAGGCCAGGTAGATAAGGCTTCTTGGAGGGAGGTATCGCCTATGCTAAACCTTGAAGGAAGGGAGTGATAGACCTTGGCGGAACTGGGCTCCAGAATTGGAATGAACAACAGCCTGGAGGTGAGACAGGACGAGATGAGGACTGGGAGCGCAAAAGTAAGCCAGTTTGTCTGCAACAAAGACCACGTGAATGGGAGCAGTGCAAGGAAGCCTAGCCAGGTAGGTTGAAGCTTAGTGGAGGGCCCTGAGTGCCAGACTAAGGAGCGTATACCTTGTTCAGTGGAGAGCCATTGGCAAGTTTTTGAAAAGGAGTGAGATGGTCAGATCTGTGTATTAGGAAGATTACTCCAGTGTGTGGAGGGTGGATGGGAGAAGGGAAGAGATTGGAGGCATTCTGGTGGCTGTATGAATAGAAGGGAAGGAGTAGATATGAGAAGGATTGATAAGGGAAAGTCAACAGATTGGGCAGTCAATTAGATGGGGGGAGGAAGAAGAATTAAAATTGGGAATTGGGAGAAGATGATGGGTTAATTTTAAATATATGTTGCCTTTGAGGTGGGGGATATCTTTTGGGCTTTTGAAAGTGAAGAGCTGGAGCTCGGGGGAGCGATTGGGGCCAGAGATTGAATTTATGGCTCATCTGCATGGTAGTGGTAATAGAATACAAGGGAGTGGATGAGATCACCGAGAGAGAGACAGCAGCAGAGGACCACAGAGCCAGAGCTGGGGACACCCACACAGAGTCAGCTAGAGGGAGAGAATGAATCAGTGAGGAGTGCTCAGACAACTTAGAGGAGAACCAGGAAAGAGTGTGGCATCTCCAGAGCCAGATGAGGCTAGGGTGCAAGGGGGAGGAGGTAGTCAGCAGCACCAGATACTGCAGAAAAATCGAGGAGGAACAACTGAATAAAGGCTATTAATGAGGTTTAACAACAGGTCTTTGGTGACCTTTGAGCAAGTGGTTTTAATACAGTTAGGGATAAAAATCCGATTCTAAGATATTTAGGAATGAGTGAGTGGGAAAAGGAGAAAATAAGACAGTGGTGGAAGTAGAAGCAGCAAGTGTAGACTTTTTTTTCCAGAGGCTTGGGCCTTACCAGGACAGGGAGAGATGGGACAGAAGGGTTGAAAGAAGTGGGTGAAATGTTGCCAGGGGAGACGTTGGAGGTTGAAGGCACCAGGGGGACCACTTTTCTGGTCCTCCAACCTGTCTGACCACTCCTCACTGGTTAAACCCAAGGAGTCTGGAGATCATCTGTAGGCAGAGGAAAAGGCGCCAATATTAATAATTATTCAGTCATTTCAGTTGTGTCCTACTCTTCATAACCCCGTTGGGGGTTTTCTTGGTAGAGATACTGGAGTGGTTTGCCATTTCCCTTTCCAGTTCATTTTACAGATGAGGAAACTGAGGCAAACAGGGTTAAGTGACTTGCTCAGAGTCATACAGCTATTGGAGTATTTTGCCATTTCCTTCTCCAGCTTGTTTTATAGATGAGGTAACTGAGGCAAACAGGGTTAAGTGACTTACCTAGGGTCACAGAGCTAGTAAGCGTCTGAGACTGGGTTTGAACTCAGGTCTTCCTGATTCCAGGCCCAGCACTCTCTCCGCTGCACCACCTAGCTGCCCCTATGCTAATAACAGCTCACATTTATATAGTGCTTTAAGATTGGTGAAGCATTTGACATACATTATTCATTGAATCTTTACACCTATTCCATGAAGCAGGTGCTGTTATGATCTTCATTTTACAGATGGGGAAACTGAGACTCAGAGTGGTTCAGTAAGTCGCTGACCAGTGCTATATAACCTCTGCACTGTTGCCCTCCAGTAGAGAGAGCTTGATGGTGCAGGAGGGTGAGATAGCTGCTAATTGCTAGACCAGGGTCCTTGAAGAGGCACTGAGGGCCCAGGAGGCAGAGTTAGTCTTGCTGGCCTTCACTTCCTTATCCTCTGAGAATGGAGAAGAGGGGATGGTGAGCTTTCGAGGTATTGAGGAAGGGAGATGCAAGGACTCACATCAGGAGTTGTGAGTCTCCTCTGTACAGGAGGAGGCGAAATCTTTTGTTGTGAAAGAAGCAAGGATGGATGTGGGATTGATGGGGAAAGGTCATAAGACCATAGATTTAGAGCTAAAAGAGTTCATACAGGCCATTTAGTATAGTATAGATGAGGAAGATGAGGCAATGACATGGTTAAATGGCATGCTCCTGGTCACACGGCTGGTAGTTGTCAGAGGTGGAACTCGGACTCATGTCTTCCTGACTCCAGGTCGAGGTAAAGGTTTGAAGAAGGTGCTTGCCCTGGGCCCGCCTGTCTGTGGGGTTGTGACATTCCTCACTGTCCTCTCATTTGCTCAGCCTCAACAGATCCCAAACTGAACTCATCTTTACCCCTAGACTTCTCCTATTTATAACTTTGGGGCCATTTTGAATTCTAGCCAGAGTATTGTGGGATAGGCGATCAGTGCATGAACTGTTATTCCCTATGAAGACTAAGGAAGACTTATATGAACAGATGCACAGTGAAAGAAAGAGAACCAGGAAAGCAATATACATGACAGCCATAACAACGCAAATGGAAGGAACAATAAAAGAAAAAAACTGAATGCTGGTCAGTTATAATAACCAAGCTTCACCTTAAAGAAGAGCTAAGAAAATGTACCTTCCTCACTGCTTTGCAGCAGAGGTGGGGAACTAAGGGTGTAGAATACTGCATATATTATCACACTCAGTTAACGTTTGGTTGGTTAATTTTATAGAACAGCTTTCCCACCTGAATTCAGCGTTTCATATTTAATCAGTTAATTTTGTTGTGGCAATTCTGCCTCTGTGCCATGTCTCAGATATGCTACTGCTACATCACTAGCCCAGGTCCTCATTGTCCCATGAGAGGGATGTCAGAAGGACATGGATTCAAATTTTGCCTCTGACACTGACTCCTTGTGTGATCTTGGGCAGGTTGTAACTTTCAGTTTTCTCATGTAAAATGGAAGAATTGGACTAGTGGCTTCTGAGATCGTTTCTAGCTTTAGAACTATGGTCCTGTGACCTTTCAGGATTATTGCAGTAGACTCATAATTAATAGTTTTCCCACCTCTACTCTTTCTTCTTCAGTCTCTCCATCATATTATTGCTTTTCTACTCACATAACCACTCCCCTGGTATAGGCCCTTATCTACTTTGTATCTGGGCTATTGCAACAGCCTGCTAGTTGGTCTTCCTGCCTCTGGTCTCTCCCCACTCTAGCCCATCCTTCACTCAGTTGCCAAAATGCCTAAAGTGAAGCTCTGACCATGTTAGTCACTCCCCTACTCAATAGACTCCAATGGCTCCCTATTTCTTTTTTAAAAATCTTTTTCATATTTTTTCCAGTTATGTGTAAGCATTTTAAACATTTGTTTTGTAGAGTTTTGAGTTTCAAATTTTCTCCTTCCTTCTCTCCCCTCCCCCCTCATTGAGAGGGCAAGCAATTTGATATAGGTTGTACGTGTACAGTTGTGCAAAAAATATTTCCACATTAGTCATGTTGTGAAAGAAAACACAGGCCAAAAAAAAAAGAAAGAAAAACAAACCACCCCAAGAAAAATAAAGAAAGTAAAAAAATATGCTTTGATCTACATTCAGACTCCCTCAGCTCTTTCTCTGGAGATGATGGTGTTTGTCATCCTAAGACCTTCAGAATTGTCTTGTGTCATTGTATTGCTGAGAATGGCTGTCATTCAGAGTTGATCATCGCACAATGTTGCTGTTACTGTGTACAATGTTTTCCTGGTTCTGCTCACTTTACTTTGCATCTGTTCATGTAAGTCTTTCCAGATTTTTCTAAAATCACCCTGCTCATCATTTCTTTTTTTCTTCCCCTACTTAATAGTATTTTATTTTTTCCCAATTACTTGTAAAGATAGTTTTCAACACTCATTTTTGTAAAATTTTGAGTTCCAAATTTTTATCCCTCCCTTGCTTGCCCTCTCCAAGACGGCAAGCAATCTGATGTTATACATATGCAATCATGTTAAACGTATTTCTGCTTTAGTCATGTTGTGAGAGAAGAATCAGAACAAAAGGGAAAAACCACGAGAAAGAAAGAACGAAAAGCGAAAAACAAGTGAAAATAGTATGCTTCGATCTGCATTCAGACTCCATAGTTCTTTCTCTGGAGGATAGCATTTTTCCCTCATGAGTCTTTTAGAATTGTCCTGAATCATTGTCTTGCTGAGAATCTGCTCATCATTTCTTATAGCACAGTAGAATTACATAACCATATACCACAGCTTGTTCATCCATTCCCCTCAATTTCCAATTCTTTGCCACCACAAAAGGAGCTGCTGTAAATATTTTTGTACATGTCAGTCCTTTTTCTTTCTTTCTTTTTTTAAAATCTCTTTGGAATACAGACCTAGTAGTGCTGCTCCTGCTGAGTCAAAGAGTGTGCATGGTTTTATGGTGGTGCCCCATTTCCTCCAGGATTAAGTGTAAATTCCTTTGTTTGGCTTTTAAAGATCATCTTCAGAAGCTGGTCCTTTCTACCTTACCCTCTTCCTCCTCTCCATGTACTCTATGATCCAATGATACTGTGTTCTTGCTGTTCCTCACACCGTGACCTTCCATGTCCTGACTCCATCCCTTTCACCAACTGTTCCTCATGTCTGGAATGCTCTTCCCCCACCCCTCCACCTTTGTCTGCTGACTTCCTTCAAGACTAGTTCAAATTCCACCTTTGGCAGAAGGCCTTTGATGCTCTTCCTCCCTCCCACCCACTGCTAGTGTCTTTCCTTCTGAGATTACCTTTCTTTTACACTGTAAATGTTTATTGATTGATAAATATCTTGTATGTAGATAGTGGCTTACATGTCTCCTCCATTAGAATGTGAGCTCCTTGAGGGCAGGGACCCCGTTTCTTTTATATCCCTAGTGATTAGCAGAGGGCCCAGCACATAATATGCAGTTAGTAAAAGCCTATTTACTGATTGTAAACACCTGGTCACATCCTTCCCCATGTCTGTGCCTTATCTCCCTCCTAGACCTTGTGCTCCATGGAGGGAGGGACCAAGTCTCCTTTAAATGTTTCATCTTTCTACTGCTCAATACAGAGCACTGCACACAGTAGGCACTTAATATGTTTATTGTATTGTATTCTACGTTACCTCTCCAGATTCTAATTTCCTAATATCGAAAATGGGAGTAATGATTTTTTCTCCTATATCTTTATCTTGGGTCATTTTATTTATTATTTCTTTTTAATTGTTTAATTATTACTGATTTTTTTTTTGTTTCAGCCTGTCTTCACCTTTGAATATGCCCTCCCTCCTCCTCTACCTAGCCAGATATCCCTTGTAACAAAGAACAAAAAAAGGAAGGAAAAAAAAGCTGTTCTATAAAATTAACCAACCAAACGTTAACTGAGTGTGATAATATATGCAGTATTCTACACCCTTAGTTCCCCACCTCTGCTGCAAAGCAGTGAGGAAGGTACATTTTCTTAGCTCTTCTTTAAGGTGAAGCTTGGTTATTATAACTGACCAGCATTCAGTTTTTTTCTTTTATTGTTCCTTCCATTTGCTTTGTTATGGCTGTCATGTATATTGCTTTCCTGGTTCTCTTTCTTTCACTGTGCATCTGTTCATATAAGTCTTCCTTAGTCTTCATAGGGAATAACAGTTCATGCACTGATCGCCTATCCCACAATACTCTGGCTAGAAAAGTGTATGAGGATGGTAAACCCTGCAGAAAATTGGAGTTACTGAGCTCAGCTCCCTCCCTTTGAGCAATTTGCATCCTGGGTCTTGGCCCCTGAGTTCTGAAGGAAGGCAGCCAGGCTCAGTCTCAGCTCTGCCACTGACTTACCCAGCCTTGGCTATGTCCCTTTCCCTCTCTGGGCCTTAGTTTCTTCATCTGTAAAATAAAAGTGTTGTTTTAACTGATCTTTTCAGCCCCTTTCAGTCTTTTAGGCTGTGATCCAAGGTCCTGGCTCAAAGGCCTCTCCCAGCCTCAGCCCTTTGTTCCCCCACCTGGCAGGGGGTACGTGGGTGAAAACTAGTTGGACAAGATTGGTGAGATTGTGGGTGGGGAGAGAGACTGAAATCATCTCTCTGGGGGAGGAGGACATTGCCTATGAGTCCTGTAGGAGGGAGGAGGTCTCCAGGACAGGAGGACCTCTGGGGAAGAAGGAAGGGCCTGCCCCCTTCTACCTCTGCCTTCTATCCCCTGCCGTGAGCTCTATTCTTGTATAGGGTATAGAGCAGACTGTTAGAGCAGGAAGGAATCTTAGAACATAGAATGCTAGAACACACTTCAGCAAACTTTTAAATGGTACCTGCTAAGAGCAAGGGCCTAGGCTTGCTGCTGGGGATACAACGGCCCAAACCAAATGGTCCTGCCCTCAAGGAGTATACATTCTACTTGGGGATGCAACACGTACAGAGATAAGTTAAAAAAAAAAGGAGAATGAGAATCTCGGGAGAGAACATTAACAACTGGGGTGGGGGTGGGGGATCAAGGAAGGCTTTCTATAGCCAGGAAGCCTTGAAGGAAGCTAAGAATTCTAAGTCAGTGTTGAAAAGGGAGTGCATTCTTGGAATGGAACACAGCCTATGCAAAGGCATGGAGGTGGGTGCTGGAGTGCCAGGTTTGGGGAATAGCAAGTTGTACAAAGACTAGTCTGAGCCTAGGGCAGCCTCTGGTGGAGCCCAGGGGTGGGGTGTGGGCCCCTGGGTTGGTGTAATTAACTCTTGAATGCTTCTTTTTCCAAAATTGTCTCTCACCCTCTCTATCTTCTCCTCTCTATGTTTCATCTTGGGGAGCTGTTCCCTGCCCTGACCCTGTCATCCCCCAGAAATCCTCTTTTATCCAGACTTCATCATTCTCCTTCTCTCTAAGCCTCTTTTATCCAGACTTCCATCATGCTCCTTCTCTCTTTCTGGTTGGTCAGTGTAGACATCTGGGACTTAGACCTGGAAAGGACCTCAGAGATGGAGTCTAATTCTGTCCGCAGAACTCTTCTTCCTATTTTACTAAGAGAAAATTGAGGCCCAGAGAGGTTAGGTCTCTTCCCTCCCCACCACCGAATAAGCCAGGCCCATCCAAACTTCTAAAAAATCTAACTAGTTACGACAGGAGCTAAATTTGCCCATCAGAATCTGTTCTGTCTTCACAGCAAATGTTGGACCAGAGACAGGGGCACCTTTGGATCATAGTATCAGAGGAAACCTTCGAGGCCATGCAGTCAAACTTCCTCATTTTACAGTTGAGGAAATTAAGGCCTAGAGGAGTTAACTTTACCAAGTGATGAAGGTGAGATTCAAACCCAGGCCTCTAACTCTAAAGATACTGCTGTTCATACTGCACCATGATACCATCTCTTATTTTTTCCTTCACCACCCAGAAGTTGTTCATACAGAACATTATTAGAATATAAGCTCCGTGGGGGCAGGGACTGTCTTACTTGTTTGTACTTGTGTCACCCGGACTTAGCACAATATATAGCAAATAGTAAGTGGTTCATAAATGCATATTCATTCATTCATTCATTCATTCATAGTACAGTCTAGATGTTCTTGCGGCCCAGTGTCAGGTGTTTCAGAACCTTGAACAGTTACCCTATGCTGCTGACCTTTGCCTTTCACTGGCAGAAGCCAGGAGTCCATATCCCGGAGTGACTTCCACAATATGCCCCATTCTGTAGTTTAGTTTGTATAGACAGATGTGTAGAGGCGCTGTTCTGACTTGGCTCTTCACTAGGGAGATGCCCTGGACCTTGGGGATTGTAGCCAGGTGGTCCAAGGTATGGCATGCTAGATGACCAAGTGAGATCTACTGCTGAAATTAGAGTCAGGCTGACCTGAGCACAAAGCCTGCCTCAGATACTTCCTAGCTGTATGACCCTGGGCAAGTCACTTAACCTCTGTCTGTCTCAGTTGCCTCATCTGCGAAATGGGGATAGTAGTGGCACCTACTTTACAGAGTTGTTAGGATCAAATGAGATAATATCTGTAAAGTGCTTTGCAAACCTTAAAGTGTTACCACTACCACCACCACCACTGTCGTCGAAGTCATCATCATCATCATCATCATCACCATCATGATCATCATCATCATCATCACCATCATCATCATCACCATCATCACCATCATCATCATCATCACCATCATCACCATCATTATTACGCTGATGGTTATTTTCCTCCTGGCTCAGATTCCCCACTACAAACACACAACTGAGATCCCCTTGGTACTGGCTGCCCCCCGTGTCTAGCATGCCATGCCTTGGACCACCCGGCTACAATCCCCAAGGTCCAGGGCATCTCCCTAGTGAAGAGCCAAGTCAGAACACTGCCTCTACACAACTGCCTATACAAACTAAACCACAGAGTGGGGCTTATTGTGGAAGTCACTCTGGGATATGGACTCCTGGCTTCTGCCAGGGAAAGGCAAAGGTCAGCAGCACAGGGTAACTGTTCAAGGCTCTGAATCGTCTCCCCTCTTACTTCTGCCTCTTGGCTTCCTTCAAGATTTAGTTCCTATGCCTACCACCTTCTGTAGGAGGTCTTTCCTGGTTCCCCCCATCTCTTAATGCCTTGTGTTTACTTTGTGCTGTGTATGCTTATAGATGTGTGTGTTGTACATAGAGTATATGCCCCCAAAGGGTAAGCACTGTTCCATTTTTTTTTGGTCTCAATATCTCCAGAGCCTCACACATAGTAGGCATTTAAATGTTTCTTGACTGATTGATTATGGTATTGGGTCAGCTCGATAGTGCAGTTGATAGAATTTTGGACCTTCAGTTGGGAAAGCCTGAATTCACATTCTGACTTGGACACTTAATAGCTCTGTGACCCAGGGCAAGTCATGTAACTCCTCTTAGCCTGAGTTTACTCACCTGTAAGATAGGGATAATAACAGCACCTTCCTACCAGGGTCATTGTGAGGATCTAATTAATAGTCATAAAGTGCCATATTAATGCTAGCTATTATTAAGATAAAAGTGCAACAAAAGTGGTAGGTCTTTGTCACTGGAAGGGAGGCAACATGTTGGAGCTGAGTGAGCACAGGGCTTGGAATAAACTCCCGATCCCTGACATCTCAGACGGTGTGTGACCTTAGCCAGGCGCCTTCTTTGCTTCTCATCTTTGCAATGAGGATGGCGGACTGAATGATTTCTGAGGTTTTTTTCAGTTCTGACATTCAGTATTTGATAGAATATAAGCTCTGTGAGATCAAGAACTGGTCCATTTTTTTTTGCCTTTGCTTCCCTAGCACTTAGTACAATACCTTGCAAACAGTCAGTACTTAATCATTGCTTGTTATACAGTTAATTTTAGTGCTATGTTGAGCTCACATTTTATGTTCTGGGGCCCCTTCTGGTTCTGATGGCACATGGCCCATGTTCTCTTTCAGCTCTGACAAAATGTCTTTTTGTGAATTTTACCTCTTTCTCCTTTCCCTTTGTTTTTCCATCTTTGGGGATGGTGGTCTGGAAGCCAGGGAGGAGGATGAGTAAAGAGTAAATAGCCCAGAGTCTGGGTTCAGGCTAGAGATAAAACCAGGTTGTCTTGCCAGGACCAGAGACAGTAGCTGGTCCATAGTGCCATGGTTAGTGAACGTGGGGCTTGAGGGCCATGTTTATTTTGGAGGACCAACCAGCTAACAAGCATTTATTAGATGCCTACTGTATGCCTTGCATCTAGGATGCAAAAACAGAAATGACATGATGTCTGCTGTCAGGGAGTTTACATTCTATCAGATGCAGCCCCTATCAGCTCCCAGGACCTCCCAAGTGGGAAGTGGAAGACGGTGAGTTGGAGGGAGCCATTCGTGCATGGTTGAGTCTTGACAGAGCTTGTGTATGATAGAAAGGACAGTAATAATTATAACACCTCCTGTTTCTATGCTAATAATCTGAATCATTAATAAGAATGAGAGCCAACATTTATGGACCACTTTGATGTTTACAAAATGCTTTGAGGACTTTATTTTATCCTTAATTAGTTCCCTAAATTAGGTGGTGGGAACATTTCACAGAGAAGGAAACTGAGGCTTGGAAATGAATGGTCCAAGGTCAGTCAAGCAGCCAAGCTGAGTCCATAACCTCAGTCCTCTGATTCAAAAAACCAGGGCTCTTTTTAATCTTTGGTTTCTTCTCATCAGGGACAAGCGCCCCAGTAATGGCGCCATCACCTGCTCCAGTCATTGGCCTCAAAACCCACTTTTGCCATCCCAAGGGCCCTTGGTGGTGGCGGGGTAGGATTGAGGGAGGGGGGGAAACTGGAGCAGTTGTGGCTGATGTTCTTAGTTTGGGTTTTGGGGGTGGGGAGCAGCCCAAACCAGATCCTTTCATCATCCCCATTCTGGACAAGGGCCAAGAGAGTCAGGTGGTATGAGAGATTCTGGCCTTGAGATCAGAGTCCTGAATTCTAGTCTCAGTTCCACCACTGGCCAGTGGTTTGACTTGGAGTGGGGGTGGGGCAGTCTTGACTTCTCTTTCTGTAGGTAAACTCTGAAGTCTCTAAGATTCTGTTTGTCTGCCTTTTAATCCAGTCCATTGGGGCATTTGGGATCTTGGCTGAAAACCTTGCCTGAAAAAAAATTGAGGTCATTTGATGAGAGCTTGCTCTTCTCCCCTTCTCCTTATGTCACATCACTCGGATTCTCTCTGACACCATCTCCCCTTTCACCCCATCTCACATGAAGAGGTGGCCTTTCTCCCTGCCGGAGGACTCCCTTCTGCACGCACAAGTCCTATTCCAGCCTGCCTCTTCTAGCAGATGGCCACTGCTGTCATTCTGACTCTCACCGATCTTCAGTCTCTCCCTCTCTGCTGACTGCTTCCCAATCACTTACAAACATGCCTATATTTCCTCCACCCTCAAAAAACCCTTACTTGATATGTTCATCCCCAGTAGCTATAGTCCCATGCCTCTTTTCCCTTTCACGGCCGAACTCTTTGAGAAGGACACGTACGACAGAAGTCTCCACTTCTTTTCCTCTTCCTAACTGCAGTCTGACTTCTGGTCTTAGCATTCCATTAAAACTGCCCTCTCCAAAGTTCCTAAGGATCTCTTAGTTGCCAAATCCAACAGCCTTTTCTCAATCCTCTTTCTCCTCAGCCTCTCTGCAGCCTTCCACACTGTTGATCACTCTTTCTTCCTTGATACTCTCTTCTCTTTAGGTTTTTAGGGTACCACTCCCTCCTGGTTTTCTAGACTCACAACCTAGGTGTCATCCTCAGCTTCTTACTCTCATCTCCCTCCTCCCGGATCCAATTCTGTTGCCAAATCTTGCTCATTCTGTCTTCGTATCATCTCTTGTAGAAGCCCCCTTGTCTTCTCTGTTACTACTACCAGCCTGGTGCAGGCTGTTATCCCCTCATACCTGGATTATTGAAATACCCTGCTGGTGGGTCTGCCGTATCAAACCTCGGCCCCTGCTCCCGTTCACTAAACTATAGGGGAGCTAGGTGGCTCAGTGGGTAGAGCACTGGGCCTGGAGTCAGGAAGACCCGGCTTCTTGAGCTCAAATCCAGCCTCAGACACTTCTAGCTCTGTGACCCTGAGCAAGTCACTTCAGTGTTTGCCTCAGTTCCCTCAACTACAAAAGGAGCTAGAGAAGGAAATGACAAACCATTCCAGTATCTTTGCCAAGAAAATCCCACAAAGAGTCAGACAGGACTGAAATGACTGAACAACATTCACTATACTCCCAACTAGTGTCACTGACTTCCTGTTACCTCTAAGATCAACTAGAAAATTCTCTGGGTTTTAAAGCCCTTTATAACTTGATCCTCTTCTACCTTTCTAGTTTTTTGTTTTTTACACTTTATTCCCTTCCACATACCCTAAAGTCCAATGACACTGGCCTCCTTGCTGTTCCTGGAACAAGAATCTCCATCTCTTAGTTCTAGGCTTTTTATCTGGCTGTCTCTATTGCCAGGAATGCTCTCTATCATCTCTGCCTCCTGGCTTCCCTGGCTTCCCTCCAGTCTTAGCTAAAATCCTATCTCTGCCAGGAGCCTTCCCCCATCCCACCCCCACCCCCTTCTTTCTGGTGTTGTTTCTGATTTTCCCCGATTATCTCTTGTTTGTTCATAGTTTACATGTTGTCTCCTCCATTAGACTGAGCTCTTTGAGGGCAGGCACTTTGCTTTCACTTTTCTTAGTATTTCCAGCATTAGCACAGTACCTCACACATGGTAGGTACTTCATAAATGCTTGTTGACTTGACTTGTGGTCCTCAGCCAGAGGGTCTGGGTCTATTAGGAGCATCCAGGCCAGTCTCTGCCTTACTCCCATTATCCAGGCACCTTCCTTGATCCTCCCCAGTACTGATGAGCTGGGATCTTTTGCTCCGCCTTGATTGACACATCCTTGCCCTTCTCTCAAGCATCTGTGTCTGTCCCAGATCTTCTTTTCTCAAGTCTTCCGACACTCCCTAATCCTCTCCACTCAGCGGGAGGACCTTATGTGACACTTTCCTGAAAGAAACAGAGGCGGCCCATTGAGAGCTCCCTCTCCTCTCCAATGGCACACTTTAAAGCAGCAGCATCCCCCACTCTTTCCTCCTTGGCTCCAGTCTCAGAGGGTGGTTCTTCTTGCTAATGCCAGCCCTTGATCCTTTCCCCTCCCATCATTCCCTCTTTCTCTGTAATTTTCAGCCTCTTCTTATCTAGGTTTATCTGCTCCTTATCTGATGCCTATGTACATCCTTTAAAAACAAACAAACCAGCAAACCTTTCACTGGACTGGACCATCACTTCAAGCTCTCATCTTGTATTCTCCTCCATTTCACAGCCAGACTCCTAGAAAAAAATGCTGTATATAGTTGTTGACTCCACTTTCTCATCTCCCACTCACTTCTCAACCCTTTGCAATCTGGTGTCTGTCCCTACCATTTGGCTAAAACTGCTCTTTCCACTGCCACCACTCATCTCTCTCTCTCTCTGTCTCTATCTCTCCCTCCCTCTCCTTCCTCCTTTTTCCTCCCTCTCCCTTCTTCCTCCTCCCCCCTCTCTTTTCCCCTCCTCCCTCCCTCTTTCTTCCTCCTTCCCTCCCTCCCTCTCTCTCCCTTTTCCTCCCTCCCTTTCTCTCCCCCTCCCTCTTTCCTCCTTCCCCCTTTCTCTCTTCCCCTCTTCCCTCCCTCTTTCTCCCCCACTTTCCTTCTGTTCCTCTCTTCCTCCTTCCCTCCCTCCCTTTTTCTCCTTCCCTCTCTCCCTTCCCTCCCCCTCCCCCTTCTTCTCCCTCTCTCACTCAAATCTAATGAATGGGTTTTCCCCCTAAATCTCTTACTTCTTGACACTTGACCACCTTCTCCTCCCTAGGTTTTCCTGACACTGTAGTCTCCTGGTTCTCCTTCTGCCTCTTAGAATAATTCTTCTCCTTCTCTTTTGCAAGATCACTATCCACATGTTGCCTTCAGAGCTTTTTTTCTGGGCTCTCTCCTTTCCTCTCTTTACAGCATACTTTTTAACCTGAGGCCAGGAAGTTAAAAATATTTTTTTTTGATAACTGTATTTCAATATGATTTTTTCCTTCATCATCTTATGTATTTTATGTATTTAAAAATACTATTCTGAGAAGGGGTCCATAGGCTTCACCACACTGCCCAAAGATACAATAAAAGGTTAAGAACTCAGGCTCCACCCTCTCTCTGGGATCTCATCGGCACCCAGGAGTTCAGCTATCATGTCTATACAGATTACTCTCAAATCCATATATCCAGCTCTCACCTCTTTCTCCTGAGCACAAGTCCTGTGTCTCTACCTGCCTTCCAGACATCCCCAACTTGGTGTTCCAGAGGCAGCTTTTTAAAAAAAAGTAATTAAAATTTTTCAATAAACAAACATTTATTTTCTTTCCTCACCCCTCCCCCATTTAAAAATGAAAGATAAAACCCTTGTAATAAATATGCATAGTCAGGCAAAAAAAAATTCCACATTGATCATGCCTTAAAAAATTATTTCTTAATTTGCCTCCTGAGTCCATCGATCCAGGTAGGAAGGAGGCTTCCTCATCAGGCCTCTGGAATCTTGGTTGGTCATTAAATTGATTAGAGATCTTAGGTTTCAAAGTTGTTTTTACACTGTTGTTGCCAAATTCTTCTCTGGGTTCTGCTTACTTCATGCTGTATCAATTCATACATGTCTTCCAAGATTTCCTCTGAATATCATCCTCTTCGCCAGTTCTTATGGCACAGTAGTATTCCTTCACATTCATGTACAGTAACCATTTGAAGGGCACCCCTGCAGTTTCCACTTCTTTCCTACCACCAAAAGAGCTGCTACAAAGTTTTTATACATATGAGTCTTTTTCCTCTTTCTTTGATCTCACTGGCGTGTAGGCCTGGCCGTGGTGTCACCAGGGCAAGAGATAGGCACAATTTAATAGTTTTTTGTACATAGTCATAAATTACTTTCCAGAATGACTGGACTAGTTCATAGTTCTATCAATAGTGAATTAATGCCCCCATTTCTCCATATTCCCTGTGGCATTTGTCATTTTCCTTTTTTTTTGTCAACTTTGCCAATCTGATGGGTGACTATTTATCAATTGGGGAATACCTCTAATCCTCATACATTTGAATCAGTTTCCTATATATTTTGAAAATGATACTTTTATCAAAGAAATTTACTGCACAGATTCCATCCCCCCCATTTGTCTGCTTTTCTTCTAATTTTAGGTGTTTTGGTATTGTATGTGCAAAGCCTTTTCAGTTTTGTGTGATCAAAATTAACCATTTGACCTCCTATCTCTTATTTGGTCACATGCTCTTCCCCTCACCATAGATCTGCTGATTAATTTCTTTTATGCTTCTCTGATTTGTTTATGCAACCTTCCTTAGCTCTAAGTCATTTACCCATTAGGAGCTTGTCCTGGCATCATCATTCTTCCAGCTGCCCAGGTTTACCACCTAGAAGATATCCTTGACTTGACACTTTCCCTCATCCTCCATATCCAGTCACTTGGCAAATCTTTTCAATCTTACACCCTCGACATCTTTAGCATCTGTCCCCTTCTCTCTACTCAAACCACATTCACCCTAGTACAGGCACTTCTTATCTTTCACCTGGATTATTGTAGTAGGTACCCATGCATCTAAGCTTTCCTTTCTCTGGTCCATTCTCTGCAGCATTGCCAAATCGTTGTCCCTAAAGCACAGAACCGATCACTTTACTTCCCTGCTCAAGAAACATCATTGGCTCCCTATCGCCTTTGAGATAAAGTACAAACTTTTTTCTTTGGCATTTACAGCCCTTCACAGTCTGGCTATAACCTGTCTCTCCTGGATGACTACATATCACTCCCTGATAAACATAGCAGCTACACTAGCTTACTTGGTGTTCCATTAACCGGGGATTTCATTTCCCACCTCTGTACCTTTATTCAGGCTGTTTCCCATGTTTAGAATGTTCTCCCTTGTCACCTCAGCTTGTTGGAACCTTTAGCTCCCTTCAGTGCTCAGCCTGGGGCCACCTCCTTCAAGAGGCCTTCCCTGATTCCTTCAGATGTTAGGACCTTCCGCCTACATCCAACACCCAAATCACAGTGTTTTTATTTTGTAAGTATCCTTTCTTGTGACTCTGAGCAAGTCTCATAACTGCTCAGGGCCCCACTCAGCTCTCTTAGACTCTGAAGCTGCAGAGCCAATGTAATCAGAACTTCCTCAACAGCAGGTCCTCATGCCAATGACATCACGGGTTCTACTGAAAAAGCAAACAAAAAAAAAACAACAAAAAACCCAAACAACCCAGCCAATCTTGTATGCGCTTACTCATCTGTGATTACCTTTTACTCTTCTAGTAGAATGCAAACCCCTTGAGGGCAAGAACCATCTTACCTTTCTAGTTGTCATTCCACTCCAGCGCATGGGAGCTTCATAAATACTTGCTTGACTGATTGAGGTAATGTCTTTTAGGACTGACATTAACAACCTCAAGCCGGTCTTCTGGAGGGTTACTAATAGGGGGAGACAATGAAGAGTATACCACTGGAGAATCCATCAGAGGAACTGGTGAAGAGGTGTCTTTAGACTTCAGACTCAGAAGGTCTGGATTCAGATCTTGCTTCTATCGTCTTACCTGTGAGGTCTTGGGCAAATTGCTTGATGTTTCCCACCTTGCTTTCATCTTCTGTTAGATGAGATGACTCGAGGTCCTGTCTAGAGCTTTGGATACTGTCTTCAAGTGTTTGGAGGGTTAACGTGGGCAAGAAGAAGTACACTTGTTCCACTTGGCTCTAGAGAACAAGTAGCAAGAAAGGGGAAGGACTTTGCAGATTTAGGGTGGGAGGTGGAAGTAGGTGCTTCTGTCGGCGGAAGTAGGAGCTTCTATCAGCGTAAGTAGGAGATGAGCAAAAATCCAGGCAAAAGAGAGGAGGGCTTGAGTTGGGGTGGTGAGTGGTGCGTAGGTAGACGTGACAAGGCTTGGCAAGTGGTCGGATGTGGGGGTGAGGGCGAAGGAAGAGTCACATATGGCTCCGAGTGATCAGAAGGTGGTGGTACCCTGACTTTCCTCCTTTGTAAAATTGGAGGAATAATTGTTGTAATACTGATGCAGAAGCCCTTCCTTTTTGGTTGTTTATTATGTGGAAGGCACTTTGCAAATCTTAAGAAATGATAACTCTTTATTACTTGCCAATGGCCAAGACCTCAGCAGCAAATCAGAGAGATCTAAAGAGGGAAGGGGATGGGATGGATGAGTACAAGGATATGCCAGCATGTACCAGATGCTGGAAATATAGGCAGGGGCTCAGAGTGAGAGCATAGCGTTTGATTACTGGTCAGTGTGTTGAATTAGGAAACAGACTTTAGGTTCTAGTCCCTGACCTGCCACTGACTTGCAATGTAACCTTGGTCTCATTGCTCACTGGGCTTTTAGGAGGACAAATGGGAGAGTGTTCAAGAAGGCTTCCCTTTTCCCGTGGGGTGCTTTCCAGCACCTTATCAGAGGGATTTCTCAAGGTTTTATCAGAGATACTCAGCCTAGCCTGAAGTTATAGGCTTCCATGCTTCAATGGGCTTGGGAGGCTGTAGCTCTGTTTCTCTCCAGAGACTGCATTTCACATGGGTTGGATGGTAGGAGGGATGGGAATGAGAGCTCATAGAACCTTGGGTTATAGAAGCACAGAATTGAGAGTCTTTGAAATTTATACTCATAGTCAGAGAACCTTGGAGCTGGAGCTCATAGAACCTTGGATTATAGAAGCACAGGACTGAAAATCTTTGGAATTTAGACTGATAGAGAACCTTGGAGCTGGGAGCTCATAGAACCTTGGATTATAGAAGCACAGAACTGAGAATCTTTGGAGTTTAGACTCATAGTCAGAGAACCTTAGAGCTGGGAGCTCATAGAACCTTGGAGCTCATAGAACCTTGGATTATAGAATTAGGGAGTTTAGAAACTTTGGAATTTAGATTCATAGCCAGAGAATCTTGGAGTTACGGCTTTGGGATTATAGAACCATAGAACTTTGCTGCTAGGTGGTTCAGTGGATAGAGTGCCAGGCTGGAGTCAGGAAGACCTGAGTTCAAATATAGCCTCAGATACTTACTAGCCATATGACTCTGGGCAAGTCACTTAGTCCCATCTGCCTCAATTCCTTGTCTGTAAAATGAGCTGGAGAAGGAAATGGTAAACCACTATAGTATCTTTGCAAAGAGAACCCCAAATGGGGTCACAAAGAGTAAGACACGACTGAACAAGACGAATTTAAAACCTTTGGAACTTATAGACTTATAACCAGAGAATCTTGGAACTGGAAGCTCTATCTGAGCAGGTATCCAATTTACAAGATCCCGTCCAACTTTGGCTTGCGAACCACCAGGGAATTTTCTCCTGTTGGGGGACAACTCTGATCATTAGGACGAAGACCTGTTAAAATGCAAGTCTCCTTTGAGCAGGCCCTAGGATACAGAATCATAGACCTAGAGAGAGAATGGACCTGGGGGGAGGCACCTAATCCAACCTCCACATTTTACAGAAAAGGAAACTGAGACCCAGGGAAATGAAGTGACTCAATCTAGGTCAGATAAGTGGTGAATGTCAGAGGCAGGAATTGAACCCCTGTTCTCTTAACTCCAGAGCCAAGGCACTGTGCCACAATGCCCCAGTCCCTTTAGTCAAGAGAGCTCCATTGGAGTCCTGACTGCCAGCTTAGTTGTTGTTAGAGTTGAAGTTTTCTGGTTAAGTGATGGAACTGTATAATTATTATTATTATTACATTTATTATCATTGTAGGCCATTTAGTCCAGTTTCCTTGTTCTTTTTGAAGTTTTGTTGCTGTCTTTTCTTTTTATGTGATAGTTCTTGAAATAATACAACCTTAAACCTTACTTTGTAAGTTGGAAAAAAATTATGCCAAACCAGCCAAGAGGCAACTGCTTTTGACATGGCACGCAACCTTCTGCATCAGTAATCCCCCATCTTGATCCTGAGAAGAAGGAAATGTGCTTCCTCATCTGTCCTTTGTGGCCAAGATTGCCAACTCCTCCCCTTTTTGTTTAGTTTTTCAACTTTAAAAATTTTTTTGAAAAATGAGTGTGCATTTATTTTTTCCTTCCTAACTCCTCTCCCTTAATGAAAATAAATAAGAATAAAATCCTCGTAACAAATCTGCAGAGTCTTCATCGTCGAGCCAAACAAATTCCCATATTGTCCATGCCCCCAGATCTCTCATTCTGGCCCCTGATCATCATGTCTCTGACAGGAGGTGGACAGCCTGCTTCGTTATCACTCCTCTGGACTCATGGTGGGCCACTGCATTCATCCAAGTTCTTAAGGCAAACCCTTCATTCTATAGAGGAGGAGACTAAGGTCCAGAGAGAAAAGAGCCTTGCCCAAGGCTGCCCAACAGTCAGTGGCAGAGCCAGTTTCCAGATTCCTAATCCAACACCCTTTTTTACACCATCCTGCCTTGACAGAGGCTCAAATAGCATGGCCTTTGGAATCAGTTTTGATTGGTTAGTGCTCATTTTGGCCCACTTTTCATGTGGGGCCTTCACAAGTATCTCCTCGTTAAAGGGAGATGACCCTGCATCCTCTAAGGCTGTGCTGTTGGCAAAGCCAAACTTTGGCAGACCCCACCAAGATGGAAGCTCATAGAGCTTCCAAAGTTTGTTCTTCTGTAATCCCAAGGTTCTATGAGCTCCCAGCTCTGGATTCTCTGACTATGAGTCTAAATTCCAAAGGTTATAAATTTCCAAAAAAAGTACAGGGCCAGCATTGGACAGTGTATCTATCATCTGGAAACCAGCCCCACTCAGAGCTGAGGTGCTCATCTCCAGAAATTTGGCCCCCAGGGTATAGACTTTTTTTTGGCTACTGCTCCATATTAAGAACCATCTGTTAAGGAAAGAACAGAAAAAGAAAGCGAAGCGTATGTAATTACAATGACCAAGAAAGTTGGCCGTTCTTTTCCTTGGAAAAAAAATGTACCTCCCTCCCATCTTTACAGAGGTGGGGGACTATGGGTATGGAACATTACACATCATCCACACTTGCCATTCCTTTCCCATCTCCTTTTCTTTATATAAGCCTGGAAGGCTCTTCTGCACTGGGCCTTTCCTAACCTTCCAAGTTGTTTGTGGTTCAGCTCCTACCCCACTTTGTCTCTTGGAGTCACTTCTTTGTGTAGGTACTCTTTCTCCCCAGTCCTTGAGATGAGGACTGTTTCTATTTTTTCTTTCCACATTAGGTGCTTAATTATTGCTTATTGAATTGAGCAGCAACACTGAAAAAATCATGGGTCCTTGACATATTTAAATATTATGATAATTAATGCTGATAATTGAGAGTCAGCAGTGGGTTATAAAGAAGAAGCCAGGAAGGCTTGGATTCAAGTCACATTGCTGGCATATATACTAGCTATGTGACCATAGGCAAATCAGTTAACCTCTTGGTGTACCCAGGCAATTTGAAGATTATGAGTTACAAAAGAGTTGCGGATCCACACTGGGAGTCCCCCCCCCAATATATTCACAAGTCTGGACAACCCAGCCCCCCAAAAATCTAAAAGTGGAAGGAGAAGAAGGAGATGCCCAGATATAACTAAATTCAGATGCTCTGGAAAGATGAGATAGAAAAAAAAGATTTTCATTGGGGAAGATCACTAGTCTATCAGAGATCACAGGTAGAAGAGGTAGTGATACTTGTAGCTTCATTTACCTTTACACCAATGTGCATAGGAGGTAAAGTACAGTGGAGAATTGGTTTCTGACTCTTACTAGTTGTGTGTCCTTGGACAAATTGCTTAACTGTGTCTCAGTTTCTTCATCTGTGAAATGAGGGGGTTAGATTAGATGGCCTCTGAGGTCTGGGCATATGAGCCTTTGATCCTTTCAGCCCTAGATTTATGATCTGGTCACCTTCGTTCAAGTCCAGCTATGATCTTTATCGACTTTGTGACCTTGGGGAAAGTCCCATCTCTGGGTTTCTGTTCTCTCCTCCATAAAGTAAAGGGGTTGTATTTTGTGAGCTATATGATTTCCAAGGCCCTTTCTATCTCTAAGCTATAAAAAGGAAGAAATGGAGAGCTTACAGTGGGACGAACCAAATTTTACCTCAGAGGAATCACCAAACCTTGGTAGGATGGGATTCACGAGTTGGATATGACTTTGGGACATACATTCATTTGATGAAATCTGTGAACCAGGTAGTGGGAAGATGTGGAAGAGGATTTGGATGAGGATCAAAAAATGATTATTGAAAGAAGAGAGGGAGGGTGAAAGTGAAGCAATATTGTGGTAGTAAACTACATACCACCCAGCCAGATGGAGGAGATAGGTGGTTAGTTCCCCATCATGAGGCCAGTCACAGTCAGCACAGAGTCAGGATGCCCTGGAATTTAGAAGCTGGAAGACACATCATAGGGGATCTAGGACACACTCTAGTGACGGAGAGTCACTAGCTTCCAAGGCAATCCCATCCACTTTTGCACAGTATTAATTGTTATGATGTTTTCTTCATACTACAGCCATTACAGCCAGTGGAAACCTGCTTCTCTGAGAGTCCTTCTTTTGCTCACAGTTCTTCCTTCTGAGGCCACACAGAGCATGTCTGATTCCTCCCTCCTGTGGTAGCAGGATATATCAAATCTAGCAAATATCCTTTAGATATTTGAACACAGTAAAGAAGCACAGAGAGAATTCAGCTCTTCACACATCTGCTTTCTTTGCTTAAAAACGATAACCAAGAAATTCCTGGTCTGCCTTACCGAGAGTTTCATCTCTCAGATGGTAGAAGAAATGATAAAGGGGCAAAGGGGCTAAGACTGGGCAGGTCTAGGAGGTTCAGAGAGAAGGGAACCTTACAGGAAGGCAACTTTCACGTCAATTAGAACTTTAGAAAAAATGTTTTATTGACATTTTTTGTTTTCATATCAAAAATGAATTAAATTTCTCCTCGTGACCCCTCCCAGAGAACCATCCCTTAACGTTAATTAGAGCTCATCACATCAGTGAGAAATCAGAGCTGTCCCTAGAGGGAAGGGATTGGCTGTAGGAGGTAGTGAGTTTCCTGTCACTGGAGGTCTTCGAGAAGAGTCTCTCCAGGAGGTCATGGAAGGGATTCCTGTAAAAGGATGGAGATGGTGGCTCATTTCAGCTCAAAGAGGCTGTGGTTCTGTCAGGGTCATGTGGCATACTTCTTAGGTGGCAGCCTCCATGTCTGCTGCTTTGGGAGCTGTTGAAGAAAAATGTAAACTTCCTTCAGATTTTGTTTAGTAGTGAAAGCGAACCCACAAGAAGTGAAGAGTGGCTCTAACACAGCTTCTCAGGGCCATGGGGGCTCAGAGGAAGGAGGGATCCCACAGGGCTTCCGGGAGGAGACCAGACTTGAGCTGAGTCTTATCAGATGGGGCAAGAGTGGTGGGAGGAGGAGGCCCTTTCCCATTGGTTGTACCATGGGGAGGGATGAACCTGAGCAAATACTGAAGGCCAGGGAAGAGAGGTTGGGGGCCCAACTTGGGTGGGGGCAAGTATGCTGGTGTTTACTATGCCAAGCTGGAGTGGAGTTAGAAGGACCTGAATTCAAATCCTGCCCTAGCCACTTACTAGCTGTGTGACTCTGGGCAAGTCACTTAACCTGATTGCCTCCAAAAAATAAAATAAAGTCCTTTATAATAGGTTCCACCTTACCTAAAAACAAAGAAAACACCCACAATGGGGAACCAAGACCTGAGTTGTAGGAAAGTTACTAGCCCCATGTGTAGGAAAGGTAGAGTGAGGCTGACTGGAGCCCAGTAAAGCTGGTGAGCAGACACTGTAATTGTTCAGTAATTGTCCAGGCTGGAAGGACTGAGGCCTGTGCCTGGCCCAGGATTTTGTGGCTTTAGAAACAATAATCCTGGGTAGGGTTTTTTTCCTGTGATTTTTTTTTGGGGGGGGGATGTCCTTAAACTTCTTTTGTTCCCCATGAATGTCCTTCCTCTCCACCCTCTTGTCCTTTTGATAGATGGAGAGCCTTTCTGAGGTCACGATTCAGTGCAGGATCAGATAAGAACCCCATATCTGCCTTCCGGTCCTAGTGTTGGCCCCAATTGAGTTCTCCTTTTGGACAGAGACAGATAAGAAACCTGGCCTTGTCCCTCCTCTCCCAGGTCTCATTGTTACAGGCAAGGGGCTGTAGTGTGGAATCTTTATCCTTTCTCTGTTGGCTGTGGACTGGGTTGGGAGAAGGAACTGCACCTTCCCTCCCTTTCCCTTATGTCTTGAAATTCCTTCTCTTTCTGCCCTGGCCCCCCTCCCGAGGATTCTTCTGAAAAAACGGCTGTACCCAGGATGTCCTTGGCTTGTCCTATGCCAACCTGTCTCCTTTCAGATGCCCAGTTCCTTGCGGGAAGACAGAGTCTGGGAGTCTTTTAATTGTACTTTCCAGTGGTAAATCTATCTTTGGTCTCCTGGTGGTCATGATAGCTATTGGTGTGATGGGTATCTGTGATACCCATCATAAAGCACACGGCTGGTGGGAGCTTTGGCTGTGGGGGCCTGAGTGAGAATCTTTTCTGCCGAACCACAGGCAAGTGGTTATCCAACCCCAGCTTGAAGATCTCTATTGAGGGAGAACTCATGCCCCACTGAGATATCCCATTCCACTCTGGGATAGCCTTAGGAAGTATTTCCTGACCATTAAGGCTAAATCTGCTTCTCCACAACTTCCACCTATTTCTCCTAGGCCTGTCTTCTGGGACCAAGCAGAACATGCAAGTCTCCTTTCTTTCCTAAAAATAACTAAATATTTTGTTAAAAACTTCTTATTCAATGAACAACCAACTAAACTTGTTTAGTAACTGTTTATGCTTAAATAAACTAATTTCAATGCAGAAAGTATCATATAACAACTTGTCTGTTGTTTGCTAATTAGTGCTCATTCATCTTTCCTCGGGTATTGCAAGACCTCATATGTGCCCTCTTCTCCAGTTTCTTCTTTCTTTACTTTCTTCCAGAGAGATCTCTCCAGACTTTGTATTTCTCATACTTGTTGGCCTTGATGACGTTATAGCATTCCACTACATTAACGTGCCATAATTTGATTATTCCTTTATTGTTGGACATTTAGGTTGTTTCCAGCTTCTCTCTTTCTCTTTCTGTGTGTGTGTGTGTAAAAAACCTTTGTACTATTTTTGTTTTTGTTAAGGTTTTTCAGGGTGTTTTTCTAACAGTGGAGTCATTGGGTCAAAGGATACACAGTTGTAGCCACTTTTTTAGAGTACTGCCAGATTGCCCCCCAAAAGGACGACATAGGTTAGAATACCACCAAGGTGTGCCTGTTTGTCCACCGCCCTGCCAGCATTGAGTTTCATTGCTTTTAACTATTTTTTTTGGAGCTGATGGATATGACCTTAAAGTTGTTTTAGTTTGATTAATTATGAAGTTGAGCATTTTTCAAATGACCAAAACCACTTTGTGTTTACTCTTTTGAATATTGCTCATGTCCTTTAAGTATTCATCAGTCAATAGATATTCATTAAGTGCCTAAATAGTAGTGAGCATAAAATTAGGTAAAATATGTAAAGTGCATTACACACCTTAAAACACTATATAAATGCTAAATGAATAATAATTATCCCGTTTTCATCAAAAGGAATGCACAGCAATTTTTTCAGGCATGCCTAATCCTTTTTGTTCATCACAGCCCTTCAAATCCTTGAAGAAAGCTGTCATAGCCCTCTTCAGTCTTTCCTTCTCCAGGCTGAACATTCTCATTTTCTTCGACCAGTCCTTTTAAGGAGGCATAAACTTGAGACTCTTCATCACCCTAATTGCTGTCTCTCTGGCTCAGGGGTGGGGACAGGTGGCATTCTAGGTCCTTGGGTGTGGCCTTTTGATTCAGTCCAAACTTCACAGAACAAATCCCAGTTTGGATTCAGTCAAAGGGCTGCACTTGAGGACCTAGAGGGTCACATGTGGCCTTGAGGCCGCAGGTTGCCCACCTCTGCTCTAGCTTATTAAATTTCGACTTCTTAGATTCAGCCCAATGTTCTTACCTCTCATTGTTCAGCGTTAACGAATTCCAAAATGGATGTTGGCAAGAGCTGTAACTAGGGTAGGGGTACCTAAGACTTTTTGGATTCTGACTCTCTCATCCAACATGTCAGCTCTTCCTCTCAGTTCTGAGTCATCTCTGCATTCGATGAGCTTGCCATCTATGGCTTCATCTTAGTCATTGATAAAAATGTAAAACTGCCCAGGGCCCAGCACAGATCCCTGGGGCATTCCACTGTAGACCTTCAAACCAGACTGTTTCCCTGATGTCTACACTTTGGGTTCAACCATTTAACTATTCATCTGGTTCCTGAATCCACCAGGGTGTGCTCTTGGCTAGCATCAGGTATCTCCTGATAGCCTGATGGGAGTCAGCAGTACTCTCTTGGTAGCTTGCTGGGTATCTGTGTTTCCTGGGTGGTGTAATAGATATCAGTAATCTCAGCATGGAATGTTCCTCCGTATCTGAAGTCCTGTGATTATAGCATGTAATAATGTGTTTGAATCTATGTGATAATGTGTATTAGCCTGAGATGTATCCCAATCCATGTTTCCTCTGTTTCTCAGGTATGTCTTGAGCCCCCACTGGGTTGTGCCACCTTGTGTATCAATCATGGTGGATCTGTGCCTGGGTGATATGACATATTTTTAGGGATTTCTCTATCTGAGCCCTCTTGTATCCCTTTATTCCTCTTCTATTTCCACTGCCATCTTCCATCTTCCAGGTCTTTACTTTCTCTTACCCCCCTCTACCGCTTCCCTGATTCATCCTTCATATTAATCTTCCTTGTTCATAGATCTGTCCAGTGTCACCCCTTTACTTAATGACATTCCTATCGATGACCACCCTACTAAAGTTTAAATGTCTTACCTGGCATTCAATGTCCTTCACAACCTGAGGCTGCCGTGCTTTGTAGTAGCATGCATTATCATCCTACCTTCTCTCTGAGATTACTTTCCACTTAGACTGTATAGATCTTATACATACATTTATTTATTTATTGTTTTCATGTTGTCTCTCCTATTAGTATGGGAGTTCTTGAGGGCATATATGATGATATTATAGCATTCTACTACATTGATGGGCCACAATTTGATTATTCTTCTATTGTTGGACATTTAGGTTGTTTCCAGCCTCTCTCTCTCTCTCTCCCTCCCTTCCTCCCTCCCTCCTTCTCTGTTTCCTCTCTCTTCTTTCTCTCTCTGTCTCTGTCTCTGTCTCTCCCTCCCTCCCTCCTTCTCTGTTTCCTCTCTCTTCTCTCTCTCTCTCTCTCTCTCTCTCTCTCTCTCTCTCTCTCTCTGTAAAATCTTTGTACTATTTTTGTGTGCCTAGGGCTTAACACAACACCTGGCATATAGTAAGTGCTTAATAAATACTTGTGACTTAGTGAATCTTGGCCGCTTTCCTCCAAGTCTGGGGCTTTTTTCTTTACGACAGTTGTCTCCTTGTGTCATGACTTGGGAGACAAAAATCTCTTAAGTGTGAATGGAGACAAATCTCTGGGTGTTATGTGTATATGAGAGAAAGACAGAAATCTCAGGGTTATGTGATAGGGGTAGACAGAAATCTTCAGGTAATGTGACTGAGAAGAAGGGGAAGGCAGAAATCTCCAGATGATGTGGCAGGTGGGAGTAGACAGAAATCTCTGGGTAATATGATGGACAGGAAGGAGAAGGCAGGAACCTCTGGATGATATGATGGGGGTGGGCAGAAATCTCTAGGTGATGTGACAAAGCAGAGGGGACAGTTAGATATTTCAGGATGAAGTGATGGGAGAGTATTTGGGAGTGCAGTAGAATGACCAGAAACTAGCCTGTGTCCAGGCTTCAAGGCTGTTTCCCCAGTGACTCTGGCAGGGGGAAGCTGGGCCTGAGGGTGGGGGAAGGCTTTCTGGGCTGGGCTGAATGAGCCTTTCGCTTCCTCCTTCCCTCCCTCCCCCATAGACTGGTTCCTCATCTGGGGCTGGAGCAGGTGGAGGGGCCCGAACTGGGGCTGTGCCCCACTCCCTGCAGGTAGCAAGGGGGGACAAGGGACCTGGGTAGGGGATGACCTGTAGGGCTCAGAAGAAGACCTGGGGAGGTGGAGGAGGGGCTGGAGGGGCATTGTTGTGTGGAGTTCTGGGGGCAGGGAAGTCTTATGACAATTTGTGTTTGGTTATGTGAACTCTATGTGTTATGGTTGGTGTGACCTTGGTGTTTGTTAGGAGGTGGGGTGTGAGCATTTGTGCTTGGTCCCTCTGTGTGGTAGGTAGATTTGTGGTGGAGTTGTGAGGCAAATGAGATGTTGTATGGCTGTGGGCATTAAGAGAATACACAGTTGTGTCGGGGTATGTGCGGGGGGGGGGGGGGGGGGGGAGTTGGAAGAGAGGCATTTATGGTATAGTTGTATGTTTATGTGCGTTAGTGTGCTAATTTGGGGTATGTTTTGTGCTGTGTTGTGTGTTGTGGCTTTACTGGACTTGGGGGGTCTGTGGTATTTGTCACTACTCTGTGTACCGTTGCTTAGGAGCATGTGGGATGTTGAGGTGCAATATGAGCGTATGTAATATGCACCCAGGGTGCATATAGGTGCTTATGGGGCAGGTCTGGGGTTTGGGTTTGTGGCAGGTTGTATGCGGTGGAGTATTTGTGTGGTATGAGAAATATGTGTGTTGTGGGGTGTCAGCTACAAGCTGCTCATGTTGTGGCTCTGTGATGTGTGTGTGTGTGTGTGAGGATAAGCATTGGAGGGCCCTGGAGTGTATATTTGTGGTACGATACATGGCAGGGCAAGGGCCTCGATTGTGTGAATTCTCTTGGGCAGACATGAAATTCTTGTATTTCCTATCTTGGTTCTCACCAAGCCCTGAGCTCAGGTAGATTCGGCTCCCAAGCCCTGGATCCATGGTTTGGGATTTGCTGTGGGTTGGCGCCCATGGGGTCAAGGGCCAGGGAGACCCTCAGCCTCTGAGGCATCTGAGGTCTAGTAGAATGGACACCGACTCTGGAATTAGAAAACCCAGGTTCAAATCTTACCTCTGCTAACTGTGGGACCTTGTAACTGTGGGACCTTGGTCTTAGCTTCCTAGGGTCCCAGGGTCCTCATCTTTTAAATGAAGGCGTTGGACGAGATGACTTCTGATGTCCCTTTCCTGTTTAAGTCCATGATCCTGGGAGCTCCAGCCCACTTCCTTTTCTCTTCTCCAATGAGTCTTCATGTAGGCATCCTTCCTACCCCTCTAGCTCTAGGCTGCTGCTGGCCTGACTCCTTCCTCTAGGGCCTGGGTGGGGCGGGGACACCCTGAACTGGAGTGAATTGAGGGATCAGCTGGGGAGGCTGCTTGGGATTTGAAGAAGTTCAAGGCACTCAGGAGTTGTGACAGACCTGAGTCACACATGCAAAGCTCTATGCAAATGTGTTTCTTCAACATTTCCTGGGCTTGAAAGGAGGGGGAAGAGGAAGGTGTCAGGTCAGACTCTCTCAGGGAGGGTTTCTGGTGCTATGTATGTATATGGAAATGGGTGTCTGCACAGACATGCAGCTAGGTGGCTTAGTGGATAGAGTTCAGGGCCTGGAGTCAGGAAGACTTGAGTTCAAACCCAGCCTCAGACACTTATTAGCTGTGCGGTCTTAGGCAAGTCACTTAACCCTGTTTGCCTCAGTTTCCTCACCTGTAAAAAGAGCTAGAGAAGGAAGGAAATGGCAACCCACTCCAGTATCTTTGTCAAAAAAACCCCAAATGGGGTCACGAAGAGTCAAACACGACTCAACGACAACAATGCACAATTGGGGGCCTTTGGTGTATGGGCCTAAGAGGACCTCTTGTCAGTGTCAGGTGGAGAGGGCAGTGTGCCCGAGGAAGTGGGATAAGGCCTCAACAAGTGGATGGAGCTCACTGTTAACAAACACTAATTAAGCGCTGGGCTTATTATTTATTAAGTGTTGAGGATAAACGGAAAGGCAAAGATAGAGTCAGTCCCTGCCCTCAGGGAGCTTCCAATCGAATGGGGGAGAAAGTATACAAATAACTATATGCCTAAAAGATACACCAATCAACCAATAAGCATTTATTAAGTGCATATGTGTTAGGCATTATGTGCTGAATGTTGAGGATACAAAAGGCGCAAAAGAAAACCCCTGCCTTCAAGGAGCTTACAATCTAATGGAGGAGACAGTGTGTAAATAACTGTGTACCTAAAAGATGTACCAATCAACCAATAAACATTTATTAAACACCTACTATGTCCCAGGTACTGTGCTAAGGATACAAGAAAAGGCAAAAATGCAGTCCCTGCCTTCGAGGAGTTTACAATCTAAGGGGGGGGCGGGGAGACAGTATGTAAATAATTATATACCTAAAAGATAATGCTGTTAAAATGGAAGGCAATCTCAGATAGAAGGGATTAACATCAGGGGAGGGGGAGAAGGCATCTTGCAGATGGTGAGAGTTGAATCTTAAAGGAAGCCAGAGTAGCTGGGAGCAGTCAGAGTTAAAGAGGGGGAAACTTCCAGGCATGGGACATAGCCAGTGCAAATGTGTGGAGGTGGGAGATGGAGTTGGTGTGTGAGTAGCAGCTTAGCGAGAGAGATGGCATCTTGATCTTTCCTTTTGGGTCTCTTTTCCATAGATATAATGGCATAATTGACTTGGACTCAGGAAAAGCTGGGTTTGAATTTTGGCACTCACTAGATATGTGAGTGGGGGGGGGGGCAAGCCCCTTCCTGCCCTCTCCTCTAAAGTGACAATAGCTGCAGCTCCTGCCTCATCCAATGGAAGGCTTCTAAAGTGCTCTGGAAGGTTCTATTTTGATGTAAATGTCTGCTGTTCTAAAGTTTGTGATGATTCCCCTCCGTGCCCTCTTTTGTATATCTCCAGTCCACCTTATCTCTCTGTTTGGTGGCCCTTTCTCTCCCCCAGTGGCAGGGACAGTCTTTTACAAACTTCCTTTGTATCTCTTTCCCTTAGCCCAGTGCCTGGCATATAGCAGGTGTTTAATAAATGCTGGTTGACCTGCCTTTCCTTACCTTGCCGTTGGGATGATGAGGATAGCAGGATGACTTAACATGCCTGAGCTGATCCTAGCATTTATAGAGTACTTTAAGATTTGCAAAGTGCTTTGCATATATTTTTTCTTATTTTATCCTCCCAACAACCCATTGAGGCAAACAGGGTCAAGTGACTTGCCCAGGGTCACACAGCTAGTACGTATCTGAGGCAGGATTTGAACTTGGGTCTAGTACTCTATCTACTGCACCACCTAGATACCTCTATAATGTATAGTTAGTAATATTATTAATAATAAGATGAAAAACACTTTAAAATTTATTTATTTATTCTTAGTTTTCAACATTCACTTCTATGAGCTTTTGAGTTTTAAATTTTCTCCCCCTCCCTCTCCTCCCCCCCTGCCGAAGACAGCGAGCAATCTGCTATAGGCTCTACATAAATTCACATATGTTTTCTCATTAGACATGTTGTAAAGAAGAATTAGAACTAATGGGAGGAACTATGAAAAAGAAAAAAACAAAACAAAACAACAACAAAAAAAGAGAAAATAGCTTCAATCTGCATGCAGATTCCACAGTTCTTTCCCTGGTTGTGGATGGCATTTTCCATCATGAGTCTTTTGGAATTGTTTTAGGTCCTTGCATTGCTGAGAAGGGCTAAGTCTATCAAAGTCAGTCATCGAACACTGTGGTTGTTACTGTGTACGATGTTCTCCTGGTTCTGCTCATTTCACTCAGCATCAGTTCATATAAGTCTTTCCAGGTTTTTCTGAAGTCTGCCTGCTCATCATTTCTTTCTTTCTTTTTTTTTTTTTTGGGAGAGGGGAAGGCAGGGCAGTTGGGGTTAAGTGACTTGCCCAAGGTCATATAGCTAGTAAGTGTGTCAAGTGTCTGAAGCAGGATTTGAACTTGGGTCCTCCCGACTTGAGGGCCAGTGCTCTACTCACTGCTCCTCCTAGCTGCCCCATCATTTCTTACAGCACAGTAATATTCTATTACATTCATATACCACAACTTGTTCAGCCATTCCCCAATTGATGGGCATCCCCTCAATTTCCAGTTCTTGGCCACCACAAAAAAAGCTGCTATAAATATTTTTGTACTCATAGGTCCGTATCCTGTTTTTAGGATCTTTTTGGGATACAGACCTAGTAGTGGTATTGCTGGGTCAAAGGGCATAGATCCACATTGCTCCCCAGAGTGCTTGGATCAGGAAGAACACTTTCCTTATCACGCTTTAAGGCTTACAAAGAGTTTTTTTTGGTCACAGCAATCCTGTGAGGTAGATAGTGGAGGCACTATTGTGCCCTTTCTACTGATGGTGAAAAACTGAGGCCCAGAGAAGAGGAGAGACTTGCCCAAGCTTCTACAACCAATAAGAGATAGTGTCAGACTTGAACCCTTGTCTCCTGAGTCTCTAAATGCACTGCTCTTACCACTTCACACAGTGCCTCTCTAAGATAGTTGATGACAGAGCAGTAACTAGGAGTTCTTTGTCCTGGAGCAAAAAAACCAGTTGTAGGTAGGCAGGGTAGAGTACAATTCAACCAGTGGTGCAGTTAGGTCTGGTAAATTGTATCCCAGAGACAATAGCCCCATGGCCTTTTTATGGTTAGGGGCAGACAGATCCAGGGATAAGGCTGACATGATGATGGGACCTCGAGAACGGTGGCCCAGGGTCTGGTCAAGAGGGCAATTTCATGGACCCAAGGAAGACTGGCTTTCTTGGAGAGACCATGGAAGGGAAGGAAAGGCAGTTCCTGGGTGTTGGCTTCCAGGGACAGAGCTCTGGTTGCCTCACCCTAGTTGTGGCTCTGGTTGATGTCTGTTTTTATGTTGTTTTGCACATGCTGCATTTAATGTTGAACCCCTGCCATTCCCCAATACCCCAGGCCTTCAGCCCAGGCTGAGCCCTTACTCTGTTCCTGCTGCTGTTGGCCCCTTTTGCTGTAAGGGCCATCCAGGCTGAGTGGCATCAGGTCACCTCTGACTGGCCTCCCTCAAGTGTGAGGTCTCAGGTAGAGGTCAGGGTTGGCCCAGTGCTGACACTGCCTTTATTGCTCAGTCTGCAGCCAGAGAAGCTGATAGGGTCTTAAGCCCAGAAAGGGGTGATGGTACCCATCTCCTCTCCCCTCATCTAACCACACCTGGAAGCCTGTGCTCATTTTGAGGCATGGCTGTTTAAGCTAGAGGGCCTCCAAGAGGGGACAAGTTCTCAAGTTCATATTATATGAAAAGAGAAGATTTAATGGGGGGAATGATCTTGTTCTTCCAATATTTGGAGGGCTGCCTCATGGGAAGGCAGTGGTTCTTGCCCTCCTTGGCCCCAGAGAGTAGAATCTAGGGACAGTGAAAAGTGACAAAAAAGGGAAATATAGCCTTGAGGTAATGACACACTTCCCAGCAGTGAGATCGTCCTCAAGTGGAGTGGGTGGCCTTTGGAGGTCTGGACTTCCCTTATGCTGAAAGTCTTCAAGGCCTGGCCAGATGACCTTGTAGAAGGGATTCTAGTTAGATCTGGGTTGCTCACAGACTGTGATTATCTCCTGGGTCTCTTTGGGTTTCTTGGTCTCTCAGTGTCTCTATCTCTCAGGGTCTCTGACAAAGCTTCCTCTCCTGTCTCTCCTCGCCTCTTTTTGCGTGAGTTCAGTCCCTGGTCTGACCTACTTTCTCGGCTCTTTAATTGCCCTCCATTCCTCCTCCAGCTCCAGTACCAGACCTGGACCCTTCACCCACCTCTTCCAGGGCCATCCCACTGCTCTACTAACCTTCGATCCAAAAGCCTTTCTCCCTGGGCCTCTGTCCCTGCAGTTCCCACCTCTGAGGCCATGGCGGGCCCTCTTGTGTAGTCTCCAGCCATCCTCAGCAGCCAGGTAAGTGGTGGGAGGAGTGACCTTTGGGTACTGGGAATGAGGGTGGGGTGGGGGTGGGGAGGCATGGTGCCGTGGGAGGTAGAAGGGAGATGTCACCTTCTGCACGGGTGGGGAGGGGAAAGGGGCTGGCAGAGGGAGGTTGGGAGCTCCTGGAGCTGGGGGGGGGGGCCTTCCAGGAAGGCTGCTTTGATCTCTGTGTCACGTGCTTGTCTGATCTTGCCTTAACCTTCCCTCTCTTACTCTTGATATCCCTCCCTTCATACTTATTTTTCTCTCTTTGAGTCTTGCCTCTTCCTCATTGTTGCACTGTCTCTGTCTCTGTCTCTGCCTCTGCCTGCCTTTCTTTTTTTTAAACAAATTTTTATTTTGTCTTTTGCTTTCATGTATCTATATTTTCCACTGTATCCTTCTCTCCCCTTCCCAGAGAGCATCAATTATAGTAAAGAATTTTTTAAAGAAGGAAAAATTTTAAAAAGATCAGCAAACCTAACATATATACATGTACACACACATATATGTGTGTGTATGTGTGTGTATATATACACATATGTGTGTATGTGTGTGTATATATATACACACATGTGTGTGTATGTGTATATACACATATCCCATGGTCCTCAACTTAAGCAAAGAAGCAAAGAGGGGTCATTATAATTTCTTCCTTTTTGGTGTCTCTGTCTCCTTTTCAGTTTGTGGTTTCTACCTGATTATTTGGTGCCATTCCCTCTCCTCCCTAGCAGGTTTGGTGCTCCTCCTACCATGAGGTAGGGGGTACAAGGCCTTGGTTCTGGCTCTGTCCCTAACCCCCGTTTCTGAGGTCCCATCCACCCTCTGACCTGATTCTGGCTTCTCTCTTTGTATGTATGTGTCTGGTTCTAGGTGTAGGTGGGGATGAGCTGAGGTTCCGGGTTGATCTCCTAGTGCCCCTACTGCCCTCCAGGCCATGGCGGAGGAGGTAGGGGCTGCGCTGCCTGTGGCTGAGTGGCTGCGGGCATTGCATCTGGAGCAGTATGCTGGGCACTTTGAGCAGCACGGGCTAGTGTGGGCAGCTGACTGCCGGGGCCTGAGTGATGGACAACTCCTCCACATGGGCGTCACGATGTCTGGGCATCGCCGACGAATCCTATCTGGCCTCCAACGAGCCTATGCCCCTAACTCTGAAGAACCCCGTGGGCCTGCCCCTGCCCCAGCCCCTCGGGGACCTCCCCGGCCTGTGCCTGCCAAGCGCCATGTCTTTCGTTCTGCCCCAACTCCAGCCCCAGCCCCAGATCTATCCCTAGCCCCAGCACTAGCCACAGCCATGGCCCCAGCCCCAGTCCCAGACCTATCCCTAGCCGCAGCCATGGTCCCAAACCTGGCCCCAGTACCAACCCCAGACATGTCTTTAGCCACAGCCATGGTCCCGGCCCTGGCCCCAGCCCCAGCACTAGCCTCAGCACCAGCCTCAGTCCCAGCCTCAGTACAGACCCCCACCTTAGTTCCTTCAGCTTTTGCCCCACCTATCCCTCCCCGAAGGAGTTGCCGACCTCCTGCCCCCTTTGCTCCTCTGGAGCCTGGCCTGTCCAGGGACCCCGTGCTGCCTCCACTGCCTGCCAAACGACACCACGTGGAGGTCAGAGCACCCTGCATTCCACCTCGGAGCGGCCCACCCAAGCCTCTGCTGAGGTAAAGAGGAGAGCTGGGGTGGGGGAAGGGACCTGGGACATAGCTCTGGCCTCGTTGCTGCTGAAAGGGGAGACTGGCTACCACTCTTGGACTGAGGGAGGACATGACTTAAGGCTTTGGGGACTCAGATCAATTCTGGGGAGAGGTAGCTGTCTGAAGGAGGCAATAATTGAATTTGGACAATGAAATTTAGACTACAGGAGATTTGAATAGGTAAAAATGGGGGTGGGAGAATATTCCTGGCAGAGGAAGTGGGGAACGAAAACTCAAGGTGGGGAAATTCTGGGCAGGCCTAGAGCCCGTCCAGCTGGAGAGGAGGATCCAGGGTGGCTCGAGAGGAAAGTGGGGGCAGCCTTGACTCTTGGAATCTGGTTTTTCTTAAAAATAGGTCGCTTTAGAGAGTCTCATTACCTTTTTGGACAGGGTCACTGAACTGATAGGTCAGGCTGGTGGCACCATCGATATAATTTGCCTAGGTTTTAGCAAACATTTGACAAACTTTCCTGTTCTTCTTGTGGAAGAACAGAGAGGTGGAGGCTGGAAATGTAGGTGAATTCCTTATTGGATGAATGGCTGGACCCCAAGAGTAGTCATGAGTGATCTGAAGCTAGCTTGGCAGGTGGTCTCCAGCAGAGTACCCCAGGGATCTGTGCTTAGCTCTGGACTGCTGAACATTTTTGTCATCGACTTAGAAGGCATAGATGACAGGCTTAAACAGATTTGCAGATGACCCAAAGGAGGGAAAGGTTAGTTAATACTTTGGATGAAAGAGTCAAGATCCCCTCAAAATCTTGACTGGCTAGGAAGTTTGGATGACCCTAATAAGAGGAAATGGAAGAGAAATAAGGTAAAGTCTTATATTTGGCTTAAAAAAATGACCATCACCAACATAGGTGAGGAAGGCAGGGCTAGACAGCTAGACAATGATCTGGGGGTTTTAAGTCAACAATTAATACAGCGGCTGAGAAAGTCCATATGATGCCAACTTTTATCACTAGGAGCAGCAAGCTCCAGGGTTAGGGAGGGGGCAGTCCTGCTGCCCTCTGCCCTAGTATGACCACCTCTGTGTTATTGTCATCAGCTTTGGAAGGACGGTGGGAAGCTGGAAAACATCCAGAGAAGGGCAACCAGGGGGTCTGGAGACCCTCCCTCATGTGGAGTTATTGAAAAAAACTAGGGAGGTGTAAACCCAGAGAAGAGAAGATTTGGGGGAGATGTCATGTCTGTCCTTAACTATTTGAGGTGTCTTGTGGAAGAAGGATTAGGCTTGGTCTGCCTGGTCTCAAGGGTGGGAGGGAGAACTAGGAACAATGGATGCAGAGAAATGCAGAGAGGCAGAGGCTTGATGTAACAACAGGCTTTCTAAGGGTTAGAGAGATCCAAAGAGGAATGAGCTTCCTTGGGAGGAAAAGCCAGCAGGGTCACTTGTTGGTGGGAGCTGGAGGGGCTTCTTATACGGGTAAGCTAGAGGACTCCTCTTCTGACTCATAGGTCATGCGCTGATGTCTGAAGTACCCATTGGCATTGGGAAAGTGAGCCCAAAGGCAGTATGACTGATTTTTAAAAGTGCCAGGCTTGTGTGACCAGTGGAAACCTGGAGGAACTTGGGTGGAGGGGGCAGGCCCAGCGTTTCCCTTATGTTCGTATTTCCTTTTGCAGCCTCTTTGTGGGTAGTGGTGAGCCAAAACAGGTTCTAAGTAGGGGATGGATGTGGTGAGAAGTGGGCTGTGGAAGGTGCTCATGGCCCCTGTGTACAGGAGTCTGGAAGAAGGGAGGATGCTGTGAATCTTTCAGGGGTGGAGGTGGTAGGATTGGCAAGGGCCATGGAATCAGCCAGCTGGGGATGGACAGAAGGGAACAAATGTTTGCCTCAATCTTTTTCTTTTTCTCTTTCTCTTAAAGACTTTCTCTGTTTTTCTCTCTTTGTGTCTTTCTATGTTTCTCTGTCTCTTTTCTAGAAGTTATAAAGGTTTATTCACTGAAATCAATTTAATTGAAAATGGTAACTAAACAAGTTTAGGTAGATTATTTTCAATATTATGTTTTTCATAAAACATTTAATTTTAACAAAAGAAAGCAAAGATTAGTTAGATGAGAAAAGCAATGGCATAGAGAAATCTAAGTGCTTCTCTGTAGACTTACTGTTAAGTTCTTTTTTTTTTTTTTTTTAAAGAAAGCTGTGTTTACAGTTAAAATGCTTCCACATACACTGGCTAATTTCATCCTCACAAAAATCTTCCCATCTTACAGATGAAGAAACTGACTCAGATTAAGTCATGAGCCCAATGTCACACAGCTAATAAGGGGTAGAGCCAGCCGTGTCTTCTTGTCTTTTTCTTTCTGTCTCTTAATGTCTCTCTCTTTTGTGTCTGCCTCTCTCTTTTCCCCCTTGTCTCTTCATTCTTATCTCTCTTTTTATATGTTCGTCCCTCTCTACATTCCTCCCTGAGTCTCTTCATTTTCTCTCTGCCCATCTGTCCCTCTCTCCACTGTTCTCCATATCTCTCTCTGTTCCTCTCTATATCTGTCTGGCTCTCTCTTTTTCTCCCTGACTTTGCCTTTCTCTGTGTCTGGGGGGGCAGAGACTGGAGCTGGAGAGGCCAGTGAGGAGGTTTCTGCCTTGGGGGGTGAGGCCCATGAGGGTGGAGAGGAGGGGAAGCTACAAAGATACGGGGCAGGGAGGAGGAACAAGGCTGACCTGAGGGCTGACTGAACTTTGGGGGAAATGGATGGTGTTGGGGCCTGGGCTGAGATCAGAGCTCGAGCCAGGCAGAAGGAATGGTGGGAGGGCAGGCTTGGAGTCCGTGCGGGACATTAGATTCCCCTATCCCGGCTTTCTCCAAAACTCCGTTGGAATCCCACCTTTTCACTAAGGTTACCTCCAGTTATATATCTTATATGTATGTGCATATTTATTTTCATGCCAGCGCTCCCCTTGGGATGTCAACTCTTTGAGGACAGAGACAGTGTTTTTGCCTTTCTTTGTACTCCCAACTCTTAGCAAAGCCTATCACACAGTCAGAGCTTAATAAATGCTTGTCGACTGATTGACTTCCAGGACTGGGAGAGCAGGGACCCAGCTTTTGGAGGAAGGATCCAGTTCTGTATTTGGTTCTGTGCCTCCCTCTAGTGGCAAATCTCTGGCCTAACACTTCCCTACTCAACTGCAAGATTCTATTCACCCTGCCCTCCAAAATTCCCCATCCTAGGGGCCACCATAGGCAGGGGAAGAGGTCTAGCCTGGTTTTGGGGGTATCTTTTTTATTTATTTTTTATTTTTAGTTTACAACATTCAGTTCCACAAGTATTTGGGTTCCAAATTTTCTCTCCCTCCCACTCTTCCCCCCAACCCCCCTTCCCTGACAGCATGTAATTCAATATAGGTTCTACATAGACCTTCACGCTGAACTTACGTAAGAGTCCAGTTGTAATGAAGAATTATAACCAATGGAATGAAGCATGAGAAAGGAGAAACGAAACCAAATAAAAAGGGGGGGAGGGGAAGAGAGAGAGCAAAAAGTTTGCCTCAATCTGCATTCAGACTCCATAATTCTTTCTCTGGATGTGCATAGCTTTTTCCATCATGAGCCTTTTGGAGCTGTCTTTGAACCTTGCATTGATGAGAGGAGCCAAGTCTATCAAAGTTAGTCCTTACAGATACCATGTGTCTGTAATTGTGTATAATGTTCTCCTGGCTCTGCTTCCCTCACTCAGCATCAGTTCATATAAGTCGTTCCAGGTTATAATGAAGTCCTTCTGCTCCTCGTTTCTTATAGCACAATAGTATTCCATTACATTCATATGCCACAATTTGTTTAGCCATTCCCCAATTGATGGGCACCTTGGGGATACCTTCTAACCTGGTTGAAGAGACAGGGCTCACGCCAGGGAATAGACAAACAGGAATGACCAGAGAAAATCAAAAGGCAGACCATATAGGAGCCCTAAGAAAGGAGTGATCTCTGTGGTCTGGTTCTGGGAGGATTGTCTGGAGGACGAGGGGCTTAAGCTGGCCTCTGAGGACTTAGGAATGTGTGGAGAGGAGGGAGGAAGGACAATACTTTCCAACTGAGAGATGATCTCCAGGTGTTTGGAATTTCTCTGATTTGGGTCAGAGGGAAGGTTGAAACAGGGGAGACAGGGTCTCTCCAGGGCTACTTCATTGCCCCCTAAGCCTTCACATTCCACATCTACACTGGGAGTGAGTTTGATGGGTGGGAATGACAGACAGCATGAGGGATGGAGGCTGGATCCAAGGGTGGGAGATGTCAGGATGGACAATGGGCAGGAATGTAGCTGCCTGCATAGAGTGCAGAGCCCGTCCCTCAGAGACAGGGACAAGGACAAGATGACCGCTGAGGAGACTGACTCTCTCTCTCTCTCTCTCTCTGTCTCCGTCTGTCTCTCCATCTGTTTGTCTGTCTCTGTCTCTCTCTCTTTCTCTCTCCCATGTCTGTCTGTCTCTCTCTCCTCTCTCTCTCCCCTCTCTCTCTCCCCCTCCTCCTTCCCTCCCTTCCCCCCTCTCCCTCTCTCTCTCTGTCTGCATCTGTCACTCATTCTTTCTTTGTCTCTCTCTCTGCCTTTCAGTCTCTTCTGTTTTCCTCTTTTTAACTTTTCATCTTTCTTCATTTCTGTTTCTCTACCTCTTTTTCTCTTTCAGTCTCTTCTGTTTTCCTGCATCTTTCTCTCTTTTTGTCCCTTTGTCCCTCTTTTCATTTCTTTAATTCTGTTTTTATCTTTCTTTGGCCCTCATTTCTTTCTGAATGTGTTCTTTTTTCTCTTTCTGTTTCTCTCTGTCTTTCTCACACCCATAGTCCACAAGCATTATTAAGCACTGTACTAAACACTGGGAATAAAAAGAAAGGAAAAAACTAACCCCTGCCTTCAAGGAGCTCACAGTCTAATAGGCAAGACAATCCATAGACAATTCTGTCCACCCATGGTATATTCAGAGTAGGTGGGAGGTAGATGGTCTTAGAGGGAAGGCACTACAGCGGAGGAAGAAGATCAAGAAAGATGCAAGAAAGTCAGCTTTGAGCTGAGTCTTGCAGAAGTCAGGCCAGCTTGGAATGGGCGGTGGGATGGGGAGCACTCTAGTCCAGGGGGCAGTGCAGGTGAAGGGTCTGGAGAGGGAATGTCCTCTGTAGGAACAGCAGGAGAGCCAATGGGGAGAAAGGTGGGGGAAGCCTGGGAAGGGAGAAGGGCTCAGGTGGGGAGTGTTTGCTCTTGGAGGTGATAGGGAACCACTGGAGTTTACTGAGCAGGGCCTGACTTGGTCAGAAGTGAGCTTTAGGAAAGTCACCTCGGTAACTGAGCTGAGGCTGGGCTGGAGTGGGGAGGGACGAGGCCGGGACACCACTCGCTGCCACAGGAAAGCTGTTCCAGTAGTCCTGCTGTGAGGTGATAGGAGCATGTACTGGAGTGGTGGCCATGTCACAGTGGGGAAAAGGGGACAGATATGAGACACGTCATGAAGATAGGAACAACAGATCTGGTACTGACTAGTGTGGGAGTCACAAATGCAGCTTTTCAAGGGGAACGGTCCTCAGAAGGAATAGACTTGTTCTCCTTGGTCCCCAGTAGAGAACTAATAATAATGATACACATGTATATAGTGCCTACTCTGTGCCAGGCACTGTGCCAAGTGCTTTACAAATATTATCTCATTTGATCCTGGCAGCAACCATGGGAGGTAGGTGTTGTTATTATCCCCATTTATGGAGGTTGAATGACTTGTCCAGGGTCACACAGCTAGTAAGGGTCTGAGGCCAAACTTGAACTCAGGTCTTCCTGACTCCAGGCCCAGAATGCTATCCATTGTACCACCTGGAGCAGTGGGAAGAAATCACAAAGAGGTAAAGTTTGGATCAGTATAAAGAACAGTGTCTATAAGAACTAACATTTAATAATCACCTACTACGTGCCAAGCTCTGTGGTTGATGGTAGGGAAGATACAATTTAGATGAGGCCCACTCTCTGGCTTGTAGACTATATAACCAACCTAATAGTAAGGATAAAAGCATGGAGAGAGAAATAGACTGTGTTAGACTATGACAATTCGGTTTATCAATGTTAATGAAACGCCTGCTGTTTGCAGAGCCCTGTGCTGGGGCAGATGAAAGGTTGGATGAGGCTTAGTCCCTGTCCTCATGGAGCTTGAGGACTGGTAGGACACAGATAACTACAATACCTGTGAGTGCAGCACAGATGTACAAACTAATTAGTGCCGAGGTTTACCATGGGGGGAGGGGCATTAAGAGACTTCATGGAGAAGGTGCCATAAATGGTTGATCATTAAAGGAAATGGAGGCATTCAGCAGCTGAAAAGAACTTGAAGGAAGGCGTAGGCTCATTAGTCAAAGTGATTCTTTAATAAGGCAGCTGGTGGTGCAATGATAGGAACACTGGGCCTAGAGTCAGAAAGACCTGAGTTCAAATTCAACCTCAGAGACTTATTAGCCACTTTCTGCCTCAGTTTCCTTTGCTGTAAAATGGGTCTACTCCCAAGGTGGTTGTGAGGATCAGATGAGAATAATATTTATAATGTTTTTATTTTATTGTATATATATTTTAAATGAAGTGGGGCTCATCCTGATAAGACCCATTCTTTTTTTTTTTTTGGAGTGGGGAAGGCAGGGCAATTGGGGTTAAGTGACTTGCCCAAGGTCACACAGCTAGTAACTACGTCGAGTGTCTGAGGCAGGATTTGAACTCAGGGCCTCCTGACTCCAGGGCCAGTGCTCTACTCACTCCACCACCTAGCTGTCCCTATAATGTTTTTAGCACGATGCCTGGTATATAGTAGGCACTTTATAAATGCTTGTTGCCTTGCTTTGACTTGACTCTTGGGTCCCCTCCAACTCTAGTTCCGTGATCCCAAGACAGGGAGACACTGGAATTGGTAGGAATGGTGGAGGAGAGGGAAGAGTTGGAGAGTCTGTGCCTGGGGGGGACTTGAGAGGTCCCCTTGTCCAGCCTGACCTCATCGGGATTCCCTGATGACATCCCAGGCCGTCCCTGTGGTCTTTTAGCTTCTGCTCGAAGGCCTGGAGAGGAGAGAGCCACCGTCTCACCGGGCCGCCCTTTCCTCTCCTGGATGGCTCTGCTTTGTAGGAAGCTTTTCTTCCTGTTGAGTCTTAAGTTTTCTTCTTTTCAGTTTTTACCCATTGCTTCTATTTCTGCCCTCTAAGACCAAGTACAACAAGCCAGATCCCTCTTCCATATGACAGGCCTTGAGTGCCGCTGCCAACTCTGTCTCCCCCACCCCCATGTCCTCGCTTCTCTAGGCTAAATGTGCCTAGTTCTTTAAACCAGGTCAGTCTTCCAATATGTAATCTCCAGTTCCCTCCTCTGGACCTGTTCCAACCTGTCAACGTCCTTAAGTTGTTCCTCCCAGAACAGAACACAATGCTGCCTGTGTGGTCTGGCCAGAAATCCTGGTGCCGCTGCTTATCATCTATGTGATCTTGGGCAGGTCGCTTCCTTTTTTGGGGGGGCCCTCCATTTCTTCATCTGTAAAATGCAAGCATTGGATTGAATGATCTCCAGATTCTCTTTCCAGCTGTAAGTCCTATGACTATACCCTAATCCTGTGGATTAGGCAGAGAAATGTTGGCTAGATTGTGGCACAGCGGTGGGCATTTGTGGTCAGTTCAGTTAAATAGACATGAAGAGAGGATGGAAAGGTGATTGTCCTTCTGTTCTCAGACCCTGTAGGGACGATGATGGTCAGTTGCGGTTGCCCCATACTGGCATGGATGTTGACAAGCTGTTGTGGGCCCAAAGTAGGAAGACCACGATAGGAAGGGGGTTGGAGGCTATGGCATGCGAAAGCATTGGGGATGTCTAGCTTGAATAAAAACCTTTGAGGGAGACATGAGAGTTGTCTTTGAAGTTCTTGAAAGGCCGCCATGTTGGAAGAGGGATTAGATGGGCTCCACGTGGTCCCAGAGGGCAGAGCTGGGAGCAGAGAGGCAGGAATGTAAAGAAAACCCCGCCAACAATTAGAGGTGTCCACAATTGGCCTGGATCATTTGTTGAGATGGTGTTTGTCAGTGGGGAGAACAGTGGGCCTATCACTTCCTCCTGGACATGCTGCCTTTCCTAATTCAGCCTGATTGAATTGCCTTTTTTGGCTGCCAAGGTCCACTGGTGACACCCGCACCCACAGAGCTTTTCGTACATTCTATTGTTAACCATAGTCCTCTAGTCTGTTTCTGTGAAAGACATTTGGCCCTGGAGTCAGAGGGCCTGGGCTCAAGCCCACACTACCTACTGCCTTTATGACTGGGGGACCCTTCACTTCCTGTGCCTTGGTTTCCTTATCTGTAAAATGAGAGGGTTGCACTGGGCAGCCTCAAAGGTTCATTCCAAGTTCACACATCTGTGTTCCCATGAAATGTACTAGAGTTAATTTTTGAGCCTCCTGCAGGACTTTATATTTATTCTATTACATTTTTATCTCATAATAAAGCACTTTACAAAAATATCATTTGACTCTCACAACCACCTTTATCCACATTTTACAGCTGAGGAAACTGAGGCAGATACAGATGAAGCGACTTGGCCTGGGTCACACGGCTTTTAAGCGTTTGAAACAGAATTTGAAATCAGGTCTTCCTAACTCCAGGCCCAGAGCTCCCTCCACTGCGCCTCCTAGAGGCGTCTTCTCTGATTCAGCCTATCATTTTAAACTATCAGGGTCTTTTTTGGATACTGATTCTGTCACACAGTGTGTTACGTGTCCTTCACAGTTTTGTGTCAGCTGCAGATTTGGTGAACGTGTCATCCAATGCCTTCCTCCAAAGCACAGAGAGAACTATTAAATGAAGCAGGCACTCCACGGGAGACCCCCTTCCAGGTTTCCTCATCTGTAAAGTGAGGGAGTTGGCCTCCATGGTCCGCCTAGCTCCAGTGCTATGATCCTAGGATCCGAGGCTGGCTCTTCAACTCGAATGCGCCCGCCTCTGCCTGTACCGGCACCCAGACCCCTCTAGGCTCCACCTTGTCCAAAAGTAGGATAATAATGAGGATAGATCACATCAAGGTCTGCAGAGCTCCTAGTAGACTTTGTCTCATTCGATCCTCCTGACAACTCTGTGAAGTAGCTGCTATTTTTTTTGGAGGGGGGAGGGCAGGGCAATTGGGGTTAAGTGACTTGCCCAAGGTCACACAGCTAGTAAGTATGTCAAGTGTCTGAGGCCGGATTTGAACTCAGGTCCTCCTGACTCCGGGGCCGGTGCTCTGCCCACTGCGCCACCCAGCTGCCCCAGGAGGTGCTATTATTACTCCCATTTTACAGAAGAACAAATTGAGTCTCAGAAAGGTTCAGTGACTTGCCCAGGGGTTGTTGTCGTTCAGTCATTTTCAGTCCTATCTGACTCTTCATGGCCCCATTTGGGATTTTCTCAGCAAAGACACCGGAGTGCTTTGCCATTTCCTTCTCCAGCTCATTTTGCACATGAGGAAATCGAGGCAAACAGGGTTAAGTGACTTGCCCAGGGTCATAAAGCTACGAAGTGTCTGAGGCCAGATTTGAACTAAAGAAGATAAGTCTTCCTGACTTAAGGCTGGGCTCTCTATCCACTGCACCACCTAGCTGCCCTGCCCAGGGTGGCCCAGGCAGTAAGTACTTGAGACAGGATTAGAACTTAAGCTTTCCTTTCTTTATCCATGATAATTTAACCGCAAGGTTGCAAACAAGGAAGCCTAGATGAATGGTCAGAAGAGGACCCAGGTTTAGGGGGGGAAGTTAATGGGCTCAGCTTGAATGTGTTGAATTTGAGGTGCCATCGGGACGTCCATGTGGAGCTGGAAATGCAGGTGTGGAGCTCAGAAAGAGGGCAGGGCAAAAGGTACAGTCCTGAGCCCTTAGCCTTATCTCGACTTGAGACAGCCGGGCGGTACAGTGGATAGTGCTTGGAGCCTGGAGTCACAAAGACTTGAGTTTAAATTGGGCCTGACATGACACTTACCAGCTGTCTGACCCTGGGCAAGTCACTTCACTTCTGTCTACTTCAGTTTCAGTTGCCTCACCTGTCACATGGGGGTGATAATAGCATGTATCTGCCAGGTTGTTGAGAAGATCAGGTGAGATGATATTTGTAAGTCGCTTAGCATATGCCTGACACATCCTCCTTCACTCACTCCTTCCTTCCTCCCCTCCTCCTTTCCTTCCTCCTTTCCTTCCTTCCCTCCTTCCTTTCCTTCCCTCCCTCCTTTCCTCCCTCCCTCCCTCCTTCCCTTCCTTCCTCCCTCCCCCCTCCCTTCCTTCCTTCCTTCCTTCCTTCTTTCCTTCCTTCCTTCCTTGCTCTTCCTTCCTTCCTTCCTTCCTTCCTTCCTTCCTTCCTTCCTTCCTTCCTTCCTTCCTTCCTTCCTTCCTTCCTCTTCCCAACACCCAGGGCCATCCAGTACTACAGGTGGGCTACATCAGTAGGAAGGGAACCTTCTGTCCCTAGATGTCTTCATGCAGAGGTTGGTAGCCACTTGTGGGGGGTGGGTGGGTTGTAGCTGGGACTGATGATCTCAGTAAAGGCTGGTTGAGATGCCCTCTGAAGTTCCTGCCAACTCTGACTTCATTGACTGTGAGGTCACTGCTAAGGCAGCTCGTGAAAATGTGTGTGTGTGTGTGTGTGTACACGTGTGCGTCCGAGTCCGTGTGTCTGCCTCTTCTCTGTTGGTGGGGGGAAGGCATGGAGGAGGGGAGGGTCGTTCTCCATCTGTGTTTCACTGTTTGCCCATCTGTGCTTCATATGTGTCCATCTGTGTGTGTTTGTTTTGACAATAGGTGCAGAAGTAAACTTGGGATAACACCTTGGGACAGGAACTTCAGTATATCCAGGCTCAGAGCTCAGCCTGAGGGTGACCCGGGGTCAGGGACCCATCTAGCTTCGGGTATTTCTGTCTGCTCAGTGTGCGTGTGCATGTGGATGTATTTCTGGGGATATGGAACTATGTATTCATACAGAATATCTGAGCCAGTCAGGACCTTAGAGACCATCTAGTCCAAGCCTTCATTTTTACAGACATGGAGAGGTCTAGCCCAAGATCTTCTAGCATGTCTGGGGAGAGCTGGGATGCACTTTGCCCTGAATGGAGGCTTCCCATGCAGATCCTGGAAAGCTGCTCCTCGTTTCCTGGGGCTGCCCTTGGCCTGGCCAATCCCCGGTCTCCATCCTGATCAGCCAGGATCCTTCTGGGACACAGAATTCTGTGACGTGGGAGAGAGCTCCTGGGCTGGGGGGCTTGGAGAACTGGCTTCTGCTTTTACTTAGGCACTTCCTTACGCTAGGTTTCATTTTCCCCCTCTATAAAGATAGGGGATTAGTCTAGATGCTCTGAAAACTCTAAATGTCCTCCAAGTCCCTTTGGAAAGCCTCGTCCTTCCCTAGCCAATCCCAGGTCCCCAAGTAGATGGTCACTTGTTGCTAGGAATGCTCTGGGGAAGGTTTTGGGTCTCTTGAAGGGAAGTCCCTCTCAATGCCTCAGAATCGAGTGGGGGAAGGGGGGACATCCCCAGTCTCTTGCCTCCTATCCTGGCCAGCTATGACAATAAAAAATGGCACGTGATTGGGGAGGGAGGTGAGGGAGTGAAGAATTTTGGGGGGCATGCAGTCTGGGGGTGCTGAGGAGGAAGTATCTGCCCCAGGGGATTCTGGGTGGCTTTGTTCATTTTCTCTTTGTGGGATCATGTTTTCAGGAAGTATCAAGTGGTGGAGGGGGAGAGGCGGGGAGCAGGAAGCAGGCGGAGCATTGGACGGGCATAGAGACACACAAATACAGGGCTGCCTATACACACACAGAAAACAGATGGACATTAACAGTTACATACTTGAAACCTCAAGCTTGCGCACCCACTGATATAAACACGTAGATACACAGACCAACCTCACAGACACACACGGATAGACAGCACACTGCAAAAAGCACCCACACAAACACATGCACACATCACATATTCTGTTAGACACAGCTGGCCAGAGAAAGAAAGAGGAGGACGAAGAGGATACGACTTGAGGGTGAGCGGATGTAGTGTCAGCTGGTCAGTTTGGGCAAAGCCCCCACGACAGAGCGATCTGGGGAGTCTGGGAAGGCGTCCGCTGCAGGGGCTCAGTGTGGGTCTTGTTCCTGAGGTCTCCCCACCCCGCCCCACTCCCCCACCCAGTGACTCTTATTTCACTGGCACTCTCTTCCTCTCCTCTAGTCAATTCTTTCTGGATCTCAGAATTTTCTTCTCTCTGTTTTTCTTGCTCTTCTCTCCATCTCTTGTACTGTCTCTCACTTTTCATTCTGCCTCCCTTACTGTTACTTTCTCTTTTCTTTACGTTTCTTCTTCTGACTTTCTTTAAGTCTCTGTCACTCTCATTGAGTTGAATTCTTCTAACTTATTCTTTCCTTCTACTTCTCATCTCTCTCCTTTCTTTTCCTCCTTCCTCCTTCTCCCCCACTCTTCCCCCTTTCCTCTCCTTCTTCCCTTTTCCCCTCTTTTCTTTCCTTCTCTCTTCTTCTCTCTGTCCATCTCTCTTTCCTCCCTCACTTTCCTTCTCCTCCCCCCCCCCCAGGTCTTTGTCTCTATAAGACTACCTCTGATTGCATTTCTCCTTCTCTCCCTATCCTCTGGGAATGCTGGCTTAACATGGAGGCAGCCAGTATAGGAAGGGAAGAATGAAGTATTTTCCTTTTCCCTTCTCCTCATTCCCCACCCCACCCTGTCTAAGAAAATGGACCCAGGGGTCCCTGACTCCCAGGCTATAGAGCTCCTGAGTAGCTTCCCCCCAGGATCACTTGAAGCCCCCACCCCCTGAACCTCAGAGGCTGTATGTAGCTTTATCAGGGCAGGCCTGGTCTGGAGATGTGGTTCTATGCAGCTGCTGCCTTCACTCATGACCTTTCTTAGGTGCTGGTAACTAGGATGACCTTGGCAAAATATGGTTGGATTTTTGTTCCCCCTAGGCTGGGACTTTGAAGCTCATTAATTCAATATCTGGGGTACTAGGAATACCTGGGTCAGAAAATAACAAAGGAGGAGTTACATATGCTAGGGCCAGAGTTTGCTTCGATGGGGCCCAAGGCTAAAGTTTCTCCACACTTGTCTCACACAGACCTGGAAGGGACCTTAGAGGGAATCTGTAACTGGTCAGAAATCCCTTGTCAAATACCTCTGACAAGAGCTCATCCAGGCTCTGCTTGGAGGACTACCAGTGACCCTCCTGAAGCAGCCCATCCTACTTTGGGATAGCTCTGGTTGGGAATGAGGGGATGGTCAGTGCAGATTGGTTGATGAAAGTGCATGGTAAAAGGGGTTCAGACTCCTAAGGGGGTCTCCACAGGGCTCCTCCCCTGCCAGGGTCACTTGGGAGTGATCCCTAGAGGTTGGCTGGGCCAGGAAGGCTTCTGGAGGACAGAGCAGCTTGAGCTGTGCCTCAAAGGATGAGGACGATGTGGATGGGAGTCCAGAGAACTTCCCCCATATGAGGGGCAAGTGAGCAAAGGACACAGTTGCTGGAATGAGCCTGGCTTATGTCAGGAGAGGATGGTGAAGTACCTGGCCTGACTGGAATAATGAGAGTGTGTGTACCTGGTTGCTGGGAGAGATGAGGGTGGGAGAGAAGGGAGATAGAAAGCAGACTCCAATGATAACAATGAGGAATTTGGACTTCGCATGGATCACAGGGGAGCTATTGTAGGTTCCTGAGCTAGGAAAGTAATGTGCTCAAAATGGCTTGTAGAAAGGTAACTTGATTCCACATACACAAAGCCTCATTGAGGAGGCTCCTGCTGTCTTCCAGAGAAGAGAGACTGAGGTCTGAGCTGAGATGGGGATGGACTAGGGCCCAGAGAGGAGGAGACCAATGTCCCTTCTTTCTTTGCTTCTGTTTTTTCTCCCCTTTCTCTTTGTGTCTTTGAGTGTCAGTATCTTTTTTTATCTCTCTAACTCTTTCTCTTCATATGGCAGAGGAGAGATAGGAGGAGGCTGATAGAATTGTTTGACATTTCAGCTATTTCTATGATGTGGTGAAGTTTACAAATGCTTTACATACATTGCCTGCTTTACATGGAGTAGGGGCTTAATAAATGCTTATCTAAATGGAATGACCTCACTTGAGGCTCACAGCAGCCTTATGCAGTGAGTGGTATATTTAGTATTATTCCCACTTCCCATTTTCCAGAGCAGGATTAAAGCGACTTGCCCACGATCACCCAGCTTGTGATTGTCTAGGGTGGAGAATGGGGCCTCTCTGAAACTTTGCTTTAAGGCAGCAAGACGTAGGCCTGAGAAGCTGGGGATGGAGCTAGCGCCTGGGCCCCAGGAGAGAGCCTGGTTGCTGCAGGAGGTCCCCAAGAGGCCTAGCCTGGGGCATGAACTTAATGACCTCCTGGGTCTTGTGATGTTGGGGGAGCTCCAGGGTTGGTTCAGACCAAGCTCAGAGGAAGCAGGCTAGTGCTCAGAGAGAAGAGTGGAGACAGTGGAAGAGGAAGAATAGGATTGAGGAAGTAGGGTGCTCTGGGCCAGGGGATAAATGAGACCTGTGGGCAGGCCCCGTCAGACGTTTGGGGCTCCTTCTCCTCATCAGCAGCTGTTTGTTACAGTGGGTAGAGTACTGGACTTGGAGTGAGGAATGATTGAGTTCAGATTCTGCCTCAAGTACTTACTAGCTATGTGACGTTGCTATATGACCTCTCTCAGCCTCAGTTTTCTCATCTGTAAAATGGAAATAATGATATCTGCTACACTCGGCCATGGTGAGGACCAAATGAGCTAATGTATGTAAAGTGCTTTGTAAATCTTAAAGCATTCTCAAAATGCTATCTCCTTTTATCATCTCAGCTCCTGACTGTAGCCTCCAGGGCCGTCCAGGTCAGGGCTTGTCTGTCCAAGACTTTGAACATCTTTGTCATGAGTTCTAGATGAATGAATGAACGATGGGACCTTTGACCAACCACCTATGAATCATGGTACTTCTCAGAAAGGAAGTTCTGCCCTGGGTCCTGGACTGAAGACATCCACTTCCAGGAGTGAAGACTGACTAATGAGTTTTCCCCCTTGCTAAGGCCAATGGCTACCTTGGGAACTGTCCTAGAGGGTGGGGTCAGCTCTCCCAGTCCGATCTCTGCTGCCCCAGAGTTGGCGCACTACATGGTGTCCTGCTACAGGGGTTATATGGGAACTAAGAGGTCTCGTGTTACAAACCTGTATGGAGATATTTTAGAGTAAAGAGTCTATCAGGTAAAGATACCTGTTACATATAAGGTCCTCTGCTTAGCAAAGAGATTCCAAGGATAGCTGCCATGTAAACGCTACCCTCAGGAAGGTGCTCACAGTCTAAGGCTTGTACAAGGTGTGACATGTGATGAGTGTAAAGGAGAAATCCAGAGAAAATGGCCTAGGAAAATTTGAGGAGGAAGAGACCATTTTCATCTGTGCCTGGAGGAAAGGTGAAGAGGGTGGGGCAGACTGGGAAGGTTTGTGGGGGAAGGTGGGTCCTGAGCTGAGTCCTGAAAGTAGAGAGACTTCATTTGGTGGAGATGAGGAAGGAGTGCATTCCAGGCAAACCGTGATGGTGGGTATGACCACCTGGGACATGGTAGATGGCTTGTGTAGTTCTGTCATCCAGTTCAGTGTGAATGAGGCTGGAAAGGGAAAATGGAGTCAGATTAGGGAGCGCTTTGAGTGCCAGGCTAATGAGTTTGTATTTTGTAATGTAGGTAATAAAGGAAACACTGAAGGATTCTGAAGCAGGGTGGTGACACTGCCAGACCTTATATCTATGCCTATGCCTATGGAAGATTATTTGGTAGCTGTGTGAAGAATGAATTGGGGAACGATAGGGAGACTGAAGGGGCACCAGTTATTAAAAGGGACAAGCTTCATGTAGAAGGTGATCTTGAGTTTTGAAGGAAACAAGGGATCCTCGAGAGATGAAGAGGGAGAGCATTCCAAGCATGGGGGACAGCCCATGCAAAGGCTCTCTAAAGGTGGGAGATGGAATATCATATGTGGGAACCAGCAAGAAGGGTAGTCTGATTGGCCGATCCTGCAGAGGGTGGCAGAGAGTAATGAGTAACAAGGCTGGAAAGGAATGAAAATGTGTCCTGTAAGAGTGGGAGATCAGATGGCGTAGAAAAGTCAAGAAAATAAGCAATGAGAAAAGGCCATTCGATTGGATGATGAAGAAGTCATTGGTGACTTCAGAAAGAATAGTTTCTGTTGAGTGGTGGGGAGGGAAACAAAGGATAACACACTTTCTCTGTGTGCAGGGCTCAGTGCTGGACCTTGGAGAAATACTCAGTCTAGATGAGGTATGCTTTTTGTCTTTAGGGAGTGCAAGGTCTTGGTTGGGGAGAAAATACAGACACAGATAGCTTTGATATACACCATTAATAATTGGATTAGAAAGATTCAAATAACTGCTCCTGTCAGGCCTGAGGGGATAAGCTGCCTGGAGGAGATGGCTTTTAGGTGAAGATTTAAATGATGGGTAAGAACTCACTTGGTGAAGAGGGGAAGGGAAGGCATTCCTGGCATAGGGAACAGCCTGAGCAAATGCACAGGGGTTGGTTAGCATGTGGGTTCAGGGGGCAAAGGGTCTGGTTTGACTGGAGCATAAGGTTGGAGAAAGGAGCATAGATGTTGCAGTGGTCAGGGGATGCCATAGAGGCACTTGAATGTCTGAACTTGACTCAGTAGTCAGTAGGGTGCAGCTGAAGCTTTTTGAAGTAAGAGTGATGTGGAAGATAATTTTGATAGTGTATGAAAGATGACTTGAAATTGAGAGAGATTATAGGAGGGAAGAAGGCCTATCAGAAAACCATGGGAGCTTCCAGGATTTGGGAAGGTCATGTCCCCACGGGTTCCTGAGGTCCTAAGCTGTTCCAGAAGCTCTGAGTAGGTAGGAAGAGGTGTTACCTGAGCTAAGAAAGACCAGGTCAAGTCACTAGGCAGAGTACCTGCCAATTAGAAAGCCAGAGCCCGCCTATCAGAAGGCCAGGGAAGGCCTGTGGGAAGGCCAGGGCTCCAAACAGGGTGAACAGTCCTTGAAAAGGAAAGGAGAGTTTTCAGGGGAAGGGGCCAATGGAACCTAAGTCAACATTTGGGGCAAAGTGGTGCCACCAAGCAGCAGAGCTTTGTAAGCTGCAAGTGTAGGATTCTGCCTGGCTTCTGGGTCACTGTAGGGGTACGGCAGACTCAAACAGACTGGCTGAGGGTATGGGGGAGCACCACAAGGAGACCAGGAAGTCACTTGTCAGAGGGACGGCAGATTCCTTAATACATGTCGTGAGAAGAGATCTGAGTTCTAACACTTCCCAACTCTATGACCTTCGTGCAGGAAAAAGAGCCACAGAAGTCACAGGACCTGGGTTTGAATCCCACATCTGATCCCTGTGTACCTTGGGGAAGCTTCTTAATTTCCTTGAGCATAAGTGTCTTCATCTACAGATGAGGAGGTTGGACAGATGATGTCTGAGGCCCTTTGGCTCTAGATTCACGATCTTATGTCCCTTTCTATGCTTCAATTTCCTCATTTGTAAAATTCCAGCAGTCATCCTTGCTCTTCCAAAAGTACCCCAGGCATAGGGAACTCTGCTAGTTAGGGGAAAGAACTATACCTATTATTTCATTGTTATAGGAAGTTCCCAGTGGGGAAACTCCCTCTACCATCATAAGTCATCGTGTTCTCAGCAATTTAGAGTCTTAGAACGTTGCCTAGAACATGGAGAGATTAAGTGACATAATGTCACATGACCAACTTGTGTCAGAGGTGGGACTTGAACCCAGGTTTTCCTGGCTCTGAGACTGGCTTTCTCTTTCTCCATGACGTGCTACCTCTCTCTGATATTTATTATTCACATTATTATGCCATCAGCCCCAGCCCCGCTCAGGCTGAGCAGAAAGATCAGCTAACATCCATCCCAGGCAAGGCTGGCCTAGGTACAGGACTTGGCTGGTCCAGTGATGGCCTCTATATTTGGCTGTTGGATCGCCTCCAGAGCAGGGCAACCACAAAGAGGAGGAAATGAGACACTGTGCCCAAGATCAGCTAAAGAACGGGGATGTTTGGTCTGTTGCAGAGAAGCCTTAGGGGGGACATGATAGCAATCTTGAAGTATCTGTAAGTCTGTCACATGGAGGGGCGTTGTTCTACTTGGTCCCACAAGGCAGAGCTACAAGTAGCTAATGGGAGGAAGTTGTAGGGGAGGAAATCTCTGCTCAATTTAAGTAAACCTCTTAAAAATGAGAACTCTTAAAAGTGGACTTTTGGGGAAAGTAATTCTCTGTCATTGGAAGTCTTCAAGCAGTGGCTGGGATGGTAGTGTTGCTTGGCTATGGGGTGGAGTAGTTCTTCCTTAGCACTAAGTCCATGTGGGGTCTCGGGTAGTGCCCTGGTCCCTCTCTGAGCCTCAGTTTCTTCCTCAGGAAGATTGGATTGTGAGGTCTCCATGTCCCTCCTAGCTATGGCATCTGTGCTTCCTTGCCCCGCAACTTCCTCGTAAAAGTTGCTTTTGAAATCTCCACGGAATGGAGACAGGACTTTGTCATCTACCTCCGTCACACTTTTCACCCTCAGCCCAGGAAATCCCCTAGGAGACAGCCAGGGAGAGGCAATATGGCCACTTCATTTCTGGGCCCCAGGGAGATAGAGGGGAGATAGCAGGAAGGAAACAAGCCAGGATGGGCTGAGATTGTAGATAGGTTTCATATCTGTAATTTTCCCTCAAGGAAACTCATGCTGAGGGCTGAACTGTCTGTTTCCCCTTTCTCCACTTCTCAGTCAGCAAGTCTTGCTGACGGGAAAGCTGTTGGCTTCCCCAAGGAGGGTGGAACTGGAGTGGGGGGTGATCAGAGATGTTTCTGGTGAGACTGGAGCTGGGCCTTGAAGGACAGGAAGATTGGAAGAGAGGTAGAGAATACATCTTGATAACTAGCCCATGGTCAGAGAGCCAGTGGTGGCAGGGCCAGTATTAGAACTCTTATTCAGGGCTTTCTCCATACTAGCTGCCAGGAACAACTGGAAGAGACCAGAGTTAGTTTTCACAATGTGCTCCTCAGAAGCCCAGGGTTCCATGAGCTTGCCTGAAAGAACCTCATGGTGGTGACAGGCTTGATTCATTCTTGCTTTCTGTCCCCTTTGCTTCTGCTGCGGTAATTCCCTGGGGCTGGGTCAGGTCTCAGAGGCCTGCCAACAAATTCACACGTCTTTGATGACCCTAAATACATACCTCTATGCTCAGGGTCACTCAGGGTCAGAGGAATCTAAGGATTTACATTTATCCTGAGGGGTTTTTTGCCAAAGGTTTTTCGAGGAGGGGAGTAATGAGGTCATGCTCGCGTCTTAGAAAGATTATTTTGGCAGTTGTGTGGAGGATGGATTGGAGAACGGAGAGAGACTGGAAGCAGAGAGGTTTACTAGGAGGTTAATGCCTTAGCCCAGATGAGGAATTGAGACAGGCAGGGTTAAGTGACTTGCCCAGGGTCATATAGCCAGCTATAAGTATCTGAGGCCAGATTTGAACTTCATGTTTTCTGACTCTAGGACCGGCACTCTATCCACTGCACCAGCCATGTGTGAGGCTCTGTGCTAAGGCTTAATACTTTCTCCTTGCCTCTTCCTTGTAGAGTCCCCTGGCTGTCTTTGAAATTTAGCTCAAGGATCCCTGTCTACAGCAAGCCAGTCTTGATCTCCCCAATTGATTGTGCTATCCTGCTTTGAGATTACTTTGTGTTGTATCACTTTGTGCCTATTCATGTGTGATTCGCTTTGCTTTTCCATTTACATATTGTTCCCCTCCATAAGCTCCTGGAGGGCAGGGAGTTTAATTTTTGTCTTTGCCTAGTGCAGTGCCTGGCACAGAATACGCATTTAGTAAATGAATGTGGGGATCAGAATAGATATTCTCCGAAGTTCCTCCCTGGGGGCAGCTAGGGTAGCATGGTGTATAGAGTGTGGGGTCGTGAAGTCAGAAATACTCACCTTACTGAGTTCAACGTGGCTCAGACACTAGCTGTGTGACCCTGGGCAAGTCACTTCGCCCTGTTTGCCTCAGTTTCTTCATCTGTAAAATGAACCGGAGAGAAGGAAGTGGCAAAACATTATAGTATTTGGGCCAAGAAAACCCCAAATGGGTTATGAAGAGTCAGACATGACTGAACAACCCGAACGACAACAAAGTTTCCTTCCATCTCTAAATCTATGGCTTTATCTTCTGGTTACTACGTGTCTCCTCAGTCTCCCTGATCTTTGTGTGAGGAATTGCTACAGTTGTCCAGGCAGTAGGCAGAGGATACTGAGGCTTGGGTCAGAGCTACGGGAATGGAGGTAGAGATTGAGAATGAGACTAGACAGCAAAGGCAGTGGTGTGGGGACAGCAAGGAGATTCCCATGGAGATATGCAGATGGGCAGGGACAACCCTTCTTCTAGCACTGTCCTGTTGTTCTGAGACATCCTTGGAGGCTCAGGGTCATGGTACAAAGAGGAGTCACCACGAGTCCACTTAGCCCATGGTATCTTTTTCTCCTATAGGCTCCCCACAGAAGAGGAGAAGTCACCAGAGCCTGAGCTTGATGCACCTCATCCCCAGTCTCCCAGGTTCCCTCCCAGCCCCCTCCACTTGCCTTCAGCGCCCCAGAAATCCCCCCAAAGCCCTCCCGCCTGCTGCCTGAGTTTGGTGAGTCTTGTGTTTCTCTGAATTCCTGATAATCATTGTTTCTTAGGGTGTCCTTGACCGCTTTCCATTGGTATCGTTGCGGAGTCCTAGCTCACTTGCTAGATGACTTTAAGGAAATGTGGTATTTGAGGTATCCCTTAGCCTTGGAGATTCTCCCCAAATAGCTTCTTTGCGGTTTTCTTGCAGGTTTTTCTTGGTGTCTTTCCATCTCTGGAGACACCCACCAGTTTGTGGGGGGCAAACAGCCCGGGGCTAACATTTCTTCTTGAACTTTTTCTGAGAAGACCCTAACGATAGAAAGGTTGGCACTGAGCTCGATGTTGCTTCTTCTCCCATAGCTTCGAATTTGCATGAATGTTACAACTCTGGACCCGCAGTCGGATTTCTTTCAGCTCACTGCCTGGTTTCCATTTGGCTCCCTGTTTGATTCCACTAGCCAGAAGCTTATTTTCCATTAGTCCCCTCTACCTGGTTTCCATTGGGCCCGCAGTCTGCCTTCTGTCATCACGTGCCAGGAGTCTGGACCATTATTTTCCGAGTTCTAGCTGAGGGATGATTTCCCCCATTGTATCTTCTTCAACTGTCCAATTAAAAGGTGTTCCTCTCTCCTGGGTCACCTGTCAGGCCTGGGAGCAGAAACCCACCCTGCTGTAAGCTTCCCCACTCCACCCCCACCCTCCAAGCCTTTTCAATGACAGGGATCATATACCCTCTTCAGGCAGCCCATTCCATTGTAGGACCGATATTACGGAGTTTTCCCTTCTGTTTAGCCAAATTTCCTTCCCTGTGATTTCCCCACATTGTTCATGAGAATCCTCTAGGGACAATAGACCTTGCCTGTGTCTCTTTCTATGGAACAGCCCTTAAATGGCTGTCATGTTCTATCTCAAGTCTTCTCTTCTCCCAGACTAAAACCCTCAATTTGTGTTTATCTAAACTTCATCCGCCTGTGGTCTATCTCCCTCTCTATCCTGGTTCGTGTCTGAACAAGCTCTTGTCCTTATAAATGTTCTCATCAGTTCTTCCCCAGTGGTCACTAGATTAGTGGTTACCATTAGCCCCTGGCCCCGCCCATGGTGTCCTCATTCCAGTGGCCCTGACTGACTATTCTACTGTGATGGGGTGTCCTCTCTCTTGAGCCCATGGCCTCCTCCCTCCTTGCCTCCCTCACTCCCAGCAGGATGTTGCTGGCTGTGACGACACCAGGAGTGGGCTGGAACACCCTCTTTCTTTCTCACACTGCCTGTTATAAATAGCATTTCCTGCCCCACTCCACCTTTGTGCTAAAGGGCAGGATGAGGACAGCTTAGGGCAATGGAGATGTTTCCTAGCATCGCAGGATTTAGAGTGGGAGAGGATTTAGATAGCACCTCATTTAGCCCCCTCATTTTAGAGAGGAGGCAACTCAGGCCCCAGAGAAGTGACTTTCTTTAAAGTCAGAGCTAGGAAGTAGAGTCGGAATTTGAACCCAGGTCCTTTGGCCTTAATCCACTGCTCTTTTCACTAGTGTGTAGCTGCTATTTCTGGCATCAATAATTCTGCCCTCTCCTCTGCTACTCCCCAAGACAGTGCTTAGATCAGGCCTGAGTTTCCTAGAAAATTTAGAAGTTCCTTGAACTGTTGCTATGGGGTCTGTTCCCCAGATGAGGGAGCTAATGCAGCCAGACCCAGAAGGTAGAGCCTCTTGCTGTGTGCTGGGTCCCTCTGCCCTCCAGGCTTAACTCTTGTGCCTCTTCCACAGACGATTCGGACTATGATGAGCTTCCTGAAGAAGGGCCACCAGCCCCAAGCCCCACCTCAGTGATGGTCAACAAGGTGGGGACTATGGGGTGGGCTTGGGTGGGCAACAGACATCTGTCGCCATGAATGCTGAATGTCTGTGTTCTCACGAGGCTGTCTTTCTGTCTTTTTTGTCTGTGTGGGGCCACATTTTTGTCTGTCTGTCCATCTCTACAGGAAATGCTGTCTCTCTCATCTATTTGTCCAATCCACAGAGTGGGAACCCTGGGAAAAGGTGGGAGGGTCGAGTGTCTCCAGCCCTTAGCATGAAGTTAGGTGGCAGAGGATGGGGGGCCACTGGGTCCACAGGGCAGGGTAACCATAGGACGTATACAGCAAACATGTAAGACGCTTGCCATATGTAGAGCTTTCTGCCAGGATCTGGGAGGATCCAAAATTTAGATGTAAGACACAATCCCTGCCATCTTGGAGCTCACAGTCTGCTTGGGGGAAGGGGAAGCTGGAGCACAGTAAATGTGGGAGATGTGGAAGCTGGAGGGTGCTGGTCAAAAACTCAACTATGCCTTGTGCCTCCTCACCTACCCCCTCATCGTACAGAAGAGAGGACAGCAAGCCTGAAGGAAGCTGTCCTGCTCAGCCCAAACCCACTTGGCAGTCTAAGCAAGACAGGACCTTCTTCTTAGATCCCTTAGGGGTGGATTGGAAGGGCAGGGAGGATTAACCAGGGCTTACCAATTCCTACCTAAGCTCAACCGCCAGTGGAGGTGGGGAGGAGGGCCAGTGAGACTGGACTCTGTGGGTATACATGTGCCAGTTTGGATGTGTCTGTGTGAATGCGAATGGGTGGGGGGTGATGGGCGAGGTAATGTAGAGAAAGTGTGAAACTGGCCTTGGCTCTTTTGGGGGTGGAGGGGCCAGGAAGGGAGGGCTAGGTAGAGGGGTGGGGGGACCCTGAGAGGGAAGAGCCTGATCGGGGTCCCTGGTGGGGGCAGGAGGAGCCATCCCTGCAAGATGTCCTGAGGACTGTGAGCGTGGGCAGTCTGCTGAGTGAAGGTGACGAGCTTGCGGAGGATTCCCACTACTATGAGGACATCCCCAAGTAGGAGCCAAGATCCTCCTTCCCCGGGTTCTTCCTGTTCCCCCAGGGGAGTGGCCTCCTCCCAGCTGCCTTCTCTGGTGTCCCTCCAGTATCCATCAGGGGCTCCTCCAAATGCCCACCACTCCTCCTTTCCCCTGTCTCTGAGGTCCCCTCCTTAGATTGCTCCTTACCTACCCTGTCCCTATGCTTTCCCCAGTGGAATATGGGATGATACTGGTCTGAGATCCCCAAGCCTCAGCAACACCCCAGCCCCAGAGCTCCCTCCAAATCCTATGGAGGGACCGCCCTGGACCTCAACTTCCTCCACACCTGTCATCAAGGCTGGCTGGCTGGACAAGAACCCACCTCAGGGGTGAGTGATGACCCTACAGTCTCTCCTTCTCCCCCGTGCCCCACTCATGCCCCTTGTTCATAGTGTTTGGAGAATGTGCTCTGTCAATTAATTCTGGCTTTAAGATCTTCCATCAATAGGGCTTAGAAATTTCCTGTGGATGGTTCTTAGAGATCTCTCTTTCATGGGCTTTGGGGCATATAGCAAGGAAGGGCTTTGAGGTCATCTGGCCTAGTTCCCTTCCTCTGTGAAGATTCTTCCCCTCCCTTTCCCCAGCAGTCTCCACCATCTTGGCCTTCCATGGGCCTCAGAGTCTAGAGGCTGCCTCATCTTGTCTCTTGTCGTTCCCTCTGCCCCCACAACCTTGGAATCTCTTCTTGAAGGCCACCCACCTCTCCAGGTGGATGGCAAAGCAGGCCTCCTAGGTCTTCCTAGCCCAGGTCTCCATCCCATGAAACCTGTCTGTGGGTCCCTGACCATGGAGTGGCGGACCCTGGAAACCTGACTGCCTATGACTATCTTCTCCTAAGGCCCCACATATCCTACAGCGCCAGATCTTACATCTACCAGAAGCGATGGGTCAGGCTGGACTCTGATTACCTACGGTACTTTGACAGTGACAAGGTGAGACTCCAGGAGATTCTGGACTGAGCCCTGACCCTGGCCCCTGACAACTCTGACCCCACACTGAGTCTTGACCCAGGCATCGGACTGAGATCCAATTCTGTCCCCAGACTGAGCCCTAATCCTGGCCCCCAGTAGAATATCGATCCTAAGGTAGCTGGTGGTTCAGTGGATAGCATGCTGGGACTGGAGGCAGGACGTCTGAGCCCAAATCAAGCATTTCCTAGCTGTGGGCCCTGGCCAAGTCACTTCCCCTGTGTTTGCCTTAGTGTCCTCAACTGTAAAATGTCAATGATGCTATCCACTCTACCTACTCTACCTCTCCCAGTCTCTTGTAAGGCTCCAGTGAGCCCAGTGCCCAGCACACAGTAGGCGCTATATAAACGCTTGTTCCCACCATATCCCATTCTATTCTGGCCAGTCACTGAAACCTGATCTCCACCCTGGAATAAGGCATAACCTTACCTGTGGCCATACCAGAACCCAGTTCCTTCATTAGCCCTACAGACAAGGAGGGGCTAAGGAAAGAAGCCATTTGGGGGAGCTTGAGGGTCGGGCCTTGGGGAGCCAGATCTCCGAGTGACCCCTCCCCCTTGGGTGGCTCTCCTCCTCCTCCACCTCCCCCTCTGATGCTCTAGGATGCTTATTCCAAGCGTTTCATCCCTGTCTCCTCCATCTCTCGAGTTTCTGGCATCAGTGACCAGAAGTTTGAAGTCATCACACACAACCGGACCTTTGTCTTCCGGGCTGAGAGTGATGGTGAGGGGGGATAAAGGAGGGCTGAGGAAGGGGCATTGAGAGTCAGGAAGAGTGCTCCCCCCAAACTAAGAAGGAGGCACAGCCATCCTTTCTAGCACTGTCTCCCAGCCATCCTACCGAGGCTGAAGGAGACACAGACCCACACCCACAACATGTCGTCAAGCTGAGCTGAAGGAGCATGGGAAATTAGGGTGGAGAATGAAGACCTGATTAGAGCCGGGGGTTAACCTAGTAGGGGTTCTTGGCAAGAAGTGGTCATTGAGCAGGCAAGGAAAGAGCTGAGGGAAAGGGAGAGGAGATGAGTCTGGGATCTCAGAGATGGCTCTTCCCCTCCTCTTGCCCCTTGTAGCTGAGCGGACAGGACTGGGTGCAGGCCCTTCAACAGGTGGTGGAGGAGCAGCGGGGCCGGGCCCGACTCTCAAAGGCCAGCCCCCCTGGAGCCTCACTGCCCTGGGATCCCCAGACCAAGCTGGCAGCCTGGAGCTTCGAGGGGTGAAGAGCAAGCTCTATGTGGTAGTGGCCGGGCGACAAGGTGCTGCTGTATAAGAACTTGGAGGTGGGCATGAGTCTCGAGAAGAGCCCAGTGGAGCCAGGGGAGTAGGCGGATAGGGGCCAGAATCCCCCCTTCACCCTTATCCCCTCCTATAGCTCATCCCCTCCTCCCAGCATCCGTATCCTCTCCAATATCCTCATCCCCCCTGCATCTTGTCCCCTCCTTCTCCCATTCCAAACGCCCCGCCCCCCGTATGCTGTCTTGGAATTCTCATTCTAGCCTCATCTTCTTCCCAGGAATACCAGATGGGTATAGGCATCACTTTCATTGATATGAAGCGTGGGCAATGTGAAAGACTGTGATCGGAGAAGCTTTGATCTCACCACTCCTTATCGGATCTTCAGGTGAGCTCCTCTGACTCCCAGCTCTGCTATTCCCAAGCCATGCTTTTCTCATCCATGTCCTCTGTATTTCAGCTGCCTCACCCCCTTCAGATAACTGACCCCTCCTTACCCCCTCTCCCCCATTTTTAAGCTTCTCTTCTCACCCGTCTTGGGCTCTCCCACCTCCTCCATCCCAGTCCTTCTCACCACCTCAGTCGTCTGCCCCAAATCAGTCCCTTATACAACAGTACCCTCCACACCCTCCTTTCTCAAGCCATTTGTCTCCTTCAATTTTATCCTATCATCTTGGACAACCCAACCTTCTCAGCTCCTCCATCTGTGGCTGCTCCCCCACCTTGAACTACCAACTTCTCCAATGCCATTGTCATCAGGCCGTTCAGCTGTCCCACCCCCATCCATTCTGATGTTGAACAAGTGCAGATGTCTTACTTTCTCCATCCTTTGTTTGTCACCTCTTTCCAGCCCTGAGCTCTTTCCGTACCTTTGCCTCTACCTTCCACAGCCCTTGGGCTGCTTACCTTTCCTCACCATGGGCCATATACTGGCATCATCCCTCCTTTGTCCAGGCTGTCTCCTATTATCTCCCTCAAGCCTTGCTCCTCACCCATATCCCCCTAGTTTTTCAGCTGAGTCAGAGTCAGAGAAGGCAGAGTGGCTGGAGGCCATGCAGGGTGCCATTGCAGAGGCCTTGTCCACCATGGATGTAGCCGAGCAGATCTGGGCAGATGCCCCTAACCGACTCTGTGCAGACTGTGGGGCCCCCCATCCAGACTGGGCCTCCATCACCCTCTGCCTTGTGATTGCAAGAGATGTGCAGGTACGTGACTCTTAGCCATCCCACCATAAACATAGGAGGCTGGTGCGTGCTTGGGGCAGCTTCCTGGAGAAGGGCAGCCTTGAGAAGGTGGCAGAATTCACAGTGAAGAGCTCTGGACTTTGGAGCCCAGAGACCGGGAGTCTGATGCTTACCAGCAGTGTGTCTTTGGGCAATTCACTACCCTGCTCTGGCTCATTTTTTTTTATCATTAAGTGGGAATAATGATATCACAATATCTGTCACCGAAGGTTGTTATGAGGCAAGGGTTTTGTAAATGCTCATCGTTCTGGGAATGCCAGCAGAGATTCTTCTTGTATGATCCAGAAAGTCAGAAGAAGAGGAAATGCCAAGAGGAGGCATGAGACTGAGTGTGGGAGAGGATGTACCCTTCAGCTTGGTTGGAATATAGACTTATGAGGGGAATTTTGTGAAATAAAGTGCCAAATGGTATAGAGCCTCAAATGTTAGACTGAGTCTGGGCAAGGAGATGTGGCTAGATGGCAGTGCTTGTAAAAAGACCAGAAGGTCTTAATGGACACAAGCCCCCAGAGTCTTAGTCTTAGAGCTGGAAGGAAGCTCAGAGGCCAGTGAGTCTAATTTTTGTCTTTGCATTCCCAGTGCCTAGCTCAGTGATTACTTGGTCCAATCTCTATTTGAGCAGGACTTTCCCTCTACAACATTCGATTCAATTCATCACGCATTTCTTAAGTATTGGGGATACAAAGTCAAGCATGTTGCTGCCCATGATGTGCTTGCAATCTCCCAGGAGATCATATGGGCCAATTAAGTATAAAGTAGTTTCAGTGCAGGGGCCGAGGTGAAGCTACTGGTGATCAGATGCTTCCAACTGGAAGAGCCCCAAATGGCTTCTTGTGGGAGGCTCCCTTGAGCAGAGAGCCATGAAGGATCCAGGGATCCTAAGAGAGGAAACCTGGCTTAGAGAATGGGGCACTGGAGTTAGAGTGAGGAAAACTGAGCTCAGATCCCACTTCAGACACGTATCAGATATGTGACTCTGCGGCCAATCACTTAACCTATCTGTGCCTCAGTCTCTTCATATGTAAAATGAGGGGGTTGGACTCATTACCTCTAAGGTCTCTTCTAGCTCGAAAATTGTGATCTATATGGCAGCCGCTGTGTTAGCACCCAAGCACCAGGGACCTCAGTGACGCTGGCGGGTGGTGGTGGTGGTGGGGTGCAACATATTCTCAAACAAGTAAATGGAAAATATTACAAGATAAAGATATAGTCTTGGCAGGGCAGGGCACTAACAACAGGGCTAGTCAGGGAATCTTGTAGGCATCAGCACTTGGGTTGGGCCTCAAAGAGAGTTAGGGATTCCAAAAGTTGGAGATGATAGGAGGAGGCATATGAGGCATGAGGCGTCCTATACAAAAGCATGAAACGGGAGAAAGAATGGCTTGTACAGGAAAGAGTCAGTTTGTATGTAGAGTACAAAGGGAGAGGGGTGGGGAATAACGTGCAACTAGCCCAGAGAGAGAGTTTGGAATCAGATGCAGAGCTTTAAATGCTAAACAGAGGATTGCTTTTGATCTGAAAGGCCATAGGAAGCCACCGAAGCTTTTTGAGCTGGGGAGCGACACGATCCGATCTGTATTTAAGGAAGATCCCTTTGGCAGTTGTGTGGAGGAGAGAGTGGAGGCGGGAGCCCAGCTAGGAGGTTTTGTAATAGTGTGAGTGAGAGGTGATGAGGCCCTGGCTTAGCTAGGGTAATGGTCTTGTGAATGCAGAGAAGAGGACGGATGTGAGATGGGTTGATTTGGAATCTATGAGATTCGACAAAGAGGGGACAGTCACATTTGTGGACATAGTTGTGACTGGCAGAATGATGGTGCCCTCCACAGAAATAGGGAGGTGAGGAGGGAGGGGATGCTGCAGGGGAAAAGACAATTAAGTCTAGTTGTTGGGAAGTTTTTCCTCCTGTCCATTTGAAAACTGCCTTTCTTCACTGGAACCCAGATGACTTCCAGCTCAGAGCTCCCTCCATTGGATCACACTGCTTTTCTCTCTTGCCCATCTTCTTCCTTCCCTTCCTTCCCCTATTTCTCTGTCCCATTCCCCCCCAACCCCCAGTCTACCTCTTGCCCATGTATGTGTCTACCCCCCAGGGTCAGGGGCAGGATATGAGAAAGGTGGCTGCTTGGGGGGAAGGAAGTGTCAGGAAGGGGAAGGATCCATACCTGGTCAGCTGTGGCACTTGGCACCCCTGTATCCTCTCTGTCCCCAGGGGAACATCGATGGCTGGGGCCTTCTGTCTCTAAGGTTCGGAGCTTGAAGATGGACCGGAAAGTGTGGACAGAGGATCTGATTGAGGTGAGGACATCATTCTCTCCCTTTCCTTTTCCCAGAACTTTCTGTTTTTGCAGCAGGGGGATTTACTCTTGACTACCCTCAATTCTACACCTCCCCCCAACTCCCCCCGCCTTGCCCCAAGATCAAAGAAGTCCATCTAAGAGGCAGCTGAGCCTGGAGACTCCAAAAACAGAGGAAGCCCCCTCCCTGGCCCAGCCCCTGAGAGTGACCCTCCTGGGCCCAGACAGGAATATTTGGCCGGAAATCACTGGGGTGTGTGTATCTTGGGTTAGGGAGCTGGGGTAGAGGGCTTGTTTCCAAAATCCCCGCCCTCCTCACCAGGAGACAGACAGATGCTCCCTACCCCCCCCCCCCCACCCAAGCTTTGAGAACCTCAGGATGTAATGTTCCAGATGTTGGGTGGGGCGGAGCTGGCAGCTGGAGGCTCCCCTATCCCTCCCTCCCCGATAAATGTCTGTCTTTCTGTTCCCTTGATGTCTCTCCACTCCCTAAATACTCCTTTCTCCACTCTATTTACTCCCTAAATGTCTGTGCATTTATCTATCTGTTCCCTTCCTAAAAATCTGTTTCCTAAATAGATCTATCCTCTCTAAATATCTGTCTTTTATTGGAATACCTGTCTATCTGGTTATTTGCTCTTTAAATGTTTGCCCATCTGTCCAATTCTTGAATATTGATCTGTTTTTGCCCAAAGGGCTGAGCCCAGAGCCCAGGCTAGGACAGGAGGAAGTTTAAGTGCTGACTTAAGCTAGACCCTTCCAAGGCTCTTTGCTTCAGTTTCTCTTTTTGGAGAGAGGGGCATGGAATGTCAGGAAGGGGCACTGATGCTGTCAATGCTAGCTCCTGACCTCCCCTACCCCAAATTCTGTATTCTCAGCTCTTCCATCATCTGGGGAATGAAGCTGGGAAGAGGTTCTGGGCTGCCAATGTTCCACCTAGTGAAGCATTGCACCCCAGCAGCAGCCCTGAGGACGGCGGCACCACCTGGAGGCCAAGTACGTGAGGGCAAGTACCGCCGTTATCACCGTTTCTTCGGCAAGCAAGAAGAGCTTGATAAGGTCAGCCTAAGTGTGTGCTCTGGGGGGTGGCTGCCTCGTACCTCTGAGCTATCCCTGGGACCACCAGCTGTGCCACCCTTGGACTGTTGGAGGTGCTAGGGACTGCTGAGTACCCCACTTGTGGTCTGGGGCTTGGGATTGAGGTCCCAGGGGCAAAGGACCCTCAGAAGGTCCCAGGTTATTGGCACTGATGTCCTCATGATCATCTGGCCCCCCACCCCCTCACTGAACTTTCCTTGAATTCTTTTGTCTGTCTGGATGGGGTACCCTATTCCCTACCCCTCACCCCCTTCTCTCTACCCTGCCCACCCCAACAGGCTTCTCCCTAGTCTCATCCTTTCTTTCTCCTATAACATAATAAATAATAGTGATGATGATGATGACGATAAAAGACACTGACGTGGGGTGTCCCAAAAGTCTTCATATGGTTTTAAGCTTTGATAACATAAGACTTTTGGGACACCCTCTGTCACAATTTAAGGTCTGAAGAGTGCTTTGCCTTTATCTCGTTTGCACTTCTTAATGAGCCTGGGAGGTCAGAAGAGCCACTGTTCACCCCATTTTTGCATGTTAGGAGTAGAGACCTAAGGGACCTCGGGCACCACCCCCTCCAGTGCCCTGCCTTGTTCTGCTGATGGTTGCAGAATGTGAGACCCAAGAGGTGAAGGTCACACAGTTCCTATTGAACCCCTCAGAGGTGGATTTCGAGCCCAGGTGTCCTGATTTCTTCAAGGCTAGTGCTTTCCCCACTATCCCAAGGAACTTGAGGACATCCTAGAACTTTGGGTCGATGAGAATTAGTTACAGAGGAAGAACAAGAAGAGAGAGGGGTCACTGGCCCAAAGTCACAGTTTAGCCAGTAGCAGAGCCAGGATTATAACCAGGGCCCTTAGAACATAGTACGATGAATGTCCTGAATCTAAAGGGCTCTTGGAGACCAGTTTAATCCATTCCCTTCATTTTACAAGTGGGCCCTCCCAGCTCTGACATTCTGTGTCATAAGGGCCCTCTTAGCTCCGACATTCTGTGTTCTAAGAGCCCTCCAAGCTCCGACATTCTGTGTTCTAAGGGCCCTCCCAGCTCTGACATTCTGTGTTCTAAGGGCCCTCCCAGCTCTGACATTCTGTGTTCTAAGGGCTCTCTTAGCTCTGACATTTTGTGTCCTAAGGGCCCCCCTAGCTCGACATTGTGTGTTCCAAGGGCCCTCCCAGCTCTGACATTCTGTGTTCTAAGGGCCCTCCCAGCTCCGACATTCTGTGTTCTAAGGGTCCTCCCAACTTTGATGTTTTGTGATTTGTGTTTTCTGAGCTGATGATTCTGTTCTAACCCAAGTCTCCTGTCCCCTACTCCACTCCACCAGCTGTTCCCCTCCTTTCCCTCTCTGTCTTGCACCCTCCCTTCTTGCTGCTATGTCCTGCCAAAGGGAGCAGGCCTGACGCCCAGTGCTATTTCCTGCTGGGCTCATGGAAACCAGCTGGGCTGCTCCGAACCAGCTCCCCTAGGCCCCATACCCCTCGGAGGTGTAGTGAAGCTCCATGAAGCCCTCAGGGGCTCCAGCCCCACACCATGATAGGGCCAGGGCATGAGTAGTTTTGGAGACTTCTTTGGGCCACTTGGCACCTGGGATGAACTTTCCATCGGCGTCTCTGCCATAGGCTGGACCCAGGGTTTTAACTCCTTTTCCCTCCCTCAGTACACATGCTCACTTCCTGGGTTGTGGGGTGTGTGTGTGTGTGTGTGTGTGTGTGTGTGTACTCGTGTCCTGAGGCAGGGGTTGTAGACAAGATGAGCTTTGGTGAAACATCCCTCCCAGCCTCCTGAGCAGCCCCACCCCAGACCAGTCCTAAAACAAAGCTAAGCCACCTCTGAGCGAGTGGGACCCAAGAGTCTGGCTTCCTAGCCAGGCCTACTCAGGGTGAAGGAATTGGCTGGGTTCAGGCAGCCTGGGCGGGGCCAGGCAGCTCCCATTGGAGGGGCCAGCAGGCGGGTGGTGAGGAATTCACATGTGGGAGGACTCTACTGCAGAATCATCCCGCCTTCTTCAGCCTTATCCTTCCCTCCCCTCCCAAGGCCCCGGAGAGACTGAAGAGAGGCTGAGCTTAAACTGGATTCGGCCACAGATCAGGACCCAGACCCAGGAAACAGCTGCCCTGGGGGGTACTCAGCCTCAGGATGAAGCCAGGATCTGAGCTGTGACCCTGACCTGGCCCCACATCCCTCCCCTCCCCTCCACCTCTCCCCCATTCTTGTCTCCTCTCTCTCCTGTCCATCCTTCTCTGGCCACTTTCTTTCCTTCCTTCCCTCTCTTTCTCCCTCTGCCTTCCTTCCTTTCTGTCTATCCCTCTTTATCCTCTGGAACTTCCCTTCCTCTCCCATCCGTGAGTCTGTATCTCTCCCCTCCCCCTGGCCCCAGTCTCCTGGCTCTGTCCATCTCTCCTTTCAGACTGTCTCCTTCCACTCTCTCCCTCTGCAGCTCCCTGTTCTTCTCTCTTCCTCGGTCTCCCCCAATCTCTGTCTGCTTCTCTCCGCTTCTCTTCCCTTTTCTTTTTTCTCCCTTTGACCCTTCTGCCTCCCTCCATCTCTAGGACCGTCCCTTTATGTCTCCTGCTCTGTCCCTCTCTCCTTCCTTGCCCTCTGTTTCCCCTGGGTCCCTCTCTCCATCTCCCTGGGTGCTCTCTTTTCCTGTCCCTCCCCCGCCTTGAGCTTTCTCTTTCTCCCCTTCTTTCCCTGGCCTCCTGGTTTCTCCACTTTTTGTCATTTTTTGTACCCCCAGCACTTAGCATGGTGCCTGGCACAGCTCTTAACAAATGCTTGTTGACTGACTGATTGCTCCCTGTTTTTATCTCTCCCTCCTCCCCTGTGCTCTCCCTACTCCTGTCTCTTTCCTTTCTCCCTTTTTCTTTCTCTCTCCTGTCCTGTTTCCCCTGCCCTGCCTCGACACCCTTCCCTCCTCCCCCTCTCTCTTTGCTCTCAGGTACTCCCTGTGCCTGGGTCTGGCTACCATTGCTATGGGAGGGGGGAGCTTTGGGAGGAACAGGAGAGCATCCTCTCTCCTCTCTCCTGGGCCTGAGCCAGCTCAATCTCACCCCCCAGGCTCTTTGTGTGGCTGTCACCACCACTGACCTCGAAGAGACACAGGCCCTGCTGGGCTGCGGGGCGGCCATCAACTGCTTCTCAGGGGACCCTGCAGCCCCTACACCCTTGGCTGTGGCCAGGCAGGCTGGCCAGAGGCTGCAGATGGAGTTTCTCAGGAACAACCAGACCTCTGGTAAGGGGGAAGGGACTGGCCACACACATTCGTGTGTATGTGTTAGGGATGGTATATGTACACATGCCAGTCTGTCTGTCTCTGAGTCAGCATTTGTGTGTCTCTTGTTCTCGGTGTATTTGTGTGTTGTGTGTGTGTGAGAGAGAGATACAGAGTCAGGAACAGAAAAGCCGGTCCCCCTGGGATGAGTCACAGGGTGTCTGGGGGCCTTGGTCAAGAGTAGCAAAGTCATTGATTTTACTCCAGTGGCAGTCCTGGCCTGCCCCCAGCCATCCTGTGGGAGTTGGGGGTCATTTAGGGTCATTCCCCGGGCTCAGGGACCCCCAGAGTGGAGGTGAAGCATAACTTTCTGGGCCTCAGGAGCTCCAAGTCTGACAAGGGAGATATAACCCCTGCCCTCAGAGAAACTGTCCTGCTTAGAAGGAGGGAATAAGTGTTTGTTAAAGCACCTCCTTTGTGCCAGGCACTGTGCCAAGCACTTTACAAATATTATCTCATCGGATCCTCACGACAACCCTGTAAGGTAGGTACTGTTGTTGCCCCCACTTTATTGTTGAGGAAACTGAGGCAAACAGAAGTTAGAGTGACTTACCCAGGGTCACAACAGCTCGTCAGTGTCTGAGGCGGGATTTGAATTCAGGTCTTTCTGACTCAAGGTCTAGCGCTCTACCCACTGTGTTATCTGGCAGACTGTACTTGGGCTACAGTTTGGGGGCGGGGCTCTCCAAGACCTTCTGTAAGGGGATTAAGACCTGTGAGGCATCAGGGTCAGGGACCTTGGATCCCCTTCTGCCCTTGGTCAGTAGGTATCTAGACTAGTGACTTCCTGGAGCCTTGTCTAGGGCAGGGGAAAGACCACCCACCCAGGAGCCACAGGCAGCCACCACCACCCAGGAGCCATGGCAGGCATAGCCTAGATGGTGTGTGCCTTCCCCTGGGAGACTTGGAGCACGAGCGGCTGGTAGGACCACAGAGGGGGTTGGGCTCAGCCAGCCTAGAGACCGACTGGCCCACCCGGGCTGAGGCGCAGGGTCTCTCAGGGCCAGGGAGCTTCAGTCGGTCAGTCAAAGCTGATGAAGTGTCTGCTGAGGCTGCACACTGCACTTGGCATGAGAGGAGATGAGCTATTTGGCTCAGATGTAGTTCCTAGCTTTGGGGAGCGTGCATGCTGGGTGAAGGAGAAGACCCCCGCCCCCACTGCAGACGCGCACACACGTACACACACACATGCACGCCCCACAAATGCATGTTCACGTATATACACATATACAACTACGCAATCCACATGTACACTGTACACAATACATATGTACACAAAACATACATACACAATATACATGTCTATCCATATGTACACATAGATACATGTTACACATTTAGTGCATCAGAGAGGTGCCGTGTGAGGTCCAAAGGGGAGGGTCCTGACCCTCCCAGGGCATGGAGGATGAGGGGGAGCTTCTGAGGGACTCAGTTGCCAGCTCACAGTCTCGGAACATCAGGCCTGTAAGGACTTTGGGGGATCATTTTGTCCAACCCTCCTCATGTGAGTGTAAGACAGAAGTGAAGCCCAGAGAAATCTGCCCAGGGTCTCATGGGCTCATTAGTAGCAGAGCCCAGATTTTAACCAAGTTCTCCGACTGCAGTATCAGTGTGCTTGATATTTGAGGGGCTAGGACTGAACAGTTGCTTTGCTGGTGTTTGGGGTTAGGTGGGTGGGACGGTGGGGAGCTGGGGAGACCCTGCCCCTCCTTGCAGAATTCCGTCCTTGACCAAGAAACCCTTCTGTCCCCTTTCTTGCTTTTCCCCAGAGATGCCCCGGCTGGACCGGTCAGCATTGTGGAGAAGCATTACTCTGTCATTCAGCCCACTGTGAGCCACAGTGGCTTCCTCTTCAAGACGGCCTCTGTGGCCAAGCCCCTACAGGAGCGCCGTGCCGAGAAGGTGGGTGCCTCCCCTCCCTCACCCCAGCCATCTGCTTCTTTTTCCTAGCTTATGCATCTCATACTTCATTCCCCGAATGGTAGGCACTGGGGGTGAGAGGAGATGAAACACGGCTCCTGCCCTTGTAAAGCTTATAGTCTGGTAGAGAGATAACCACCTGCACAGTGTGACATAAGAAGGGCCATCGAGAGGGGCACAGAAAGGTCTGAGTAGGCCTGAGAGAACATGATGTTGTGTGCAGGAGAGATCAGAGGGGCTTTTTGGTGGAGGTGAAGTCTGAGCTGAGTTTTGGAGGATAGTCAGGAATTCGGTCAGTGAAGAGAAGGAGGGAGGGCATTCCAGGCATAGGAGACATCCCGGGCAAAGGCTTGGGGGTTGGAGAGCTAAGCTGAAGTTCCAGCTCCTACAAATGACCTAATTCTCTTGGTTGTTAGTTCGGTTCCCCCTCCACCAATTATATAAACAAAAAACTTACCTTGGACTGACTGTTTTATATACGTAATTATGTGCAGGCTTTTCCCCCAATAGGATTGTGAGGTCCCTGAGGGCAGAGACTGTTTTATTGGTCTTTGCATCATAAGTGCCTGGCACATGGCAGATGCTTAATAAATGTTTCTTTAGTGAATGAATGAATGAATGTTTGGGGGCAGGGTCGTCCAGTTTAACTGGAATGTCAAATGGAGGGTTTGTGGAAGCATCAGTTAGTGGAGGGCTCTAAATTCTAGCCAGATCATTCTGAACTCAACTTAGTCCGGACTTTGCCCAGGGCTAACTATAAGACAGCATATTAAGAGGATTGTGGATTATTCTTTCATCTCTGTTATAAAATCCTCATGGTTTTTTTTGGAGGGAGGAAGGCAGGGCAATTGGGGTTAAGTGACTTGCCCAAGGTCACACAGCTGGTAAGTGTGTCAAATGTCTGAGGCCTCATTTGAACTCAGGTCCTCCTGACTCCAGGGCCGGTGCTCTACTCACTATGCCACCTAGCTGCCCCCCTCATGAGTTTTTGGAGAAGGAAACCTGAACTGTTCCTACTGATCAGGCATGTCCTTAGGTGGTGGGTGAAACCAACCTTCACTAGGTACCTGCTGTATGCAGAATACTCACTTTGCCATTTTCTGGGAGCACGGGGGGCGGGGGGGTCGGGGGTGGACATAGAAGAAAGAGAGAACCAGGTCCCTACCCGCAGGGGTTGCCATAGTCTTAACCAGGGGAGCGGACTATGACCAGCCTTGTAGAGTATTGTGACTCTGGTGTAGCTTAGGGAACTTCAAATACAATCTGATAGGGTGAGTACTAGAAGATTTCATGGAAGAAGCCATTTCTCCCCAAATTCTCCCAAGAGAGGAGGCATAGGGGCACTGGAGCCTCGCCTGTGTGGGGCGTGGGGAGGGAAAGGAGGTGATGGACCTAGAATGGGGTTTGGATTTAGAAGAGGCCGTGAGGGATCTCAGCCTCTCTCTCCCTCCTTCTCCCCCTTTGCCTTGGGCAGAGTTCAGCCGACGCTGGTGTGTTCTCAGTGATGGGGTCCTGAGTTACTATGAGAATGAGCGGGCTGTCGTGCCCAATGGGGAGATCCAAGCCAGTGAGATCGTGTGCCTGGCTATACCCCCATCTGACACCCATGGGTGAGCCCCCCTTTACCTCCTTCCCAGCCCAACCCTGCCCCCCCCACCCCTGCCCAGCGCCTGCACTCTCTTTTGTACAGGGCTTCTGCCATGTTCTCCCCTTTCCCATGAAAAATCTTTCTACCAGTCTCCTATCTCTTTATCTCTGGACCCCTCCCTGTTCCTCCTCTCTAATGTGGTGTGTTGGAAAGAACCCTAGCTAGGAAGAGCAATCAGCAGCCCTGGTCTCTAGTCCTAACTACTCATGACCTTGGGCAAATTTTCCCCACGTTTTAATTCTGATCTCCAATAATTCTGTGATTCTGAAATTCACTAAGCTGGGGTTCTATGTTTTGTGTATCTAAAATTCTCTGTTCTGAGATTCTAGAATTCCACATTTTCCCATATTCCAAGATTCTAGAATCCTGTATTTTATGTTTCTAGGATTCTAAAATTCTGTGTTCTGAGATTATGCGTTGTGATCTAGAAACTGCCTTATGAGGAACGTTCTTCAAGGTGTCACTGTACCTCACTTCCCCAACCCTGCCCCCCCCACCCCCAATCTCCATAGCCTCATCCTCTCTGCCAAGGCATGAGAACAAGGGAACTGTTTACGGATTGAATCCTCAGTGCTGAGGAGAGCCTGGGTGGGTTGAACCAAAGAAGAAAAGTTGAGAAACATTTGGAGAGAAGACAGAGGTTGGGGTGATAGAGATTGACAGAAGAGAAGGTGAGGAGAGGGTGGATAGGAGATAGAGAGAGAAGCAGAGAGGGGGTGAACGATGAGGTGGGTGAGGGCAAGTGGCCCAGCCCTAAGCTTCTTTCTCTTCTCCCTTCCCTTTGTCCCTTTCTCTCTCCAGCTTTGACAGTACCTTCGAAGTGTACACAGAAACTGAGAGAATGTATCTGTTTGGATCAGAAAGCCCAGACCTGGCCCGAGAATGGGTCAAGTGTATTGCTAAGGTGGGTGTGCTTAGTGGGTATAGGGAGGTGTGGCAGGGCCAGGGTGGAGCTTTCCTAGATCTGTCCGTTTACAATAAATCTTCAGACTCTAAGGGATGACGGGAGAAGCACAAAGAGAGGCCACATCGTTATTGCTGAAGCAGTCAGGGAGGGCTTCCTAGAGAAGGCAGGACTTGGCCTTGTATGGATTGAGGGGGGAGGGGAGAGAAGGGCTGGGATCCAGCTGCTGGCTTTCATTCTTATTCTAGACTTCCTACAGCCCTGACTTTTGTCGAGCCTCTGTTACATTAATCCTCTCCTCTACCCTCTCCTTTTCCACAACATCTATGAATGTGGGAGATTGAGATAGGACTGATCATCCAGGATAAAACCTGATGGGGAGGCGGGTGGAGAGAATGGGGCACAAGAACAGGGAAGATGACAGTGAAGGGGGTTGAGATCAGACTCTTGGAAGTACTTTTCCAAACACTGAGGCTACTATGCTTTGGGCCTTCAGCTGGTGAGGGATGCTGGAGGAAGGCCTAGAATAAGTCAGGTTTCTAGGGTCTGGAGGTGGGGGGCTGCTAGAGTTGACCCCACTATCCTTCCATTCCTTCGTTCCTATAGGCTTTCGTGCCTGCACACGCGGAGGAGCTGCTGTGCAGGGACTTTGAGCGCCTGGGCCGCCTCTCCTATAAGGCTGGCCTCAGCCTGCAGCGGACCCAGGAGGGTTGGTTTGCATTGGCTGGCTCCGAGCTCCGAGCAGTATTCCAGGAGAGCCCCAGGGAGGAGGCCTTACAGCTCCGAAAGCTGCAAGAGCTATGTAGGCAGGACCCTTCTTCTCCCTGACTCAGTCCCTTCCCCTGAGTTGCCACAATGACTCTGATCTTCCGGGTCTCTGTTCAGAGGCCTGTGGTGCTGATCCCAGCTTTCCCACAAACTCACTGCATGACCCTGTTCAGGGTTCTGTCCACTTTCTTCTAAAATGAGGGATGCAGCCTGGATGACCTCTAAGGTCCCTTCTAGCTTTGACCTTCTTTGACCCTGGATCCTGTCGGATCCTCTGCTTGGAAGTCAGATCTGCACGCTGTCCCGCTCCTTCCACCCCCCTTTTCTCCAGTCCTGGGTGAGACAAATTGATGGCTCCCCAGGCCCTTCTGTGTCTTCTCTTCCCCATGTATAGGACCACACACGAGTCCTCACATGGCGTGATCCATTGTACATGTGTGCCACACCTGCTGTACTGGGGACTGACTGCTAAGGAGTGGGGAGGGGAGAGGGGCACAGATGTGTGTGTATCTGAACCTATCCTCTCCTTCCCCAGCAATCGAAGGGGATAAGGAAGTGCTCGTACTGGTGGAGAGGGGGAGGTGAGAATGGGGGCCCCAGGGGGGAGAGGGAAGACATCAGCTGCTTCCATTGGTCCTGTGAGGTCCGCAGGGGGCGCCTTGACATGGGACATTTCTTTAGTCTTGAGGACCCTTGGGGTGGGGAGGGGGGAAGGAAGCAGCGTTCCAGATAATCCACAAAGTGGGTTACAAAGATTTTCCAAAGCAGGGTGTAGCATTGTGCATGGCTGCAGAGGGCAGAATCAGGAGCAGGGGGGAGATGGCAAAAGGTGGGGAGAGGAGGTTACAGGGAGGCTCTGAGTAGAGCAGGCTGTCTAAGCAGAAGCTGAAGACCCGCTTGTTGATTCCTATTCAGGGACAGGGTGGACTAGCTATTCCCTGAGGTTCCTTCCTGCTTGGAGACCCTGTGACTCTGGCCCCTAAGCTTGGAATTGGGAGCACTGGGTTCTTCCCAATGTTGCCATTTACTCCTGTGACCTCCTCCTCCCTGGACCCCAGTTCTAATGTCTCTAAAAGGATGGGGTCGGGTGATCCCTAAGGATCCTTCTTTCTGACAATATGAGAATTCTTAAGGGAGCCCTGTGGATGGGGTAGAGAGGGTGAATCCCATTGGATTTCTTGGAGGTGACGTTGACTGGGCACTGGGCCCAGGACCCTGTACATCCAGGGGGAAAGGAAGCTGGACTTCACCGGCTGGCTGGGGGCCATCCAGAAGGCAGCAGCGAGCTCTGGGGACACTCTGTCTGAGCAGCAACTGGGGGACTCTGATATCCCTGTCATTGTCTACCGATGTATAGACTACATCACACAGTGTGGTGAGTGGAGGGTCTGGGGCCAGGGCTATGTGTGGGCTATGCCTCCCCTTCTCCAAGGACCAATTAATTCCCCCCAATAACGGTCCCTCCTTCCCTCCCTTGTTGCCTAGGATTGACCTCAGAGGGCATCTACCGTAAGTGTGGGCAGACGTCAAAGACACAGCGGGTGCTGGACAACCTGCGTCGGGATGCCCGCTCGGTGCGCCTCAAGGAGGGGGAGCAGCATGTGGATGATGTTTCCTCTGCCCTCAAGCGCTTCTTGCGAGACCTTCCTGACGGGCTCTTCACCCGGACTCAGCGCTGTGCTTGGCTCGATACAGCAGGTGCTGCTGCCTAGTGGACCTGTGGGCTGACTGGCTGACAGACGGACTGACTGACCGACAGTAGCCAACAGAAAGACCAAGCCAACAGCAGACTGATGGACAGACTGACTAACTATGTTGGAGAGATGTACCTGTAGACAAGCTGGGATGGTGAAGAGCCCTGAGATACCATGCTGAAGGGACTGGATGTTTGGCCTGGGAATGAGAAGACTTAGGGGTGATCTGAGAGCTCTCACCCCATGCAGAGGGGCCATCCTGGGGAAGACTTGTACTGCTTGGCCCCAAAAGGCAAAACCAAGAACAATGTGGGGTGGGTAGGATGGAGTCTGCAAATGGTAAACTGAGGCTTGAGGTAAAGAAAAACTTGTTAATGATTGGGCTGTTCTGGCATGGAAGGGCCTGCCTCCAGATGTCTTCAAACAAAGGCTGAATGACCACTTCTGGTATGTGGTGGATGGGATCCCTCATCAGCTGTAGCTTGGACTAGGTGGCTGCTGTGATCCCCTGTGACTGATGGATGGATAGATGGATCTGCTGACTAATAAGTGAATTGACTGATAGAAGTCCTGATGAAATGATTAGCTAGCCGCGTGACTGCCTGACTAACAAGACCACCTGACAGATTGATTGACCCAATGACCATCTTCCCCAATTGCCCCCTCTCCCCCCATTCCCCGGCCCTTTCCCTTGCCTCCCGCTCCTGCTAGATCCTAGCACTGTTTGGCCCTGGACAGAATGGTTCCTGTCCTCACCACCTCCCAGTCTCTGGAGTTTGTTGTATGTGTGAAGGCCCAGGGTGGGTGCTGGGGGAATCTGGCCTGGGAAAAGCTGGCTGGGGCTGGGAAGGAAACCAGAGTGGTCATAGGCCCCAGAGGGCCCAGACCTCATACCTTCCTGTCTCCTGTCCCCAGCAATCGAGAATGAAGAAGAGAAGATTTCTAGGTACCAGGAACTCTTGGGGCTCTTGCCTCCTGTCAACCGGGCCACAGCGAAGGCCCTCATCAGCCACCTGTACTGGTGAGAGCCAGGGAAGATATAGTTTCTTCATCTCTTCTCTCCCTCCCCTTCCCCCCAATGCCCCAAGCTGGCCCATCCCATCTATGGAACTTGAAGCCACAAGGCAGGGGTCTGGGGCCCCACTCCCTCCCCACTGGAAAGGTTTCCCTCTCTTTTCTCCCCTAGGCCCAAGAACCATCTGGGCTTTGTCACTACAGTCATTTTGTGGTTCTCTATCTGGGGGTCTTTTTCTGATGTTCCTGAGAATTCTAGGGGAAGGGGATTTGAGAGGTTTATCAGATTAGGGGAAGGGGGTCTCTGAGTCAGTCTTCTTACCCTTCATAGTGTACAGTGCTTCTCGGAGACCAACCAGATGAATACCCACAACTTGGCAATTGTCTTTGGGCCCACGCTTTTCCAGACAGATGGTCAGGACTACAAGGCTGGCCGAGTGGTAGAAGACCTCATCGATCACTATGTCCGAGTGTTCAGTGTACGTCTCAGAGAGGGGTGATGGCAACAGAAAAGCCTGGGAGCCTCGGGTCTTGTGTCCCAATGCGTCCCAAGCCCAGGACCAGGAGGGGACCAGCCCTGTATAATGAAGGCTGCCCTGGAGTGGGAGTCAGGATGCCTCATTTTCTGGTGCTGGTTCTATCTCTAACTTGCTGCATGACCTTGAATACCAAGTCATTTCTCTTCTCTTTGGTATTCCCTTTTATAAAAAGAAGGAATCAGATTACATGCTGTCTCAAGTCTGTTAGAACATAGAACATAAAATGTCAGAGCTGGAAGAGACCTTAGAACAGAAGAGGAAGCAGAATGCATGGGTCAGTGGAGAACATGAGGGTTTTGCAGTCAGAGATCCTGGGTTCTAATCCTGGCTTTGCCTCTCAGTAACTGACTGTGGGCAAGTTCTGGTGCTGTTTACCTTGGGGAAATTGGGGCATCTTCTACCCTGTGACCTTACCTGTAAAATGAGGGGCTTGGATGAGATGGCCTATGGGACCTCTCTTACCTCTTATTTTATGATCTACAAGAAAGTCAGAATACAGAATGTCAGCCCTGGCAGGGACTTGGGCATACTCGAGTTTTCTAACTGAGATTGTGTGACTCGATGAAAAAAGACTAGCTCCACCCATATTGAACACCCATAAAGGCTTAAAAAAAGAGAGAGAATCTAGTCCAGGCTCCTAATTTTACAATTGGAGAAACTGAGGCCCACAAAGGGAAGGGATTTTCCCAAAGTCACATGGGGATCCCTCACATCCAGTGACTTCCTATGGGACTCTGGTGGGGAATTTGGGAGAGGGTAGCTAGACCAGCCACCTATTGCTATCACAGGCAATGTCCTCTTCTTCGCCCTCAGTTCTTTGTTCCTTCCCTTCTCCCCACAGGTGGATGAGGAGGAGCTGAGGAAGCAGCGAGAGGAGATCACAGCCATTGTCAAGATGAGAGTGGCAGGCTCGGCCAGCGGAACACAGGTGAGGTGGCCAGAGACCCAGGCAGCCCAGCCACTCCAGCCAAGCTCCATCCCTCCCTGGCTTTGCTTCTTTCTCTTTCTCCCTTTCCTGGCCTTTCTTCATTGACCTCCCCCAAACCACGAGGGAAGGAGACCCCCTCCTGACTCTAACCAGCTGGTCCCTGCCTGTCCTTTCTCCTGCCCCTTCCATTCCTCAACTTTTTCCATTCCTTCACTTGGTTAACAAGCATTTGTTAAGTGTTTGCTGCGTGCCAGGAGCTATGCTTTGCTAGGGATAGGGGCCATATAAGGACCAGAATGAAAAGCAGACCCTGCCTTCAAGTCAGCCAGTCAATCAGTAGTCCACAAGCATGGGCCAGGCACTGGGCTGAGTGCTGGGAATACTTTTGTTTTATTGTTTAGTTGTTCTTCAGTCGTGTCTGACTCTTCATGACCCCATTTGGGGTTTTCTTGGCAAAAATACTGGAGTGGTTTGCCATTTCCTTCTCCAGCTCATTTTACAGATGAGGAAACTGAGGCAGACAGGACTAAGTGACTTGCCCAGAGCCACACAGCTTGTAAATGTCTGAGGTCAGATTTGAACTCATGAAGATGAGCCTTCCAGACTCCAGTCCCAGCACTCTGTGCACTATGGCGCCACCTAGTGGCGACACAAAGAAAGAAATAAACAGGGTCCCTGCTCTCAAGGAGCTCCCAGTTAAGGGGGGAAACTACATTCAAACAACTACATATAAACAGAAGCAGTGTAAATGGGGAATAATCTCAGAGGGAAGGCACTGGGTGGGGGTGGGGAGCCTGGAAGGCAGAAGGTGGAATGGGAATTGGGCCATGTGAACGCAGCATGCTCCCTGGTCTCCTGGCTGGGAATCCAGCACCCATGCTGCTTCCGGGGGCAGATTAGGCACATTTTCAAGGACAGAGATGCTGAGGGGCTAGAGCGGAGCCTGGGATCTGTCCTCTGGTTTCCATAGAGAGGCCACAGGGGCATGGAGGTGAAAAGAGGGCTCCCAGATGTCATCAAACCTCAGATCTGTCAGGGACCTCAGGGGTCACGGAATCTCCAGAGGGCATCCGCTCTAGCCTCTCTGCTTGCAGAGGAACCTCTCCTCCAGCAACATCACAGTAATAACAATTCACATCTTGGTGGTACCTTAAGGATGACACCATCCGTTCCTCACAGCAGCGCTGTGAGATGGGCAGTGCAGGTATTAATACCCCTTTGTAGAGGAGGAAATGGGCTTAGCAGAGGTTGTTATTGGCCCATGGTCACACAGCTAGTCATTGTCACAGGGTTTGAACTCAAGCCCGTTTGCATGCTTTCCATCTCCAAGCGGTCATGAAAACCTGTAGGGATGGGGAGCTCACTACCTGCCCCAAGACCCTTCCACTTTGGAATAGCTTTGATTATACGGAGGTAGTTCATGACTTGGATGTTCTGCGCCTTATACCTGCCTCTTTGCACTTTTCCTAATTGTTGCTCCTTAGTTGTGATTTCTGCAGCCAAGTAGGACAAGTCTGATCGCCCTCCCACAGGGCAGCTCTCCAAATCTGAGCTGAATGCCTGCTGGGGAATGGGGGGAGGGGGAGGTTTAGCAGCAGCTGGGTGGGGGAGGGTATCAGGCAACCTGCTCCTGTCCCTGGGAAGCCCCCTTCTGCTCTATTGGCTGGGGATGCCCACCAGCATTCCTTTGTCCTTGGCCAACCCAGTGCCCACCAGCTCACCTCCACCAGACCCTCTTAAGTTTACCTTGGTCAGACCCCCTTTTCTCACCTCACCTCCACAGCCAGGCCCCTGTTTCCTCTCACGCTGACTGATGTCTCTGCCCCACTTTTCATGATTCCTCCCCACTCTTACCCTGCCCAGGAGAAGGCAGCTCCTTGAGAGGGATAGTTCGGAGGATGAGTGATGTGGGGAGAGGCCCTAGAGGTCAGAAGATCTTAGATTTTAGAGCCAGAAGGATGGAAAGTGACTCAGGTGCTGCCCTAAGGGAACTTGGGAGGGGGCAGATAGGACATGTGCCCATGTGATGTAACTGTGACGCATGGATGAGCATAGTGAGGGTCAGTGAATCAGTCTGCAAGTGTTTGTTAAGCACTTTCTACGTGCCAGCTCTGGCTGAGTGCTGGGGATGCATAGAAAGGGCAGTGAAAAACCAAAAGAAAGGACTTTAGGAAGTTCTGCGGCAGGAGACAGAATATTCAGCTGGGAGGAATCTAGCACCTGGGCCATGCTGTGAAGAGAAAGGATTTCAGCCGGTAGAGATGAGGGAGGGATTTGATTCAGGCACTGATGTGTGAAGATAAGAGAGGCCAGAATAATTTATAATAATAATAATAGCATTTCTGTAGCAGCTACTGTGTGCCAAGCACTGTGCTAAGGGCTTTGAGAATATAAAATCATTTGATGTCACAACAACCCTGGCAGGTAGATGTCATTATCAGCCCCATTTTACAGTTGAGAAAACTGTGGCAGTCAGAGGTTAAGTGACTTGCCCAGGGTCTTACAGGCTCAGAGCTTCAACCCCTGCACTACTGATCCAGGAGATAGCAATTTGGCTGGAATGAAGGAGATGATGATGATGATGGTAGTAATAACAACAACAGTAATAATACTCCCTCTTCTTTAAGGCATCACAGTAGATAGAGGGCTGAACCTGGAGTCGGGAAGACCTTAATTTAATCATTTTTATTTAATATTTTAGTTTTCAACATTGATTTCACATGAGATTAAGAGTTACAAATTTTCTCCCCATTTCTACCCTCCACCCACTCCAAGATGGCATATATTCTGATTGCCCCATTCCCCAGTCAACCCTCCCTTCTGTCGCCCCACCCCCCCACCCCCACCATCTCCTTTCCCCTTACTTTCTTGTAGGGCAGGATAGATTTCTATGCCCCATTGCCTGTGTATCTTATTTCTCAGTTGCATGTAAAAAACAACTTTTTTTTTTGAACATCTGCTTTTAAGACTGAGTTCCAAATTCTTTCCCCTCTTCCCTTCCCACCCACCCTCCCTAGGAAGGCAAGCAATTCAACATAGATCACACCTGTATCATTATGTAGAACACTTCCACAATGCTCATATTGTGAAAGACTAACTATATTTCCTTCCATCATATCCTGTCCCTATTTATTCAGTTTTCTTACTTGACCCTGTCCCTTTTCAAAGGTGTTTGCTTTTGATTACCTCCTCCCCCTATCTGCCCTCCCTTCTGTCATCCCCCCTTTTTATCTCCTTCCTCCTTCTTTCCTGTGAGGTCAGATACCTGATTAAGTGTGTATGTTATTCCCGCCTCAAGTTGAATCCAATGAGAGTAAGATTCACTCATTCCCCCTCACCTGCCCCCTCTTCCCTTCCAACTGAACTGCTTTTTCTTGCCACTTTTACGTAAGATAATTTACCCCATTCTATCTCTCTCTTTCTCCCTCTCTCAATATATTCCTCTCTCACCCCTTAAATTTATTTCATTTTTTTTAGATATCATCCCTTCATATTCAACTCTCCCTGTGCCCTCTGTCTATATATATATACACACACATATGTGCATATTCCCTTCAGCTACCCTAATACTGAGGTCTCATGAATCATACACATCATCTTTCCATGTAGGAATGTAAACAAAACAATTCAACTTTAGTAAGTCCCTTATGATTTCTCTTGTTTACCTTTTCATGCTTCTCTTGATTCTTGTGTTTGGAAGTCAAATTTTCTATTCAGCTCTGGTCTTTTCACTGAGAAAGCTTGAAAGTCGTCTATTTTATTGAAAGTCCATATTTTGCCTTGGAGCATGATACTCAGTTTTGCTGGGTAGGTGATTCTTGGTTTTAATCCTAGCTCCTTTGAGACCTCCGAAATATCATATTTCAGGCCCTTCAATCCCTTAATGTAGAAGCTGCTAGATCTTGTGTTATTCTGATTGTGTTTCCACAATATTCTTATTGTTTCTTTCTGGCTACTTGCAGTATTTTCTCCTCAACCTGGAAACTCTGGAATTTGGTGACAATATTCCTAGGAGTTTTCTTTTTGGGATCTTTTTCAAGAGGCAATCGGTGGATTCTTTCAATCTCTACTTTACCCTCAGGTTCTAGAATATCAGGGCAGTTCTCCTTGATAATTTCTTGAAAGATGATATCTAGGCTCTTTTCTTGATCATGGCTTTCAGGTAGTCCAATAGTTTTTAAATGATCTCTCCTGGATCTATTTTCCAGGTCAGTGGTTTTTCCAATGAGATATTTCACCTTGTCTTCCACTATTTCATTCCTTTGGTTCTGTTTTATAATATCTTGATTTCTCATAAAGTCACTAGCTTCCACTTGCTCCAGTCTAATTTTTAAGGTGTTATTTTCTTCAGTGGTCTTTTGGACCTCCTTTTCTATTTGGGTAATTCCGCCTTTCAAGGCATTCTTCTCCTCATTGGCTTTTTGGAGAGGAAGACCTTAATTTAAATCTGACCTCAGTCACTCACTAACTGTGTCTAGCAAATCACCTCAGTCTCCTCAACTATAAAATGGGGGATAATAGTAGTACCTACCTCCCAGAGTTATGAAGATCAAATGAGACAATATCTGTGAAGCACATAGTAGGCACTTAATAAATGCTCGTTTTCTTCTAAAAATTATTGATGTCTTTTGTTATTAACATCACCTTAGTCTCTGTCTCTCTTTCTCTCTATGTCTGTGTCTATTCCCACTCCTATGTCCCAAAAGCTATTACTTGTAACAAAGAATAAGAGAGAAAGGAGAAAAAAAAGTAATTCAGCAAAACTACCAAGGGCTGCATGTGTGTCTGAGAGTGTATACAAGGTTTGACACCCATGGTACCCCTTCTACAAAGAAGGAAGGGAAGTGTATTTTAAAAATCTCTTGAATTATATGGTGTTCAGGGGTGGTTGTTAGGGTTTTTTTTTTTTTTTTTTGCTGTGTTCGGGGCAGTTTAAAGAGCTTTGGGCCTAGAGCCAGAAATACCTGAGTTCAAATCTGACCTCAGATACGTATTAGCTGTGTGACCCTGGGCAAGTCACTTAACCACTGGCTGTCTGCCTCAGTTTCTGTGTCTGTGAAATGGGTATAATAACATTACCCACCTCGCAGGGTTGTTGTGAGGATCAAATGAAATTATCTCTATAGAAGGCCTTAGCATAGTGCCTGGCACATACCACATAGTTGCTATAGAAATGTTACATTTGTTCTTCCCATTTATGTTGTCAGCGTATACTATTTTCCTGACTCTGCTTACTTCATTTTGTATCGGTTCATAGAAGTCTTTTCATGCTCTTCTATATTCTTCACATCCATTGTTTCTTATGGCATAGGAATACTCCCCCAGGCAGTGGACATCTCCTTTGTTTCCAGTTCTTTGCTAATAAGATCCTTTTCTAACAACAGCCCTGGGTGGTAGATAGTATGAGAATTTTGTCATTCAGTCACTTTCAGTCACGTCCTACTCTTTGTGACCCCATCTGAGGTTTTCTTGGCAAAGACACCTGAGTGCTCTGCCATTTCCTTCTCCAGCTCATTTTACAGATGAGAAAACTGAGGCAAACAGGGTTAAGTGACTTGCCCAGGGTCACACAGCTTGTAAGTTTCTGAGGCCAGATTTAAATTCAGAAGATGAGTCTTCCTGACTCCAGGCCTGGCATTTTATGCACTGCACCACATAACTGCCCCAAGACAAGAATAACCACCCCCATTTTACAGAAGAGGAAACTGAAACTTTGAGAATGTGTGACCTTCCTAAGACTAATTAGTATCAGAGTATAGACTCAAATTTAGGCTACCTGATCCCATGTCTAGTGTTCTTTTCCTCCAACATGAAGCTACTTTGGGTTTCCCTGTTTGTTCCCCCACTAAACTGGATTCATCTCATCCTCCCCAGGGGGAAGGACAGATTCACAGCAACTTCCCACTCAATGATTCTAAGACCTTAGACAAATGAATTCCTCTTCTTTGGACCAAGGGGTTATAGACTCCCAAAGAGAGCTAGAATGAGCCCTCAGAGGGGATCTAATCCCAGTCTTCCACTGGCTAACTAACACCAACATGAAGGGTCTATTTTCATATTCTGTCTACTTGACAACAAATTAGTCCTATTTATTCCACTGTCCCTAATTCCTTTGCCCTTGGCCAGCCCAGCACCCCCAGCTTATCTCCACTGGACCCGTTCTACTTAAGTTCACCTTGGTTGACCCCCTTCTCTCATCTCACCTCAGCTAGATTCTCCCACTGCCTTTCTTGGCCAAGTCTTCTGTTTCTTTTCCTATTGCCCAGCCTCCCTGTGCTCAACTTTTCCAACCCTTCCCTCCCCTGCTCCTCCTCCCCGAACCTGCCCAATCCTAGATGGACCTCTCCTTAGAAAGAGCAATTCAGGGGCAGCTAGGTGGCGCAGTGAGTGGAGCACCAGCACTGGATCTGGCCTCAGACACTTGACGCACTTACCAGCTGTGTGACCTTGGGCAAGTCACTTAACTCCAATTGCCCTGCCTTCCCCCGTCTAAAAAAAAAGAGCAATTCCTAGGAGGGATAGTCCAGGAGATGAGAGATATGACAGAGGTCCTAGAGTTCATAAGATCATAGGTTTCAGAGCAAGGAGAGACCTTAGAGGTCACTGAGTTCAGCCTCCTTTATTTTATAATTGAAGGAACTGAAGCACAGAGAGATTAAGGGACTTGCCCAGTCTCTTAGGCAGGATTTGAACCTAGGTCTTCCTGAATCCATGGCCAGTGCTCTATCCTATACAGTATACTGTCCTCAGCCTTCTATTGCTCCCTATGTTTCAAAGGGTAGAAGGAAGTCTCTAGAGCACCGGTGTTCTCTAGGTGAGGCTTTTATTCTGTTCTTCCCCTTTCACCTTCTCTGACTCCCTCTCTTCTCCCCTCCACAGCATGCTGGAGATTTCATCTGCACCGTATACCTGGAAAAGAAGGCAACAGAGGCTGAGCAGCATGTTAAGGTGAGGCCTCAGGGATTCAGGAACGCCAATGCCTAGTCTTGGCTTCTGCTTGGCTTTCTACTCCTCGGTGCTGTAGCCCATTCACCCCCCAAGCCTATCAAACAAGAGACTTGGTGCCTCCCTGTTAGGTCTGTCTTCCAGGGAGCCCAGCACTGGGGTTTTCTGGAGCTGATCTGAGTGGAGTTCAAGCCATCCATAGAACTGGGTTCTGGAGGGAGTTAAAGAGATGATTATAGTAATGACAGTTCTGTTTACAAAGTGTTTTCGTCAAAATAGATCTGTGAGGTGATAGATATTTCCATTTCTTGATGTGAAGGAACTGAGGCTCACAGAGTGAGCTTGACCCAGTTACACAGCTAGCAGCAAGAGTGGTTCCCATTTCTATAGCTCTTTAAGGTTCAAAATGTACAACTACCCTATGCAGTAGGTGGCAAAAAATATTATTGTCATTTTGGAAATGGGGAAACTGAGGTTCAGAAAAGTAAAATGGCCTGTTTAGAATCAGCAAAAAGTTGATGTGAGAAAGAGAACCCAAATCCTAGCCTTCTGACTCCCAGGCCTCACACATTATTTATGTCTGAAGGGAGCTTGGAGAGGTTGGCCCTGTAAGGATGGAGTAAGGTGGCCCTAGCTAACTCGGTCAAGTCCAGAGCTCCCACAGTGATAGGTTCATAGTGTAGAGCAGGAATGAGCTTTATAAGTTGACCAGATCCCTCACTTGACAGATGAAGAAAGTAAGACCCAGGGAGGTCACACAGCTAGTAAATTTCTGAGGCAGTATTTGAATCCAAGACTTTGGACTACAAATACAATCTTCTTTCCATTCTACCTTGCTGGGGGGGCCTTGGATCGAAGTCTGGAGTCCTGGTAGATTCAGACTTTCCTTCATGGCTTGAGCTCTCGGGGACAGTAGTCTTCTGGGGTTAGGAAAGAAAGGTCTTATCTCTTTACACCTCTTCCCCTCAGATCCCAGCTTCCATGACAGCCCAGGAGCTCACCATGGAGATCCTAGATCGTAGGAATGTGAGGATAAAGGAAAAGGACTATTGGACCTGTTTTGAAGTCAATGAGAGGGAAGAGGCAGGTAAGTGGCCTTTGGAATATGGATGGAGTAGATGAGCATACACAGAGATTCATGCTAGATTCTGTTATTCCATGGTCAAGTGAACCAGGGTCACTCACTATAGCAGTTTGAATGAGGGCTCTCTGTGTGAGTACTGGGTGTTGTAAAATGAGGAGACTTGATTAGTTCTCCCACCCATTTCAGTTCCTACATTTGACAGCAAAGGCTTCTCTAAAGGCGTGTGATAACTCTACATCTGTACTGAGAGAGTGAAAAGGAGAAAATTCATGCATAAGATTTACATATCCAAATGAGATTTATTAAATAATATCCTGTACAGCTAACTGAGGCCTCCAGAAGTCTAGAGACAGGAGGAGGGTGGGTGCTATAGTCTTTCCAGATCTTCTTCTAGTTTGGGGGGATGCTGTGGCAGCTCTCAAAGTTTTTCCCCTTTTGTACAGGAAAAGTCACATCTCATGCCCCTCTTCCCTCCTTCTTTAGGAGGTTCAGTAGGATATCCAGTGACAAGATTTTATTTATCTGTTCCCATATCTGAAATTTGGGATCATTGAGCACAGTAATTGGTTGAGAGGGATGAATATATGAAATTGGAATGTTCCCGAGTCTACAGAGTTGGCTAACAAAGGAGACAGAAGTAGAGTACTTTATCTATGACCCCACATGCTATGAGATAAACCAATTGGGCTGAATTCTGTCCTTATACAGAGTTATATTTGGGGAGTGAAGAAGACTTTCTCATCTTATTTATAGAAAAAGTAAGTCAGAAGCAATGACAATTACACAAGTATACAGGAGACTAATCAGTTAATATGGGCATGAAGCATCCCAGGGAATTCTGTCTCAAAATTGCTTGGCTATTGCCAGGAGGATGGCCCCAGGTCGTTCTTTCAAGTGAGGATCAAAGGCCCTTTGATGGAGATGCTTATAGCTCTTCCCCTGGGGACTCTGTGTGAATGTTAACTCAGATTGTACAGAGGAGGGAAAGAAAATGTAAGGATCCCCAAGGGGTGGGGGATTCCTCAATTATTAATATAGCTTCATATAAATGTGTGTATGTGTATATATGTTCTCTGGTAAGCAGTGTCAATCCATTTACATTCCCCAGGAGAAAGATGACACTTGTAGTTATAAAATTCCAAAAAGCAATCATATCCTTCTACAAATCTTAAGAAAGGTCATAGACATTACAAAGTAGACACTATAAAATGCATCATGGCAGTCATAACTTAGGAGGCTCTATAGCATTGTGATGGTGATGGGATGAGGGTTGTAGACACCTAGGAGCTCACCACCGTGTCCTATGGTGAGAATAGTGGTAGCAATGGTGGTGTACCTGCTAGTGACCATGGTGACTGGGGGTTGATGATGAAGGGGAGGAAAGTGGTGATGATACAAGATGATGGTTATCACAGATCTCAAAGTTGCATGGGACTTCAAAGGTGAAACTGTCTGATTCATAGCTGAATAGAAGTCCTTCCTACACCACCCCCCAGAGGCCATTCATCGTCTGCTTGAGCACCTCCATTGAGGAGGGATCTGCCACCTTCTGGGGACACCTCTTCTGCTTCCAGGCACCTTTTAGATGCTGCAAATCAAAAGCCACACCTTCTTGTCCTGTGCAGCTCTTTTCTGTGTTTCCCATAAATTTTGTGAACAGGACTCACATGGTGTGCTAAAGGCCTTCCTCTCTAGGTCAGAGACGCCTCAAGGCATCCAGGATAGATTTCAGGGGGCCCGTGAACTTGGATGGGAAAAAAATTACATCTTTATTTCAATATAATTGGTTTTCTTTGTAATCCTATGTATTTTGTTTTGTGTAATTAAAAACATTATTCTGAGAAGGGGTCATCAGACTGCCAAAAGCATCGATGACACAAAGAACACATTGAGAACTCCTGCTTTAGGTCTTTTTAACTTTGCAAGGATACCTGATCAAGGCTTGGGCCATCTGTCTTGCTTTTGCTAGATGACTGGCTCACTTTACTTTCTTATCATGCGTCTCCTGGGTATCTCTTGTTTGTACATCACCTAGATTTCTCCCTGTATTCCATATTCCACCTGTCATAGATCTATCCTCTATAACAAGGAATTTTTTTTAAAAAATTCTTTAAAATTTAAAAAAGAAAGAAAAAGAGGAAGAAGGAGAAAAGAAACTCAGCAAAAACCATTCAACACACCAAAACCGCCTGGCATATGCATTGTTCCAACCTCGTGGACCACTGCAAAGGAGCCGGGGAAGGTGTCTTCTCATATTTCTTCACTGGGGCTAACTAAACTTATTCTTCAGTTTCACAACATTGAATTTTGACTGTTTTGTGGTGGTGGTTCTTTCCATTTACATTGTTATAGTCATCGTGGATATTGTTTTCCTGACTCTGCTGATTTCACTATGCATTGGTTTCCTGGATATCTCTTACACAACATCTTTCATGCACAAGTTATTACTGGAAATGTGTTGCTAGCCTATTTACGCCCACCATGCATTTTCCCATTGTCCTTTGAGTGTCTTGCGATTTTAAGTCTTTGTAGATTGTGGTGTACCATGACTTGAAGCTATATAGCATCACCCAGAAGAGGGTTAAAATTGGTGTTAAAAAGATATTTTTTTGTTTCAGGGGATAACTTGGGATTGTGGGAAGAATTATGCCATTTCCAATATACGATTCTGCCTGTTCTCTTTCTCCTCATTAATTCTGGACCCAATTAATCGTCCAACTGCAGTGTCTGTCTAAGATATATGAATAGATACATCAGCTTTTTGGGTTATTCATCCAGCTCCTTCTGTGAAGATTGTTAGGATGAACTCTTTTGAGTGATTGTAAAATCTCATTTAGGAACCTTTTCTGTGTTCCAGGGTTTGGTACCATCAGCCCAAATTGGTCTCTATATCACAGCATTGTTGTAAGGAAAGTGCCTATATCAGCAATCTAAATGGGAACAATTCATATTGTTGTTTTCATAACTTCCTATTTTCTGTCTCTTTGTCAGAGTTAGAATTTAATTTTTAAATTCTTTTTCTCCTCTGGACCAACTTTCTTTAGAGGATATTAGACCATGGGATCCTAACCCTTTTTTTTTTCTGATTTTGAAATTCTACTCTCCCAAAATCTAGCGTGGATGTACAACTAAGCCAAGTGTGTCTCTTCTATATCATGAGCTCTCCCATCAAGTGGGCACTTCCCCCCAAGATTCCTGTGGTTTCTTCTTCAGCACCTTCTGCTTGGTTATAATTAGATCCAAAGTAACAGCTCCCTTTCCCCTACTTTCTCTACCTTCCAAAGGATAAAACTATCATTAAGACAAGCCAAGAATTCATTAGCTTCTCTGCTTTTTGGCAGAGAGTAAACCCCAGCAGATGTCTGTGTAGTCAGAGTTCCCCATCACTACATCATACTCCCATGTCAGATCTATTATCTATTTCCCACTGTTTATCTCTTCTCTCCTTCTGTCTGGGAGGTCTCTAGAATACTTCCATGACGATAGTACTTCTTCTGTTTCCTTTGACTTTTGTACAAATGCTGTCCGCTATGGCTTTCCTCCTGTGCTTCCTAGGTTTCCTCACGTGAGGAAGGTGGTGATGATTCTGATGTTGATTGATAATCATGAGAATGATACGGTGGTTGTGGTGATGATTGCTTTGTTGGAGATGGTAATAGTGATACTGGTGTTGAAGGTGCTGTTGCTGGTGATTGGTTGGAGGTGATGAAAGTAACAGTGATGATCGAAGATATGTTAACTACTATAATGGTGATGGTGATGGAAGATAATGCCATGCCAGTGATTTATGTAGAGATGATGAAGACAACAGTGATGATCAAGGAGATGGTTACCATAATGGTAACTACTGTAATGGTGATGGTGATGGAGATAATGGCGGTGCCAGTGATTTATATAGAGATGAGGAAGGCAATAGTGATGATGAAGGAGATGGTGATAATAGTGATGACTGCCACGATGGAGATGGAGATGATAGTGATTATGCCAGTGGTGGCTGTGGAGATGATACTAGCTAGACTGGTACCATGTTGGGGTTGTTGGCTTTGATGGTGTTGTTGCTGATGGTGTTGTTTTCCATAGAGAGGCCCCTGCACTACACTGAGAAGGTCCTCCCTATCTTGCACAGCCTGGGGACTGACAGTCATCTGGTGGTAAAGAAGTACCTGGCCATGGAGGCTATGCTCATGTACCTAGGTAAGAAGCTTCTTACTTAGTTAACTTACCCTCTCCCCTTCCCCACTCCAGGGTCCTATCCCTTCAACTCTCAGGCATTGGCCAGATTCCATACCTTCTGTGTATTCTAATTTCTGTCTTAGGGAGAGACACAGCTCCTATCATCAGTAATATCATGTCTACGGGAAAGACATAGCCTTGCCCTCGGGGAGCTCCTAGTCTGAGGGAGACATGTTGCTGCCCTAAGGCACTACCAGCTCTTGGTGGGGGTGGGGTCATAGCTCTGCCCTCGGGGAGCCTCTGGTCTTGGGGGAGGGGGAATATGCAGCCTCTTCCCTCATCCCCCTCTGCCCTCCCTCCCCAGCCAGCAAGGTGGGGGACACCAAGCATGGCATGATGAAGTTTCGTGAGGATCGAAGCCTCTTGGGCCTGGGCCTCTCCACAGGCAGCTTCCATGACCGTTACTTCATGCTCAACGGCAGCTGCCTAAGGCTCTTCAAGGAAGTCAGAGTGAGTGATGGGTCAACTCCTCTCCCATCCCCCTGTAGCCTATACACTCAGACTCCCACACACTGACTCAGTTCCTTCTCAGTCAGGGCCAGGTTACTATTTTGTAGGTTACTCCTAGGTTACCTCTGACTCCCCTGTGTTATTGAGAGAGAGGATGGTATGGGTCTCTGAGACCTCTCTGGAGGCAGACACCATCCTGTGGGCATGGGCCCTGCCCCCTCCCTGGACATGGGTATCCGTGCTTTCTCAGGCCTCAGATCATGGCGTGCTCATCACAATACATACACGTATGTACTATGTAGGCTTGGTCATGGCCTGTAACTGTGTCTTCCTGATGTACATATTTGGTCACAGATCATATATGCTCTGGGTTGGTGGGCACATTTTTCATGATGCTCCATACAGGCATACATCCTTACCCTGCATTCAATCATATACACCTGACTCATCCTGGCTCTAATAACCATCGGCTCCCCCCATGCGCACATGGTCCTGCTACCTGTTCTGTCTCAGCCCCACCACGGATGCACCCCCCACCCTGGCTCCCATAACCCCCCAATCCTCTGTCAAACAGAACCTGAAGCAGCACAGTGGGGGCCTTGAGAACGTGAGTAATAACCAAGCCTCAGGCCAGCTCCAGTGGCTGGTTGGCGGCTGCTGCGGCACTGCTGCCTTACATACCGAGGGGAAGAGTCGGGCCAGGGAAGGGTCCAGGTGTGGCATGATGGGCATGGCTCCTCTCCCTCCTCCACTCTCCTTGCTTCTCACCATACCTCCTTTCCATCTCCACAGCCTCACAGGGATGTGATGCTTGGCTCATTTGGAAGCTGGGCTTCTGTCAGGGATATCTGCCAAGTTCTGCTTCAGACACAGCTGCCTCTGTTTCCTTCCTGCGTCCTCTTTCCAGCATCTGTCCCGGCTGCGTTTCCCTTAGCCTCTGGTACCTCTTGCAGCAGCAGGCGACTGTGCCTTACTTCTGCCTTCAGCTAGCTGTGCTTTAGAGGACTGAGACAGTCCTTTGGGTCTGGGAGTCAGGACACCTGGGGCCCAATCCCAGCTCTGCTGCAGACTTGCTGTGTGACCTTGGGTCAGTCTCTTCCTTTCTCTAGGCCTCCCATCTGTAGAATGAAGAGCTTGGGCCCTTGTAGCTCTTGGATTTGATGATGCTAACTTCATTTTCACTCCCCCCTTCCCCCTTCCTCCCTCCTGGCCTGGTGCTTCAGAGGTCTCTTAGCTATGGTCCCTTTCAGCTCAGACACCTGGGTCCCAGCTAGCTTTTTGCATTGCTAAGGCCCAGTCCCAGTGAGTGAGGGCCCTTTTAGTCTTCCTTCTTCTCCACCTGTCATTTCTCAGCACTAATTCCCCAACCCCTCTATGAAGACAGACAGAGAGAGGCAATCCATGTGTCCCAAACATCAAATAGGTGTAAATTATAAATGTGCTGAGCTATTTTTACTTTCATTTTACAGCTGAGATAATTGAGGCTCAGAGAGCTTAAATGAGTCCTCCGGGGCGGCACAGCTTGTAAGTGCCTGAGGTCCCTCAGAAAGGGTCAGATTTGAGAGATGAACCCAGGCCTTCCAGAGGCTGTGTCCAGCTTCTTCTTCACGGCACCTCCATGTCTCTGAGGCACAGCTTTCTTGGCTTCCTGCCTGGGGCTTTCTTATTTCAGACCGCCTCTCCTCATTCTTGCTGGCCTTCAGAGATAGGAGGCTCCCTTGCCTTTCCTGGTTTCCAGTCTCCTGGCCCCAAGGAAGTTATTCTTTGCCTCTGCCTGACCTCTCTGTGTAATTGGAGTTCAGAGTCTCTTGTTCCATTGTCCTGAGATTCTTCTCTCTGGGGACTTAAAGAGGGGTCCGGCTGTTCTTCCCTTGGCCGAGGCATCAGAACTCCTTGGCCCTATTAGCCCCGGTTGCTGCCCCTTAGGACCTCCTGGCGCCAGGGAGCAACATCAGCTCATCTTGCTAAGCCATTTGACTTGGGCCTGGCGCTCAAAACCACTGATCAGCCTTGCCTTTTTATTCAATCAGCTTCCATCTGATGTAGTGGCAGCCAGCTGGGTCAGTTACTATGGCCCTGCAGCAACCCTTCCCAGTCTTCAGGGCTGTCCCAGGCCTCTTCTATTGATAGTCAAAGCTGGGTATTGCTCATCCTGGGGGCTGCTGTTCCTAGGTCTCCTCCTGTCCTCCCTTTCCCTAAGGATGATTCCCATCCTGACTCCCTTTTGCTTCCTTCTCTCAAGCACGAACCCTGTACAAAAATACACAGCTGCTAATGTTGAGTCTCCGGGTTCCCAGAGGCCCAGAGTCAGATTTGTCTTCATCTTCAAGAAAAGCTCCAAGTGTGAGTGCCTCTCACTGTCCCCTGCCCCGTCCTCCCCCACAGCCTCTCCTCTTCACAAAGGATGGCTTATCCCAGACTGAACTCAGCATCTCTAGGTAGACCACTTCAAATAGCACATCTGGACCAGTGCTGCTGCTTCCCCCCCTTTTGTATATAGTAGTCCCTTAAGAAAGCACACAGTCCTTTTCAGTTTTTGAAGAATGTTTATTAGTGATAACTACATCTGTGAGTGCTCATGTCTAGGGCATTCCTACAATGTGTGGGAAGCTGGGCTGGGGATGACCTCTGAGCCAGCTCCCTTCTGCCTCTGAGAGCCAACAATCCAAGATTCTATTAGCCCCAGATTCTGCGATTCTAAGATTCTTGAAGCCTAGGATTATTCATTTTTCAAATTACTGATTTTTATTTCTGTATTTTGTTTTTATATCACCCTTTCTCCTTCTGAATATATCCCTTCCCTTTCTCTACATATCCCTTGGAACGAAGAAAAAAGCATTTTGGTTTTGGCCAATACAAGCAAAACTAGCCAACACATTTATAAGGTCTGCTAGTGTCTCCCACGTTCCAGACCCACAGTTCTCCACTTCTTCAAAGAAGACAGTTCAGTAATTTTCCAGTCATGTCTGACTCCCCTTGACCCCATTTGGGGTTTTCTTGTCAAAGATACTGGAGTAGTTTGCCATTTCCTCCTCCAGCTCATTTTACAGATGAGAAAACTAAAGCAAATGGGGTTAAGTGACTTGCCTAGGGTCACACCGATAATGTCTTGAGGCCAGACTTGAACTCGGGAAGAGGAGTCTTCCAGATTCCAGGTCCAGTGCTCCATCTACTCTGCCACCTAGTTGCCCAAACAAGAGAGAGGCCTGCATTTTCCCCATCTTGTGATCCAAAGTAGGATCCTGTGGGTCTCTGATTCAGCAGTTCTGAGAGGTAGTGGAGTGAAGGCTGAACTTGGGTTGCTGTTATTACCATCATCTCAGGAATACTGGGCTTTTAGAGTCAGAGGACGTGGCTTAGAGAATCCCCACTCTTGACTTTTACTCCTTGTGTGACCTTGGACAAGTCACCTCTCTCTAGATCTCTCTGTCCATATCAGTAAAATGAAGATGATCTCCAAGTTTACCTTCCCACTCCAAATCGATGATTCTGAGTCCTGGACCCTAAGATCCCGTGAACTCTGGAGGAGCCAGGAGATAAGGCCTGGGGGAGGGAGGGGGCTCATGAGCAGGCGTGCTGATTCCTTTATGGGCCCAGCTGCCACTCAGCAGTAAGGCTCCCCTCCCTCTGATGTCTGGCCGGCAGTATTCTAGGTGCCCTGAAGACAGGTCAGGTCAGAGCTGGGGATGGGGAAGAAGGCTGGGGTTATGGATTCCAGGTTTGCTCAGAGCAAGGGTGTGCTGGTAAATATTTAACAACTGGCTCTCCACACACAACACACTTTTAAAGTTTAATCTGCATTATTAATATTTTCTTCATGACTTTCTCAAGTCTAGAAATCAACAAAACAATAAAACGAAGTCCTAATTTATATAACATTTGTGTAAGGTGTAAATGCTCACACTGAATATTTTAAAATTTAACAACTGGCTGTCTACACACAACACACTTTTAAAGTTTAATCTGCATTATTAATATTTTCTTGATGACTTTCTCAAGTCTAGAAATCAACAAAACAATAAAATGAAGCCCTGATGTATATAGTATTTGTGTAAGGTGTAAATGCTCACACTGACTATTTTAAAATTTAACAATTGAATCTTAAGCTGGCTCTAGAGCATCCCTGAGTTATGAGTGAGGAAGACCCAAGTTAAAATCCTGCCTCTGCCACTTACTGCCTGTGTGACCTTGAGCTGACTTTAACCCCCCTGAGCCTTGGACTACTTAGTCTCTGAGGTCCTTTCTAGCTCCAGATCTGTGAACCCAGGATTATGAAAAGTCCAAAAATAGAAAGAAAAAGAGGCTTTCTTGCATCATGAAGGGTCTACACAAGTCCCTTCTTTGCCTGGTCCGCCTTGATTCCCTGCTCATCTCTCCTTTTCTGGGATCCCAAAGGACTAGCGATGGGGCTCAGCCCTGAAGAGCCGCTGGGCAGGGTTCCCCCCATCCTCTCCCCTTCCCCCCCAGGCCTCACAAGTTAGCTCCCTGCATCACCAGCCTCCCTTTGTCCACTGGACCTTGGTGTTCTGCCCCAGGGCAAAAGCCAGAGTTAGTTGGCTGATGTTCTCCTGCACGTCTCAGCTACGTTCTTAGAAAGCTTTTTTTTAAAACACCAAGCTGACATCTGTCTCTGTAGTATCTACCAAAGTGCTCCGAGTTCTGTTTAACCCTGGGTCTAAATAAGAGGCAAGAAATTTGGGTTTGATTCATAGGCTCTGCTGCTTCCTCACCATGTCACCTTGGGTAAATGTCTTCCCCATTCCAGGTCTACGTTTCCTTCTCTGTGAAGTGGGAGGATTAGCTGTTAGACTCTGTCACACCTTTCACGATTTTCTAATCGTCCCTATTTTTGCTGTTTTCCAAACTTGCCTCAAATCAAGGGCCCCAGCCAAGCTCCCCAGAGTTTTCCTGATCCCCATGCTCAGGACTGATCTGTCACAGTGGATCCCCAGTGATCTTCCCCGCCTCCTCCTTCTACCACTAAGACTGACTGCCTGCTCAGGCCCCTCTTCTCTTTCTTTCTTTCCACTGTTCCATCATATGGCTTTCCTAGGGTGTTGGGGTTTTTTTTTTCCACACGGGAGAAGACAAGTGGGCACCAGGGAAGGGCACCAGGGAAGGGCACTGAGATACTCAGATAAAAGTAAACCACCTCTAGGCTAGGGGACTCTTGAATTTATGAAGTTATTTTGTGGTACTAATGCTCTCCAATCTATGCCAGTCTAGGGGAACTCTCAATTACCTAGAAAACTTTTCTATACATAGAGTTCTCTCTGCAACAGCCTCTTTGCCTCAGTGGTTCTGAGGTCTGCCCTCTGGGGCTAAGAGAGAGTCCTGGGCTGGGAATCAGGAGCCCAGGGTTCAATTTCCAGCTCTGTCCCTGACTCACTGTATCCCCTTAAGCAAATGTCTTCTATGTCCTCTAGGCCTCAGCTACCTTCTCTGTATAATAGGGGATTTGGAGGTTAGGAACCATCTCTCCCTCTCTTTCTCTCTCTCCCTCTTTCTCTCCCTCCCTCTCCCTTTCCCTCTCCCTCCCCACTTCTTTCTATTTCTCTTTCTATCTGTCTTCTTTCTCTCTTCACTTTTCTTTTTCTCTTTTCTCTGTCTTCTCTCTCTCTCATTCCCCTCCCCTCTCTTTCTTTCCACTTCTCTCTTTGTTTCTTGTTCTCTACTTCTTTCTGTTTCTTTCTATCCTTTCTTTCTCCACATCTCTCTCTGTCTGTGTCTCTCTCTTTCTCTCCCCCACCCCCCTCCACTTCTCTGTTTCTTTTTCTGTCTCTGTCTCTTTCCTCCCCCCTCCCCTTCCAGCTCAAACATCCTAACTCCTCATTTACAGTGAAGACATTTGGACATTCAGATTTATATACACTTCAGCCTCCTTGCATGGGGCTGTTCATTTATGGGTCTAGCTTTCCCTTAGCAGTAAAGATCACCTCCATCTTCTGTCTGGCCAGCAGTGTTGGGTGCCTTAAGATAGGTCAGGCCAGGGCTGGGCTGGGGGGTGAAGAGTGAAGACGGAGGGGCCTTGTAGAGTCATGATCCGTTGGAGGTCTGACTGAATACTGCCTGGTTTCTTCTCTTCTAAAATCATCATTCTTCCATGCCCACAGCTGGTCTTTGATTCCTCCTCAGATGTGGTTTCTTCCAGGACTGAGAGAAAGTTTCTTCCATGCCCAAAGCCTGGTTTCTGACAGCCCTTCCCCATGACTCCCTTCATACTGGTAGTCCAATATGTTTTGAAGTCAAAGCTTAGTTTCTTCCATACCTTCCCCCCTGTGTCCTCCATGCCTACAGATCAGTTTGTTTGCAGTGTGTGGACTGGCGTCTTCCAGGGTCAAAGTCTGGCTTCAGCCTGTAGCCTCAGCCCAGCTTGGCCTGGATGCATGGCCTGCATTTTTTCCAGGCCTGCAGCCCAATTTCTTCCATGCTTGCTGCTCAAGCTCACATAGGTTTCATTAGAGACCAACCTATTTTCAGGGCTAGGAAAGCTCTTGATAATAGGGTAGAATATACCTCCTTTTGTGGTAGAGAGTATGGAAGAAGGCAATGAAGAAGTTCCAGCTCCTCTCACTACATAGAGCTCTCCTTGTACACCACAGTGATATCACAAAGGGGGCCTAGCAATCCCTGGAAACCCTTGTCTTGTCACCCCCCACCCCCACCCCCACCCCTGTCCCAGCCCCAAGGGATATTTTAGTTGGACGCCCCTGTGAGAGATTCAGTTTCCTCAGCTGTAAAATTGGGGATAGAAATTTATTCATATTTGGAGTATGGTGTTCCATTCTGGGCATTGCAGTGGGAAAAGGACATGACGATGCTAGACAGCATCTGGGGAGAGCAATCAGGTGGAGAGGGGCCGTGAGGCTGTGTCCTCTGAGGGTCAGTGGAGGGTCACTGTAGAAGAGAAGGCTCAGGTGGGACGTGATCATCACCGTCCAGTGCCTGGGATGCTGTCCCACGGACAGTAGTTTAGACATGTTCTGTTTGGCCCTCGGGGGCCCTCGGAATATGAGGTGGAAATTCCAAAGAAGCCAGTTTAGGCGGGACATCAAGAAAAACTGCCCAACATTTAGGGCTGCCCACAAGTGTCATGGGCTGTGCACGCCCCCTCCCCCGCCGCCCCACCCGAGACTCTAAGGCTTCCCCGTCTCTGCTGGAGGCCACTGGTCAGGTATTGTGTAGAAGAGAGTCTTGTTCAGATACAGGTTGGTCTAGATACATTGGTCCTTCTAGGTTCCTTTCCAACTGAGATTCTACAGCTCTGTGATCCTTGCACATCCCACTTCACGGAATCATGCCACTTTCTGAGCCTTGGGTTCCTCCTTTATAAAATGAATAACAAATGGTACGCTTCTTTTCTCATAGGGCTGTTGTATTGAAAGTGCTCTGGAAACTGCCCCGTGCCAGAGAAACGAGAATGATTATTTCCTGTTCAGCTAATGGTGCAGTGGTTAGAGGTTAGGGTGGCCTTGGAGTTAGGAAGACCTGAGTTCACATCCAGTCTTAGATATTTACTAGCTGTGTGACTTTGGGCAAGTCACTTAACCTCTTTGCCTCAGTTTCCTCAACTGTAAAATGGGGGTTATAATAGCACCCACCTCACAAGGTTGTAGTGAGGGTTAAATGAAATGTTTGTAAAGTGCTTACACAGTGCCTGGCACATAGTAGGCTCTATGTAAATTTTTTTCCTTCTCTTTTTTCTTCTCTGTATAAATTCTTTCCTTCTCTTCTGTTTCCTCTCATCCTTTCTTCAGAGGAGCCCTACCCAAGGGCTCATGCTGGGTGGGGGGAGGAACAGACTCGGCCTCTGACCCTAGTTTCCGGTTGTAAGTGGTTTTATCTCCCCTTGTCCCACCTCAATGTCTCTGCTATTCTACAGGATGCCTGAAGGGAGGGGGCCAGCCAACTTTTGGGAGAGTGCTGACTGAGGTGGGGAGGCTGGGGGAAGCCCCTCCCAGTCTGGATCACAAAGGCAGGGGGCCCAATCCCTCCAACCTCCATCAGTCAGCCTGTAACCGCCTACTGTCCATCAGGAGGTCCTGACCTTGCCTGGCTTTCCGCAGCTTTGATGTGTCTCCTCCCTTTTGTTATGGGTTCCCAGCAGAGTTGAAGAAGAGCTGGGGGCCCTGCTCATAGGCCCAGAGCTGGGTCTTTCCCCTCACACAGTCAGCCCTCAATTCTAGGCAGCTGAAATGTGTAGTGGATAGTCAGGATGAGTAGGGTCAACATCCTGCCTCAGATGCTTAATAGTTGTATGATGTTGGACAAGTCACTTAACTTCTATTTGCCTCAGTTTCCCCATCTGTAAAATGGGAACCTTGCAAGGTTGTCATGAGGATCAAATGAGATAATATTTATAAAGCGATTCGCATACCATCCATATTGTTTCAGCCAGTAGCATGGCCAGTTGGGTTGTGAATGTCAGGCTGCAGATCATTGAGAGTTGACTGTCTGATGGTGCCAAGTGTGGGGAGCCCCCGACCTTAGCAGAGGAGGGGAGGGGGGAGGAAAGGATGGAACCCAGGGATTTATGGGGACATAGATGACAGGGCGCATGCTGATCAGGGAAGCTGGGTTGGGTTGGATGGAGAGCAGAGTTTCCTCTGAGAAAGTTTCATGGAGGAGGCAGCCTAGGGCTTTGAAGGACAGACTATATAGGACTGGGTTTATTGGGAGTCATGGTGAAGGAGGAGCTGAGAAAGAGCAAAGTAATAAGGGGCCTAGCAGGAACTAGGCAGTGTGACCTGGGTTTCTCCCAACTTCCTGTTTGATTTTGAATATAACACTCCCCCCTTCTTTGGTCCTTAGTTTATCCCTTGGTGTGACAAATAAGGGAACTGGGCTTAATGGTCTCTAGGTGATCTTCCAGATCTGACATTCTCTGCTCTCTGGTCCCTCCCATCTCTGACATTCCCTATTCTAAGGTCCCTCTCAACTCTGGTTGTGTATGTTCCAAAATCTCCCCCAGCTCTGACTGTTCTAAAGACCTTTTCAGTTTAGACCCCCTGTTTGAGTTTAGGTACAGGTCAGATTTGAGGAGAAGCAAGAAGAGGAGATGGGAGACTGCTTAGGGTGATAGGAAGCTGAGCTTCACCCGGAGGCCAGTGGGAGCATGCTCTATATCGTCCACCTTCCCAGACCCAGCCTGACTGGGTCTGCCTCTCACTCAGTCTTTTCTCCTCCCTTCCCTCTTCTATCCCTGTCTGGCTTCCCTGCTCTCAGAGTCACAAGCCAGAAAAGGAGTGGCCCATAAAGAGCCTCAAAGTCTACTTGGGGGTGAAGAAGAAGTTACGACCACCTACCTGGTAAGTCCAGGAAAATATCAATCAATTAACTAACCAACCAACCAACCAACAAGCCTTTATTAAACACTTAACATTTGTGCCGAGGCACTGTGCTAAGCACTAGGGCAGGGGTGGGGAACCTGCAGCCTCCAGGCCACATGTGACCCTCTAGGTCCTCAAGTGAGGCTCTTTGATTCCAAACTTCACAGAACAAATTCCTTTAATAAAGGGATTTGTTCTGTAAAAGTTGGACTCAGTCAAAAGGCTGCACCCAAGGATGTAGAAGGCCACACGTGGCCGAAGGTTCCCCACCCCTGCTCTAGGGCTACACAGGAAAGCAAAAACTGTCCCTGCCTTCAAGGAGCTTCCATTCTAGTTGGAGAGACTACATGGAAATAAGTAATTTCAGTGGGGAAGGCAGGAACAGCTGGAGGAACTGAGAAAGGCCTCCTGCTTTTGGCCGGAGACTGGAATTTGAGCTGTCTTGAAAGGAGCCTGGGGATTTAAAGGGTGTGGGTGAGGAAGGAGGGAGAGAGAGTGTGATAGATAAGCTAATGCAAAGTCCCTGAGATGTGAGGTGGAGGGTCACATTTGAAGAACAGCAAATTGGCTCATTTGTCTACTTGGTAAAATGAGTGAGGGAAATCAAGTATGAGAAAATGGGCCAGATAGGAAGGGGCCAGATTCTAAAGAGCTTTCACTGCCACGTGGAGGACTTTGTATTTGATCCTGGAGGGAATAGGAAGCTGATGGAGTTTGTTGAGTGTCTGTGGGGCAAGGAGGTGACATGGACAGACATGGACTTTAGGAAATTCACTTTGGCAGCTGAATAGAGGGTGGATTAGAGTGGGGAGAGACTTGAGGCAGAGAGAGCAATTTGGAGGCTATTTCAATACTCCAGGTCAGTCTGTCCATAAACATTAACAAGAGCCTATTATGTACCAGGCACTTTGCTAAGTATGTCCAGGAATGAGGTGAGGAGGACCTGTATTAGGGAGGGTGGCCAGTATGAATAGTGAGTACTGTGGAGGTAGGAGGACTTGGCACCCCCCAGGGCAGATCTCACCAGGGAGACCTGGTCATTTGGAGTCTCCTGGTACATGAAAGAGACAGGGCCCAGTCCTCAGGGAGTCCCTGGAGTGACTGTCTTTGAGGTCAAGCTCTTAAGTACTTTAGGACATCAGAGAGGGAGCATAGGAAAGGAGAGGTCTATGTTGGCTGCTCACAATGGAGGAAGACTTCTGGAAGACGGTGAGACTGGGGGTAGATCTTAAAAGATGAAATTTGGAGAGGCACAGTGAAGGCAAGGGGCTCAATCTGGGCAGAGGAATGCCTTGGCAGAAATCACAGAAGCAAGAATTAGAGGATGGGCTTAGTTTGAAACATGGTGAATAAGGATCAGGTTGGGAGGGGGGGTGTCCCTTGGCAAGGAGGACCGAGCCCTGGGCTTTTAGCTCATGGGTCCCCTGGCTCCCAGCCCCCGACATGTGGCAGATGGAGGGAAGAGAAGGTATGCAGTTCCCCATCTGCTTGCCTGTGGGTTCCCCAGAGATCTCCATAGCAACCCAATGATGCTGCTTGTTGCTAAGTGATGAAGGCGGGGTGGGGGAGACTTGCCCCTGGCCCGAATCCCTCACCTGCTTTCTCCTCCCTGTAGCTGGGGTCTCACTGTGGTGCACGAGACAGAGAAACACGAGAGGCAGCAGTGGTGAGTAGGATCTGGGGTAGCAGATGTGGCCCTGGGGCTGAGTAATGGGGATGGAATGCACATAATAGATAGTGATCAGAGCCCTAGTCTAGGAGGTGGGTGAAGGATGGTGTCTACTTAAGGAAGAAGATTTGTTACAGGGGGAAGAACAGTCTGGCAAAATGGAAGGAGCACAAACTCTGGAGCCCAAGAACCTGTGTTCAAATCTCACCAAATCTCTGATGCTTACTAGCTGTGTATCTGTGGGCAATGAACCCTGTCTGCCTCAGTTTCCTCATATGTAAAATGAAGGGATTGGATTAGATGGTTTCTAAGGTCCCTTCCAGCTCCAAAGCTGTGATCCTTTGAACCTAAGATTCAGAACAACAGAGCCCAAGTTCACATACTGGCCCTTCTACTGGACTATTTGCATAACTTTGGGCAATTCCTTTCTGCTTTATGGGTCTTGGCTTCCTTATCTGTAAAGGAAGAGCTTTGGACCTGAGGATTTCTAAGGTGCTAAGTGGGGAGCCCAGCTTGTCCATCTCCCAGGCTTCAATAAGATGTGTTCACCATGTACCACTCAGACCCCTCTTGCTTTAGGTACCTTTGCTGTGACACCCAGATGGAGCTCAGAGAGTGGTTTGCCACCTTCTTCCTTGTGCAGGTATTGGGCCAGGAGAGCAGAGGCTGGTGGGGAGGCAGGCGGGGAGAAACTTGGAGAGAATGGGGAAGGGAAATGGCCTGGGAATGGGTGAGGCTGACAGAAAGGCCTGGGCAGGTAAGGAAGGAAGCCCAAGGAGCAAGGTTGTTGAGTCCTAGGGGTTTGATGGTTGGGTCACCTAACTGCTGGCTCTTCTGCCTGCTTGCCTGCCCCCAGCATGGCGGGACCGTCTGGCCTTCCGAGCCCTCAAGGGTAGTTCGGCCTGTACCTGAGTCGAGGCTGGGCAGTGTGTCGCTCATCCCCCTGAGGGGCAGTGAGAATGAGATGAGGAGGAGTGTTGCTGCCTTCACTTCTGATGCCCTGTCTGTAAGTAAAGACCCCTTCTTTCCTCTCTTCCTGCCTTCCCCAGGGAGAGCTGCCTTGGAGGCCTAAGACTAGAGAGGATGGCATCTTCACTTGGTCTGACCTGTTCCCTTTCTCTTCCCCCAGTGATATCGGAAACCAGTGAAGGTCCTCTTCATGCTAAAGGCCTGAAAAGAATCAGGCAGCGGGCTTAAACAAAATTGGGCATCAGGCCTAGTAGAAGTCAAGCAAGAGGCCTAAAAGAAATTGGGTGGGAGATAAGGGCTGGGTCCAGAAGAAATGTATCCCTTCCAAACCCTGAAGGTGTCTTTCCTCCCCACCACTACCATGAGCACAAGGAGCCATTCCCATAAGTCTCACGTCCCTCCCCCTTTCACCCCCCTGCTCCTGCCACGTACCCAGGAGACCCATGAGAATAGGGTCCCTGTCTGTCCCTCCTGTTCTTCTGAAATGTCTGAGAGCCAATTGCGGAACTCCAAGCCCAGGGTAAGGGGTAGGATGAGGAGGGGATTCCACTGTGGTGTAAATGGCCTGTTCCCCAAGTGTCTACTTGAGATTTACTCCCTCTTTTTCTTCTAGGGTGTTTGAGTTCCCTGGATAGCTACAAAGGCAGGGGAATGTGGGTGCCCTGGGTTGGAGCAGTTTTACCTTGTATTTGTAAGGGGTATTGAAAGAGTTTAAGGGATGAGAAAGGAAGAATTAGCATCCCTATTAGGTCATGCTTATCTCCCTCAACCTATTAAACTTTTTCCTTTCTTAACTACTTAAGCTGCTTCCTTTCTTGTCCTTCATCCTTTTAAACTGCGCCTCCCCCAAAGTTTAATCATCTTCAGTGACCACCCCAGTCCTAGCAATGCTAGTTACTAGCTGTGTGACCTTGGCTAAGTCACTTAAACTCTGTGGGCCTTCCTCCTTGGGAGAATGAGAGGTTTGGATTGCATTATCTCTCAGTCTTACGGTTCTCTATCTGGTTCCTACAGATTCTAAATCTTTATTGCTGCAGGTATGATGGAAATCTGGGCCAGGAGCCAGAAGAAATTGGCTTTGCCATTTACTAGCTTTTTGACCCTTCCTCATTGTGAGCCTCAGTACCACCGCCCCCCCCCCCCCCAATCCCTCATTTTGCTGAAGCCCAGAGGACTTGGCTAAGATCACAGAGTGAATTCTTGTACTAGAACCCAGGTCACATGTCTAGTATACTCTTTTTCCTCTACGATATCCCCTCTACTCTCTAAAAAAATCCCTTTGCAAAGGGGGTGAGGGGAGGGAGTCAGTCACCCCTGTCCTATCCTTGTTTCCTAGTTTCTTGACCCATCCAGGTCTTCCAGTCTCCTATTATTTCAGACTCTCAAAGCTGGACAAGACCTCAGAAGTTATGTTGTCTGACTCTTCCCGAATGTTCATAGCCTGTCTGGAGCAACATCTCACCCCCGACTTTGGAAAAGAGTGGGACCACTTTCTCACCCTACTCGTAACCTGCTTGCTCTTCTTTCTGACAGGCTCAGAGTCCACCGTGACCAGGTGCTGCCCCCCAGCACCTCTGAGTTAAGAGGGGTCCAGATATTCTCGGTCTCCACAAGAGAGAGGCATGGGCCTCATGGGGAAGGAAGCCTGGTTACAGCTGCTCATCCCATCAAGACTCTCCATCCTGGACTTTGTGTGTGTTGTGGAAGAAGAGTCTCAGCTCCTAGGGGTCTGGGTGTCCGGGTTAGCTCTGGGGCATTGGAATGGGTGAGGGCAGACTCTCGTATTTTTCCCACTTTGCCTTCCACCTACCTTCTCCCTTCATCCAGGACCTTTTTTTTAAAAAAAAAATAATATAAATATATCTGTATATTTTACCCTGTGATTAAGAAGTTTGTGTTTGGCAAGGTATGATATGATCTGTGTTCTGGGGACCATGGAGTACCTGGAAGAGGAAGGAATTCACACACAGTCTAGAGCAGGGGTGGGGAACCTGCATCCTCAAGGCCACATGTAGCCTTCTAGGTCCTTGGGTGCAGCACTTTGACTGAGTCCAAGTTTTACAGAACAAATCCTTTTATTAAGGAGATTTGTTCTGTGAAGTTTGGATTCATCAAAGGGCCACACTTGAGGACCTAGAGGGCCACATGTGGCCTCGAGGCCACAGGTTCCCCACCCTTCATCTAGATGATGCCAGGGGGTTCAGTGGTCAGAGAACAGTGAGACAAATTATGAATTGGATTCCTCAGGACATTGGTGACACCACACTGAGGCCAACAGACTTAGCCCTGTTCATCCCCACAACTGAACACCCACAGCTTCCATTAGAGTGGAACATTAGAGCTATATTGGCCCCTAAAGACCTTCTAGTCCAACCCCTTATTTTTCTAGAAGGGGAAACAGAGGCTCAGGATGAGGAAGGGATATGCCCAGGGTCTCAGATTCTAGGACCAGAGCCCAGCCCTTCAGCAAGCTGAAGCTCAGCACTGACCCTGCACAGTGTGAATCTCCAGGGAGTGACAGGGACCTTATACTCCCTGAGTCAATGCAGCTCAGCATTTCCCAGGAGACCAACAGGGATAATAAGCCTTTCTGAGAAGCCCCTGAAATTCTCTGGGAAGGCATGAGACGCCTGCCTGGGCCCAGAGCTTCATTATTCCTGCCCCATAGAGATTATCCTACAGCTTTGAGAGGACCACAGTAAATCTGAGAATCTTAGAACTTCCTTTTTTCCCTCTTAACAATTATTTTATTATTTAATATTTTAGTTTTCAACATTGATTTCCACAAGATTTTGAGTTACAGAGTTTCTCCTCATTTCTACCCTCCCCACCCCACCACTCCAAGATGGCATGTATTCTGATTGCCCCGTTCCCCAGTCAGCCCTCCCTTCTGTCACCCCACTTCCCCTCCATCCCTTTTCCCCTTACTTTCTTGTAGGGCAAGATAGATTTCTATGCCCCATTCCCTATATATCTTATTTCTCAGTTGCATGCAAAAACAACTTTTTTTTTGAGCATCTGCTTTTAAAATTTTGACTTCCAAATTCTCTCCCCTCTTCCCTTCCCACCCACCCTCCCTAGGAAGGCAAGCAATTCAACATAGGCCACACATGTATCATTATGTAAAACACTTCCACAATAGTCATGTTGTGAAAGACTAACTATATTTTGCTTCCTTCTATCCTGTCCCCCTTTATTCAATTTTCTCCCTTGACCCTGTCCCTTTTCAAAGGTGTTTGCTTTTGATTGCCTCCTCCCCTATCTGCCCTCCCTTCTATCATCCCCCCTTTCTTATCCCCTTCTCCCTACTTTCCTGTGGGGTAAGATACCTGATTGAGTGTGTATGTTATTCCTTCCTCAAGTTAAATCCGATTAGAGCAAGATTCACTCATCCCCCTTCACCTGCCCCCCTTCCCTTCCAACAGAACTGCTTTTTCTTGCCACTTTTATGTGAGATAATTTACTGCATTCTATCTCTCCCTTTCTCCCTCTCTCAATATATTCCTCTCTCATCCCTTAATTTTATTTTATTTTTTTTTAGATATCATCCCTTCATATTCAACTCACCCTGTGCCCTCTATCTACATGTATTTTCCCTTCAACTACCCTAATACTGAGAAAGATCTCATGAATTATACACATCATCTTTCCATGTAGGAGTGTAAACAAAACAGTTCAACTCTAGTAAGTCCCTTATAATTTCTCTTTCTTGTTTACCTTTTCATGCTTCTCTTGATTCTTGTGTTTGAAAGTCAAATTTTCTATTCAGCTCTGGTCTTTTCACTGAGAAAACTTGAAAGTCCTCTATTTTATTGAAAGTCCATATTTTGCCTTGGAGCACGATACTCAGTTTTGCTGGGTAGGTGATTCTTGGTTTAATCCTAACTTACCTTCGACCTCCGGAATATCATATTCTAAGCCCTTCTATCCCTTAATGTGGAAGCTGCTAGATCTTGCATTATCCTGATTGTGTTTCCACAATATTCAAATTGTTTCTTTCTGGCTGCTTGCATTATTTTCTCTTTGATCTGGGAGCTCTGGAATTTGGTGACAATATTCCTAGGAGGTTTCTTTTTGAGATCTTTTTCAAGAGGCGATCAGTAGATTCTTTCAATTTCTATTTTACCCTCTGGCTCTAGAATATCAGGGCAATTTTCCTTGATAATTTCTTGAAAGATGATGTGTAGGCTCTTTTTTTGATCATGGCTTTCAGGTAGTCCAATAATTTTTAAATTATCTCTGCTGGATCTATTTTCTAGGTCAGTGGTTTTTCCAATGAGATATTTCACATTGTCTTCCATTTTTTCATTCCTCTGGTTCCGTTTTATAATGTCTTGATTTCTCATCAAGTCACTGGCTTCCACTTGCTCCCATCTAATTTTTAAGGTAGTATTTTCTTCAGTGGTCTTTTGGACCTCTTTTTCCATTTGGCTAATTCTGCCTTTCAAGGCATTCTTCTCCTCATTGGCTTTTTGGAGCTCTTTTGCCATTTGGGTTAGTCTATTTTTTAAGTTGTTATTTTCTTCAGTATTTTTTGGGGTCTCCTTTAGCAAGTTGTTGACTTGTTTTTCATGGTTTTCTTGCATCACTCTCATTTCTCTTCCCAATTTTTCCTCTACTTCTCTTACTTGCTTTTCCAAATCCTTTTCAAGTTCTTCCATGGCGTGAGATTAATTCATATTTTTCTTGGAGGCTTTTGTTGTAGACTCTCTGACTTTGTTGACTTCTTCTGGCTGTGTGCTTTGATCTTCTTTGTCACCAAAAAAAAAAAAAGATTCTAGAGTCTGAGTCTGCATCCTTTTTTGCTGCCTGGCCATGTTCCCAGCCAACTACTTGACCTTTGGGTTTTTTGTCAGGGTATGACTGCTTGTAGAGTAGAGAGTGCTTTGTCCCAAGCTTTAGGGGCTGCACTGCTGTTTTCAGAGCTACTTCTACTTCACTGTCACCACAAGCTATGCCGCAGCAGCGCTTCTCCTCCCCCAAGAACCACCAACCAGGATTGTGACCCAGATCCAAGCAGGGCAAAGCAAGCCCTGCACTCCCACCGTGTGAGCCAGGGACTCCGGAAGCAGCTGACACTGGAGCTCCACTGCTGCACCACCTCTGCCACCCCCAGGGCTGGGGCTGGACCACTCTCTAACCCAACCTAGCAGTTTACCCACTAACCTGCTCAGTGGTTTTTGGCGTTTGTGGGTTGACACACAGTTCAATGATTCATGGCCCTAAGACCTGCTCTGGGCTGACCCCTGGTCTGGTCTGTCCTGGCCTATGCTGGGCTGCGCTCTGCTCCCAGCACTGTGCAATAGACCCTTCCGAGTAACCATCCAGGCTGTTCTGGGCTGGAAACCTGCTTCCCTCTGCTGTTTCATGGGTTCCACAGCTCTAAAATTTGTTCAGAGCTGTTTTTTACAGGTGTTTGGAGGGATTTGGGGGAGAGCTTAAGCAAGTCCCTGCTTTCCAGCTGCTATCTTAATCTTAGAACTTCTAAACCAGAAAATGTTAGAAATATAGAGGCAAAGGGCCTCAGTATCCCAGAACCTCAAGACTATAGAATCTAAGAGAGAGCATGTCGTTAATCGATTGATTCATTTATGGTCTGGACTTGTTATTTCATCCCTCTGGGGAACTTCCAGTTTGAAAAATCCCATCACCAATTTGGATTAGCCCCTTGTCAATAACTTAATAGCTCTAAGAGAATTGATTGCTTAGGGCATTGAGAAGTTAAGTGACTTGCCCAGGGTCATACATTCAGTCTATGTCAGAGGTGGACCATGAACCTAGATCTTCTAACTCCAAGACCAGTTTTGTACCCGTTGTGATAACTTTAGGGCCATGTAATCCTTGAGCCACAGAGTATTTAGAGCCATAAGAATCAAAGATCCTTAAAGTCATTAAAACCTGGAACCTAGAAGCAGTGAAGTATTGAGATCTTAGATCTAGAGCGGGAAGTGATGTCAGAGCCCATCTAATCTTCATTTTAAAGTCAGAGAAATTAGGGTCAGAGAAGCTAAGTGGATTTGCCCAAGATCACATAGGTAGTAAGTTACAGGTAGGATGTGAACCCAGGTCCCAAGAGTCCAGTGCTCCTTCTCCACCCCCATGCTGCCTCGTGGAGTCTTGACTCAGCATGTACAGAGAGCCTTGGAGATGATCAGGAGCAACCTGCCTCATCATTCAGCTGGCTATAATGGACGATTCAATTTAAATCACAGTGTTGGCTCTACCTACTAAGGCCCTTTTCCTCCAGGAAGCCTTCTCTGCTGCTATGAGACAGTCAGATCCTGCCTACTTCCGGGCTCTTAGTCAATTAAGTCTGGACCTATGAATCCAGCTCAGGATTTATTCTCCCTGCCCCATTCTGCTGTTTTTCTCCAGTTGTGGGTCTCCCTCCTTGGGGGATTACCTGACCTTTCAAGGATTCATGACCTTTAAAAGTGAGAACCAGTGGTGTTTGATGAGCTAGCATATCCTGGGCAAAGGCTGAGAGTCTGGGCTGTCTGAGTTCTTTTTTCAGGTTACCAGAAACAATTAACGTTGAGGTCAGGAGCCCATCAGCAGAGTCCAACTTGCCATGTTCCTTGATTTATGCCAGTTGAACCCCTAAAACTAGGCTCCCTGGGGGTATGATTGACCCCTTCTAGATGCACAAGAGTGCTTTCCCTGTCCCTGATGCCAGGACCACCCGGGACGGTTAGCCTGGAGGAGAGAAGTGGACCATCATAGCTGTAAAATGTTTTTGAAGGCTGTTGCTGGGAAGAGGGATTACATTTCTTCTGCTTGGCCCCAGAGGGCAAAACCAGGAATAATGGGTCGAGGTGGCAGGAAGGAAGATTTAAAGAAAAGCTGAAGGGTTCGGGCTCTCCCAAAGTGGCTGCTTCTGAAGCTAGTGGGTTCCCTTCACTGGAGGTCACCAAACGAAGGCTGGATTGACTCTTTGTCGAGTATGAAGTAAGGGAGATTTTTATTCCCTCCCAGGGATGAACCGGAAGGCCCCCAAGGGTCCTTTCCAACTCTGACATATCTTGATTTGATCGGAAGGTGGGCAGCAACTTCCTTTCTAGTGTCCAGTAGACACTAGAAGGACCGGAAGTCCTTTGCAGAATTCCTTCTGCTGAATCTAGAAGCATTTTGCCCTGCTCACCCCCCACCCCGCCCCACCTTGATGGAGGAGAGAACAATAGTGGACACACTTACTCAGTTTGGGGGTCCCCAATTCAAGCCTTCACTACAGTCCCCTGGGTAACACCCACTTTAGCCTTAGGGAAGCTAAGCGAGCCGAATTGAGCACAACTGTCCACCAGGTGGCAGTGTGGGACAGTATACTAAGTAAACATCTGCTTACCTCCAATTTTCACCCTTTTGTGGGGCCCCTTCAGTTTCAGCTCTACTCCAGACCTTGGAGGATGTGATAGGAGTTGACCAGGACCCTGTCCTCACATAGCACTCAGTCCACTTAGGGAGCCACAAAAGGATTTGATTACACATTTGATAGTTAAAAGGGCTACAGGGAGATAAGATTGGTGGGGCTCATAGGAAGGAGAATGCATTTCTAAGGGGTGGGGTAGTGGTGGATTGGAGGCAGCATGTGAGGAGGGCCTTGAAGGATGGGAGAACTTCAGGAGTTGGAGGTGAGGGGTGAGAAGAAGGACATTTTAGGCAAAATGTGAGCAAAGTATCTTAGAGGTGGGAGAATGTGTAGACTGCTAGAAGGATGGAAAATCGTGGGTTTAGTTGGATCAGTGGAGATGGTGCTTGGGAATGGGGAGTCTGGAAAGGGAGGAGCGAACCAGACAACAGAGAGACTTAAATGCCAAGCTGAGGCAATCTAGACTTGGTCATGGTGAATTTAGGGGGCCCTTCCTGAGCAAGGGAAGGATGAAGACAGAGCTGGAATGTGGAAAGGTGATTCTGGCCCAGAGGGGAGGAAAGGTGGAGGAGGGAGGCCATAAGGTGGCTCCAGGCTTTAGGCAGGAAGAAGAGGTCCTAGACTGGGTGGGGGCTATGGGGATGGACCGGAGGGGACGCATGCTTTTCTCCCTCTCTCTGTGCCTGTCTCAGTTTCTCTCATTCTGTCTCTCTTTCATTGTCTCTGTGTTGTCTCTCCATCTCTCAATGTCTCTTTATCACCGTCTCTTTGTCTTTTTTTCTGACTCTGGTTCTGTGCGTCTCTGTCTCATTCTGTGTCAATTTCTGTCTCTATCTCTCCGTGTCATCCTGTCTCTTCCTCCTCCTCCCTGTCCTTGACAAACTATAGATTGCTCCCAATGGTCCTGTTCTGGGTGTGTCAGGAAGTGGATAGAGGGGTCAGAGGAAGAGACAAAGTGAATGACTGGTCTTTAACCTCCATCCCCTCTCAGACTGCGAAGAGCTGGGGGGATTATCACTGTTGGGGAGGAAGGGAGAGGGCCAGGCACCAGATTCTCCTCAGCTTGTTCTTAGTCATTTCAGTCATGCCTGACTCTTCGTGACCCCATTTGGAGTTTTCTTGGCAAAGATACGGGACTAGTTTGTTATTTCTTTCTCTGCTTCTCAGTTCTATCTCTGCATATATTCAAACAGCTCTTAACATTCTTCCTTTTCCAGGGAGACTTCCTAAATTGACTGGGGAGAGGTCTCACAGTCCCCATAGTTCCTCTCTGCCTAAACATTCATTCAACAAATATTTGAGAATATTCCTGTTACGTACAGAGACTAGGCTAAGATTATAGAGATTATTATATAGAGACGGACATGTCCTACCCTCAAGGAGACCTAGCAGAGGAAACCCAGGCCCTGCTCTAAGACTGATAGATGACATAGAGACATACCAATAACCATATACTTTGGCACTAGGGTCATAGGAGGAGGCTGTGGGAGCTCAGAGGAAGAAGAAAGCATTGTCAACTATAGGTTCAGGGAGGGCTTTCTGGAGAAGGTGGTGCCCACTTGGAGATAGGAAAGATGGGTGGAATTTGCCTAGGTGGAAAATGAAAGCTGGGGTGGGAATGCAGGTAGGAGGAAAACATTCAAATTTACCTGCCCTGGACAAACTACACCCTCAGGTGTAGAAGGACCTAGGAGTAACTGCTGAGCCTTATTAGTGATATTTGAAAGATCATGGAAAACAGGAGAGGTACCCCAGAGCCAAAAAAGGAAGGATTCCAATTTTTTAAAAAGGGAAGAGAAGGGAATTTGCATGTTTCAACATGTAAGCTTGACTTCACTTCCTGGGAAGATTCTAGAACAGATCCTTAGCAAGATGGCCGGTGAAACTCTGGAAAAAGAAGCAATGATCCCAATGAACCTTGGCTTCAGAGTGGCTAAAACCTTGATTCCTTTTTTTTTTTTTTAAGAGGGTTACCAGAGGCAGGGCATGGTATAACTGTCACTGAGATTTTATGAATTAAGATAATCATCAACTGACTCTGTACCTGGCACTGTGCTAAATGATACAAAGAACAAACAAACAGCCCCTTCAAGGAGCTTTCATCCCAATGGGAGAGTCACCATGTATAGATTGGTATACAGAAGATGAATACAGAACAGATGGGAGATAGCCTTAGGAAAGATGGTACTAGCTTCTGGGAAGGACCAGGAAAGGGCCCTTCGGCAGACGGCATTTGATAGTCCAAGCTTTCCAGGGGAGGAGGGAAAGTATTCCAGGCATGGGGGACAGCCAGAGCAAAGACATGGAGGGTAGTGTGAGGAACACCAGGTAGAGTTGTATGGTTGGAACATAGGAGTGTAGGAGAGTAATTGGGCAGCTAGGTGGCACAGTGTATAGAGCTCTGCTACCAGAGTCAGGAAGACCTGAGTTCAAATGTGAGCTTAGACACTAGTTGTGTGACCCTGGGCAAGTCACTTAACCCTATTTGCCTCAAGTTTCCTCATCTGTAAAATGAGTTGTAGTAGGACATGGCAAACTACTCCAGTATCTTTGCCAAGAAAACCCCAAAGGGGGACACAAAGAGTTGAACACAACAAATGGCTGAACAAACAGGAGAGTAATGTGTTAAAAGACTGAAAAGAGAGAGGAAAAGACTGGTTATGAATTATGTCATTATTCTGTCAACTGGACAATAGTCCAACTAGATACACAGTTAAACTAGTTGAATGGACCCAAAGTGCAATGGCTAATGGTTTGGTTTAAATTTGGAAGGAAGTCTCCAGAGGAGGCAGTGTCAGACACTAGAGAAAACACTGACCTTGCAATCTGTGGACCTGAATTAGAATCCCAGTTCTTCCACTTGGTACCTGTGTGACCTTGGGCAAGTCTCTTACCTTTCCCGGTCCTCCATTTTCTCATCGTTAAAGTGAGGCCTCTAAGTTCCCTTCGAGCTCTCTACCTATGATCCTAAGAGGAGTGTCCCAGGGAGCCTATGGACGTTGTCATCCACAATAGAGAAAGGCATACATAGATGGTGTACTTAGCAGAGCTGTAGATGAAGCCAAGGTGGGAGGGACACTTAACTCTCTTCGGGAGAGAGTCAAGATTCAAACAGATCTTGCCTGGCTAGACTATTGAGCTAAATCTGATAAGGTGAACTTGAATAGGAGTAAATGTAAAGCCTTATTCCTGGGGTCAGGAAAATCAGCTTTCATAGCTTACAAGACTGGGGACACATGCATGGTCAGATGTTGTTGTTCTTGAGGGCAGTTAGGTGGCGCAATGGAAAGACCTGAGTTCAAATGTGACCTCAGACACTTCTTAGCTGTGTGTGACCCTGGGCAAGTCACTTAACCCTGCTTGCCTCAGTTTCCTCATCTGTAAAATGAGCTGGAGAGGGAAATGTCAAACCACTCCAGTATCTTTGTCAAGAAAACCCCAAATGGGGTCATAAGGAATCGGGCATGACTGAAATGACTGAACAACAACATAACCCAGAGGAGGATAACCAGGCTGTGAGTCCATGCCCTATAAGGGTCATTTGATAGAACTAGGGATGTTTAGCCTGAAGAAGAGAAGGTTAAGGGGTGACGTTTGCTTCCAGATGGAAGAGGAATCAGACTTTTTCTCTTTGTCCCCAGAGGGCAGAAGTGGGAACAATCAGTGGAGGTTGCAGAAGGGCAAATGTAGGCTTGACGACTGACTCCCCTTATTTGGGAGGGATGGTGACTCCAGAGGCAGGGAGGCTGGTGGGTGCTGCAGGTGTCCAGGCAGGAGGGGCTGTGGGAATGAGAAGGGGCCAGACGCAGAGACATTGTGTAGGGGCTTAGAGGAGACGAGCCTTAGAGCCCAGGACTCGACTGAGCTTAGGGTACATCGCTGTGCCAAGTTACTGCTTCCAGGATGACCACTATGACTGATGGAGGGAATAGGCACCCTTATTCTGGAGCATAACCCCTCTCTCTGGTTGGGAGATGAACATATTCTGGGTGGTTGCTCAGCAAATCTCCCATTGATCAATCACACCTCTCCCCCCACTCCCCACTCCTTCCAGCTGTCAGCTTCCTTAGTTGACTTCCTCCTCCCTGGAGAAGACACCCACAGCACTGGCTGTCAGCCCTGAGCCCGTCCCTGTATGACTCTTCTGGCGTGAATCTAGCGTCTGGAGTAATCTCCTACAACTCCTGGCCTCTAAGATGAGACCAAACCTAGAATGGGACCATAAAAGATCAGTGGGTCCCTGGGGCAACAAAATCAACCCCCCCCCACCTCCAACAAAAGGCTATTATTTGTAATGCATTTAGTAATGCAGATTGGGGGACCCAACTGGGGGGGGGGCTCACGGGCACCTGCCCCCTCTGCCATGAGGTCAGTAATAAATAACACTTTAATAATTCCTAACATTTATATCATCACATTTTTGTCAACATCCCCTACAAGTCAGTAATTAGCGGAGTTATTTATTACAGTTAAGAAAACTGAGGTGGTTAAGGGACTTGCCCATGGTCACATAGTTAAGTGACTGCCCGATTTTTAGGATTTGAACCCAGGGCTCTCCTAATGCCAGCTCAAACATGCTTTCCTCTATACCAGATGCCTCTCCTACTGAATCTAATAGAAAGTTTTTGGCTGCTCTTGGATCAGGCCCTGGCCTCAGGGATGGATCCTGGTCTAATGCAGACTCACCGACAGAGATCCTGCCTTAGGGGTTTTAGTCACATGAAGACTCTTGATCTTTTCCCTGGAGTCCCCCACCAAGATAACCAACTACACACAGGCACACTCACACACACACACACACACACACACACACACTCACACACACACACACACTACCCTCTGGGCTATAACCAGGAACTTTTTGTACCTGGGTCCAGGACCCCAGACCATACTCAATGTAAGCAGCATGAAGCCCAGCCTCAGCTGAGGAGAAGGCACAGTTCCAGTCCTTACTCTTCAGGAGACCATGGCAGGAGGTGAGGACATACCTAAGGCAGGGCAACTGGGGTTTTCCTCCAAGGCTCTGAATTTAGAGGGCCTCAACAGCACTCGAAGTTCTTTTAATAACTAGAAACAAGACTCGGCACCTACTTAGCCAGAATAACTGACGGAAATAGGAAGCTCCTATTCCCAGCTTCCTCCCGGCCCCCTTCATACCATAGCAGCACCCTACTCATCCTTTTGCTGATGACCAAAGGGATTGTGGACTTGGTGTTTTAAAAATATATTTTGATAACCGTATTTCAATATAATGGGCTTTCTCTGTCATTCTATGCATTCTGTTTTAATCATGTAAAACAGTATTCTGAGAAGGGGTCCATAGGCTTCACTAGACTGCTGAGGAGTCCAAGACAAAGAAGGTCTTAAGGTCTCTGTCTCCCCCCCAGACAACATAGTGTCCCCCCTCTTTCTCAGATCACAGGTGCACAAAGAGCTTTATCCCTTGGGTCTCTTCTATGAACACTATTGTAACGCCCAAGCACAGGACACTATTTCCCAAACCCCACTCCCACCCCTTCCTTCCTCTGGTATGTCCTGGGCCATGGAAATTTCCGTACTTTCTCTGTTCTAGCTACAGTTCTGCTGTTGTATTTTATCACCCCGGAGACACAGATGGACTGGAGTTCTCTCTCTCTCTCTCTCTCTCTCTCTCTCTCTCTCTCTCTCTCTCTCTCACACACACACACACACACACACACACACACACACACACACACACACACACACACACACACACACACACACGCCCCACAAAGAACTGTACTAAGAGATCCAGGAATCTTGTTCCTTCCCCACTACAGCTATCTCCTCCTCCTCCTCCTCCTCCTCCTCCTCCTCCTTCTCCTCCCCCTCCCCTTCTCCTCTTCCCCTTCTCCTCCTCCTCCCTCTCTCTCCTAGAGACAAGGAGACAGATGAGAGGGTGTCTTGATAATTCTACCACTCACTGCCAGGGCCTTTTGTCTGCCTCTTTCATAACATCTCTGTCTTTGTCTCTCTTGGTCCATGTCTCTGTGTTGGGGTCTTAGTTTCTCCAGCTTTTTGCTTCTCCTTATATCTTCCCCTAACTCCGTCTGCTGTGTATTCCCTCTACTTCAACCTCATCTGATTTTATGTCTATGTCTGTCTCTATTTCTGCCTGTCTCTGTTTCTATGTTTGTGGCTGTTTTGGTTTTTGTCTTTATCTCTGTCTCTCTGTCTCTATTTCTGTCTCTGTGTCTATCTTTGTGTCTGTCTCTATTTCTGTCCTTGTCCCTGTGTCTGTCTCTCTATTTCTGTCTGTATCTGTCTCTATTTCTGTCTCTGTCTCTGCCTTTGTCTCTCTAATTTTGTCTCTCGTGTATTCATTCTTTTCTGTCTCAATTTCTGGCTGTGTGTGTGTGTGTGTGTGTGTGTGTGTGTATTTCTGTGTCTCTGACCCTGTACTTCTGGCACTTGGGGTCTCTGTCCTTCCTTCTGAGATACACCAGGAGAGGTTATGTCTCCCCCTCAGATGAAGGGCTCCTGGGGGACTTGTGCCTGGGAGAGAAGGGGACAGATGGATGGACTAGCTTCTAATGGACACAGCCTCACTACGCTGTAAGGATACAGCCGATTCAGCCAGACGCTTCAGTTCCTCTCAGCCCTTTCCACTGTGTCTACCCCCTCCCCCAAGAATGGAGGCAAATGCTACATGTGTCTTAGCACTATGACGACCAGTGTCATGGCAACACAGCTGGGAGGGGAGCAATCCTCCCCCTCATCCTCTTCATCCTCATCATCCCCATTAGGAGCATGAGCCAATCCCCACCCCTAGCTCTTCACCCCCTGCCTTTCCCTGGAATAAGCAGGCCTATAACAGTACTCTGTCTCTGACTCTACAGCCTTTCCAACAGGTGCCCAGTGACCCAATCCTACCCCTTTTCTAATAATACTAATAATATCAGTAACACCAGACTATGCCTTATAGATAGTGCAGGGATTAGCATTCTCATTTTACACATGAGGAAATTGAAGTCCAGAGAAGAAAAGGAACTTGCCTGAGGTTACATAACATCAGTAGCTGATTCAGAATTTGAACCCCAGTCTTGACTCCCAGTATAGGTCTCTTTCTTACCCACCCCCTTGTCCCTATGCCACACTGCTTTTTCTATGAAAGCTACCAACACAGAGACAGGAAATAGTTACTCTTCTTTTTGCCTTGGTCAGGAGTTACATCTCACTCAGAGATCCCACACAATATACTCAATTGGGAGGTGCTTCTATGTGGACTTTTCTTCCTTGAGCTACCGGAAAGTCTATTTCCTCTTCATGGTACCCTTCCCCCACCCCCAGCAGCAGGATTCCTGTGCAAGCTGAAGCCCATCTCACCTAACTGTCCAGTCTATAGAACTGAATGAGTCCTTGGAATGTGGAACGGAATGTCAGAGCTGGAATGATCCTTTAGAGGACATGGAACACAGAATGTCAGAGCTGGAGTGGTTCTGAGAATATAAATGTAGACCATATAATGTTCAATATAATATTGCAGGGAAACGTCTCTGGCTGGTGCAGCTTTACATACTACTTTACATAGCCTGTCTCAGGGCTCCCTCCCCTCAGCATGGAGATTAGTAGCCCCATGCCACCTTAGATTTCTGATTTGGAAGAAAAGAGCCTTTCGTAAGCTGGTAGAGAAAAGTCTCAGTGAGGAAACCCATCCTACCAATGCAGATAAGCCCTTGTTCTGCGACTTTATAGTCTGAGAGAATCTCTTGTGGGAGGTGGGGATGATGGGCACTAAGAGGTTAAGCAACATGTTCAGGGTCACATAACCAGGTGTTGAACTCAATTTCTTAGGCCTCTATCTGTTATACCTTGTTGTCCCTCTTAATTTAATAGATGTAGAAACTGAATTCAGGGGGAGGCTAAGTAATTTGTCCATAGGAGGTAACTGTCAAAAGTGGGATTTGAACTTAGGGTCTCTGACTCTGGAACTGACCCCCTAGACTCAGATTCTATGATTCAGTTTTCCCAAACTAAGCTAATTTTTGTATTGAAAGGGGAGACTGGTGAGATCCACTCTATAACCCAAAGGAATGGGTAACATCAAAGGGCTAATGGTGATCTTACTCTTGTCTGGTGGAGAGATGTTCTGAGGCTTCTGGGGGTCGGGAGGAAGGGGAGGTAGAGGTGGGCTTTCTTGCATCCCCGTCACTCCTACAGATAAGGCTATACCTGCTTGTATACAAATTAAAATTCATCCAACATGTATTAAGTGCCTATCCCCTGAGAAATGTAAGCTCCTTGAGGGAAGAAACTTTTATTTTTTGCTTTTGTAACACAGGCACTTGTCACACTCCCCTGGCATGTAGTAGGAGCTTAATAAATGTCGATTAATTGATTGGCTATTATAGATAGTTACATTATTACATATGTTAGGTTCTTAGAGAGATACAAAGTTTAGGAAAAACCTAGCCCCTAATTTCATGGAGCTTCGAGCTTAGTAGAGGGATATGAAACATACATGGGTAATTGTGATAAGTCAGTACTGTACTGTAGGAATGAATGAATGAATGAAAAGATTTTTACCAAGTGTTCCAAACACTGTGTTATCTGCTGCAGTTACAAATATAAGTAAATAAGGTCCTGCCCTCAAAGAGCTTACATTCTAAAAGAAGACGAAATGTTAAAGGGAGGTAGGAGGGGAAAGGATTGGGTGTAAGTATAGATGAGGTGGCAGATTTGTGGCAGCTAGGTGGCGCCATAGTGCACAGAGCATTGGGTCTGGAGTCAGGAAGACTCATCTTCATGGGTTCAAATCCAGCCCTAAACACTGACTAGCTGTGTGACCCTAGGTAAGTCACTGAACCCTGTTTGTCTCAGTTTCCTCATCTGTAAAATGAGCTGAAGAAGGAAATGGCAAACTGCTCCAGTATGAACAAAGTCAATATGACCATCATCACAATTGTTCTTGTTGGGTGACCCTGAACCAGGATCAGACCAGGAGTCTATTGATTTCCTCAATGCTCATTAGTCCATTCCTCTGCTTGAGACTATCAGGAGCAATCTGATTAACCTGGGAAGTAAATGTACACTTGTCCTTTCCCAGGGCTACCTGAACTATCCCTCACGCTGTCAGTCTATAAATGAGTATTTAGTAATATGCCATAAAGAATCTAGGTGGTGGAGTAGATAGAGTGACCTGCCTGAAGTCAGAAAGACTCAACTTCCTGAGTTCAAATCTGGCCTCAGACACTTATTAGCTATGTGACCCTGGGCAAGTCACTTAACTCTGGTTGCCTCAGTTTCCTCATCTGCAAAATGAGCTGGAGAAGGAAATGGCAAACTCCTTTGAGAATCTTTGCCAAGAAAACCCCAAATGGGGTCATGAAGAGTCAGACACAACTGAAAATGACTGAACACAAACAAAATGCTGAGATGGGTTGAGAATGGCTGGAAAGTGGAGTGGCATTAGTTTGGTTCTAGGAAAAATTAGGTGAAAGCTCACCTGTTGGAACCCAAAGTTCTAGGGTCAGAGTCAGTCTGTTCCATTGTGGGGGAAGGAGGAGGAGGAGGAGGAGGGAAAATGGGATAGTTGAAATGAGCACTTGATTTGGAGTCAGAGAATTCTTAATTTTACAGATGAGAAAACTGAGGGAGGGAGAGGGAGAGAGAGGGAGGGAGGGAGAGAGAGAGAGAGAGAGACTTTCCCAAGTTCAAATAGAATTATTATTGTGGCAGCCAGTACCAGAACCCAGCTCTCCTAGCTCTTAGGCCAGAGTTTTTCCCACTTTACCAAGCTTGGGTGTAAAATTGCTCTGTAACTATACAGAATGGATGGGGTGTTTATTCCTGTCATTTCCCATCTCTCAGGCTCTTCCAGTTTTAAGGGAACCTAAGGTTTCAGCTCTAGGAAGCCTCAGGGACCCTCCCATCTTCCCTCTCCTCTTCCCTTGTCTTCCCTCACTTCCCCCACTGCTGTTCTTAAGGAAATATGACAGGCATCCATGGTGAGCTGGCAGCTGCCATAGCTGAGAAACCTGGGAGTGATGGTGCAGGTGCCAGAGGCAGTGACTGAGAAAAAGTAGGGCCAGTAACCTCCATGTCAGCCAGCCCCAGACGGGAGCAAAAAGAAGCTCTGTGAGCTCCCCCTTCCTTATTAGCCAGGGATGCTTTAGAGGAGATCCCTGGTCTAGGAGTAAGGCCAGACTAGATGCCCTCTGAGGGCCCTGCCATCTTGGAGATTTTACTTGTCTATGATCCTCTGGGGAACAAGGCTGAAAATAAGAAAGGCTTTTCTGACAATCGGAGCCTACATCCCACAATGGAACAGGCTGCCTTGGGAAGGTACTCCTGTTACTGAAGCATCCAAGCAGAGGCTAGAAGCCCCCCTATCAGGGAGGCCATATGGGGTCCATACATTGCAAGCCAGGGATAGAGGCCTTCCAAGGTCCCACTGAGATCTGAAATTCTATGAATCTGATTCTAGGAGGGACCAGGCTCAACATAAGAAAGAATCTTTTGACAGTAAGAGCTGTTCCTCAATGGGATGGATTACTTTGGTATATAGTGAGCCACCTTCACTCTCCCACCTCCCCACCCCTGGGAAAAGTATCCAAATCAAGACTGATTGGCTCCCTCCCACCCTTGTCAGGAAGACTACAGATGGTACTGTTGCAGGGAAAAAGATCAGATCGATGCCCTCTGAGGACCTTTCCAGTTATGAGCATCTCTGCCTATGATTCAAATGGTCTAAGGCTCTGAACTCTGTGACTGAAAGGGGCTGGTGGTGTGGGGAGCAGAAAAATGAGGAGGGGGGTAGAGAACATGGGCAACACCTCTTTGGTGGGGGCTCTTCCAGGGAGGTGTCTATAAGGAACTATCTAGTTCCTTTTGCGGTTTTTTTCCTTTCTACTATGTCTCTATCTGGCTAGTTTTGTGTAGCTATCTACATAAAACATGCCAAGATCCTGTCCTGATGAGCTTCACACCTCATTTGCCTACATCAACTTCCAAGGGCACCAGCTCCTCCTTGGAGCTGATCCAAGGGACCTTTGCCTTTAGCTCCAGAGCTCAAAACTTTCATTATTTGCTCACTTTCTCTGATCCCAAAGTCCTCTGAGTCCCCTGGACCTTCCCAAGTCCAAGGCTTGAAACATAATAGATATGATTGTTAATATATAAAGTTAGAAATAAGACACCAAGTGAAGGTCATTATAATGATAATTACCAACATTTGTTTGCAGAGCACTTTTTCTCACAATAGCTCTGTAAGGAAACCAGTGCCTATATGATCATCCTTATTTTAAGAATGAAGAAATGCGGGTACAATTTGCCCGTGGTCACATTATTAGGTTCTGAAGGGGGATGTGAATCCAGATCTCCTCATTCCAAGTCTATCACTCCATTCACTGGATCATAATGCCTATCAGAGAAAACTACCCAGTCCCAGATTGGACAGGCCTTCTGTAAACTTTTAATCACTCATAGGTTCAAGTTCCTTTAGGCCTGGCTTAATTAGGTCAGGACCATTCTGACTCCCCCTATTTGGGGAATGGCCCCATGCAGAGCTGGTACCTTCCTAGAATGTCAACTCTAGGATTTGCTTAACTGGGATCTCTGGACCATTGGTTCATTCTTCCCATTCCAAGCTTACTGTCTATCAATCATTCACGAGTGATGGCCTGGTGAGCCTATGGTGTGGTTTCCCATATCTTCCCTTTTCATCTCTTGAATTCCTATCCACCTTGTTAAGTTCAACATAAATGTCATCTTCACCAGAGAGCCTTGTGGGTGATGACTTGGACCTCAAAGACTACTGATGAGGGGATAAGGATAGGGCTGGACCTGTGATTTCATTGATTTAGGAAATTCCTTGATAAGGAAACTTCTTCTACCAATGCAGGTTAGCACTTTCTCTGTAACTTATAGTTTTAATACTGAGGAGTTAAGTGACTTGTCCAGAGTCACACAGCTACTATATGTCAGATGTGGGACTTGAACCCAGATCTTTACGGTTTCAAGGTCTGTTCTTCTTCTATTACACAATGTTGCCTGTCAACAGTATATGGTTTAGTTGTCTCTGTATGTATCTCTGTATCTCCCTCCTGAACTGGGAACTCCAAGTATAATTTGAATTGAATTGCTCCCCTACTGTCTCAGGTCAGAAAAGGGGACTCAGAAGTGGTTATTATGTGCTCTACTTTTGCTTCCCCTTTCTGGTATGGATAATTGGGGGTAGAGGGGGGCTGGATTTCACTGGGCTGGCCAGGTCCCAAAGGACTGATGGAAGAGCTGGCTATGGTGGGAAGAGGCCTGGATGTGGATAGGCGTCTAAGGACCTGAATTTGAATCCTAACCACAACTCATGCTGTGACAACTCTGGATGAGTTTGGACTTCAGTTTGCTTATCTTAAAACAAGGAGGTTAGACTAGATAGTCTCTGAGGTGCCTTCCAGCTCTGAATCTTAAGATATCTGGGTCTGTGAGAGGTGGCCAGTAGCCCAAATCTCTTTTGATTCCTTAGTCACTTTGCTGCATAATTTCCTAAAAAAGTTTTAACTTTACTTTGCCCATGAATCATGGGGACAGAAGGCTCACTGTTTCCCCTATCTAGGCTAGGGGAACAGACATCACCCAGATTCCTAGAGAGAGTTGTCATGCTTTCCTAAGAAATCTCTCCACCCACAATCCTTTCCTAGGCCAGGGGCTTGGGGGTGCTCTCCAGGGTTCTGAACACTTCTTTGGCATGAATAGTCAGTGAATAGTGTATTAGGCTCCAGATGCCGCATGGTCAGCTGGGAAGAGGAGGGTCTTGCTTACCTAACTACACTGTCAAGGCAGGCTCCAGGTTGTATGCATTCAATTAAGTTCAATAAACATTCATTATAAGACTATCTGTGCTAGGCAGACACAAGGACAGAGCACAGTCCCTGACCTCATGGAGTTTGTTATCTTATAGAGTGGATACAATAAATACCCAAATAATTGAAACAAGATAGGGTTCAAGGGAAAAATTCAGACCAAATGCTCTAAGGAAATTTGCAGAGAGAACACTTTCTGCTAGGGAGAGAGCTAGGGAGATCAGGGAATGTTTTCTCAAAAAGTAGCATTTGAATTTGACCTTAAAGAGAGAGAAGGATTTCGACCAGTAGTGATGTAAAGGGAGTGAACTCTAGCCAGGACTGAACATCTGTGTGATTAAACAAGAGCAGAAAAGGGCATGGATGAGAACAAAGAAATAATATTCCAGTTTGCCTGGAATATGAAGTGAATGAGTGGGGAATGGTATGAGATGAAGCTTGAAGGGTTGCAACTAGTTTTTGGAGAGTCTTGAATGCCAGACTCACAAGTTTATACATTAGCATCTAGGCAAGCTTTTGAGGAATGACATAGAAGATTATTTTGGCAGTAATGTGAAGGATAGATTGGAATGGGGAGAGACTAGAGTCAGGGAGTCCAGTTAGGAGGCATTACCACAGTCTAGACAAGTGAACAAGTGGTGTAAGTAGAAAGTGGGGATGGGTGAATGAAATATATTGTGGAGTTTGAATCAATAGGGTGAGGAAGAGGGAAGAGTCAGAAAGGATGCTGAGATACTTTGCTTGGATTACAGGGAAGGTGGCAGTGCCATCAACAGAAATGAGGAAGTTGGGAGGTGGGATAAGCTTAGGAGGGAGGAAGATGAGCTCAGTTTTGGACGTGTCAAGTTTGAGGCGCTAGCAAGATTTCCAGGCAGAGATGCCCATCCAGCAGATAGTTGGAGTTATAGGTCTAAAGCTCAGAGAAAATATTTGGGTTGAGGAAGTATTTGAGATTCATTTGTAAAGAGGTTAGCGCTATGGAAACCTTGGTATGATGAATAAGAGAGTGTAGAGAAGAAAAGTCATAAGGCAGAGCTTTGAGGGACACACATGAAGGAATAGAAAGACTGCACTAAACCAGTGAAAGAGATAGAAAAAGAGTGCAACGCAAGCTCCTTAAAGGAAGCAACTATTTCATCTTTGTCTTTGTAACCCCAATATATATTGCAGTTCATTTCACATAGTAGGAATGTAATAAGACAGATACTAATTATTACTATAATAGGGTAAAGTTCTCTGTGATGGCAGAGAGACATAAGGGCAGAAAGATTAGAGAACATTACAGGGGCAAAGGCACAGGAATAGAAGAGCACGGGGAGTGCCCAAGGAGCAGAGTGATGTCCAATTTGGATAAAGCTGATATTGCAAGGAAGGGAGTAATAGGACATAAGGCTGAAAAGGTAGGAAAATCTCAGTTTGTGGGGGACTTTGAAAAACAGTCAAAGGAGCCACAATTGTACTTGTGTGGGCAATAGGGAGCCATGGAAGGCCTCTAAGCAGAAGAGAAACATGAGCAGATGAATACATGAGGAAGGTAATCCCCATGGAGTCAGGATCAGGAATTTGAATTTTATTGGGCAGATGAAGATGCTGAAGTTGAATGTGATGGTAATAAAAGTGATGAAGATGAGGACAATAATAATTCATTTCTATAAAGCGCTTTAAAGTTTACAAAGCAATTTCCTCACAGCAACCTGTATGGGGGATAGTGTTGAGTATCATCATCACTAGTGTGGAAGGAACATGGCCTCACTCTGAAAGTTGCTTAGGATTTGACAAAGTCATTGTATTGATTAGGTACAAGTCATTGCAAGAGGAACTGGTTTGGCCAGTGATACTAAATCCTCTTTTCCAAAGAGTTTGGAAAGTACTGAAAAGTCTGCATTCAAATTACACAGTGTGTCCCAAAAGTCTTCATGCACTTTTAAGCTTTAATAACATGAGAAATATAAATGCTAAAGACTTTTAAAAAGGCAACATTTGAAAGGCCAATTATTTGAAATTTCAAAATATTAATGTTTCTGATTATAATTCAACATTACAACTGTCTTATATGTCACTCTAGACTTGTTAAAATTTTAAAAGTCATAATTAAAATTCATAAAGCTAAGTGTAAAATTTTAATAATCAAGCTTTCAAATGTTTTCTGTAAGTGTACAGAGGTTTCACAGCTGGAATTAAAACTTAGAATGCACTAAGACTTTTGGGACACATTGTATAGCATAAGGAAGGAAGGAAACAAACATTTATTTGGTACCTATTATGTGCCAAGCACTGTGCCAACCCCATTATAAATATTGTCTCATTTAATCCTCACAATAACTCTAGAAGGTAAGTGCTATTATCATCCTCATTTTATAATTCAGGAAACTGAAGCAGCGGTGAAGTCTAGGGTCACACAGCTAGGAAGTGTCTAAAGCAGGATTTGAACTTAGGTCTTCTAGACTCCATGCCAGGTGCTCTATTCAACTGTCCCACCTAGCTGCTAATGTAGCATAAAATATTATAATATAAAATAATATGATACAATGTAATGTAATGTAATATATAAAATGGAGAAATAAATCAACTAGGAATGATTGGACAGAAATATTTTTTCATATAAGGCAAGATTTTTCCTTAAGACATTTTGGTTATATATTTCAACTTTGGCTGCTTACAGAGAAGGGGAACTAGGCTGAGTATTAATATGTTTCATGAGGAAGCCTTAGTTATCTAATTTTTAAGCAGTCACAAATAGCTTGTCTCTTTCCTCACTCAAGGCCTGGACGAGAGGGTCTGGAGAGTCTTTCTCGCCTCCATGCCATTTTACAGATGGAAAAATTAAGACTTCAGTGAAATGAAATGGCTGCCCAAGGTCACCCACCCAGTAAGTAACAGATAGAGCAGGAAAGGTAGGGTAAGACTGAATTAGGAAGAGCTTTGCACACTGAACTTTATTTAAAGGCAACAGGGACATGTTTTGCCCAAAGGACTTGAACTCTGGTCTCTACTCCAAGTGGAACACACTTTCTATTAGGCTGTAATGCCTCTCTACTGTGGAATGTCATGGAACATAATGTAGTCATAGAATATCTGAGCTGAAGGGGGCTTCCAGGACATCTAGCCCAATCCCTACCTCAACAGGAATCTGCTTTATAACCTCATCCAAAGTGGCCAACCATCCTCTGCTTGAACACTTTCAGAGATGGAGAGCTCACTATCACTGGAGTCAGTCCATTGCATTATGTTTGTTTCGAGAGCATCTCTGGATTCATTCATCTCTGGCTCTGTGTACGGTTCTTCAGCCCATTCCTGAATTCCTTCTTCAAATCAACTGTTTCTAATTAAGTTCTAATCTCAAGGACAATCACCAGAAAACAAACCAAACATCTGACCCAGAATCATGCTCAAGATGTACAGGCTTCATCACTGTTCTATCTACTCAGTTCATTCCCAGTGACTGGGAAAAGCATGATAATCATCATCAACATTCTTATTATTCCTTCTTTCATTCCCCAAACAACCACCCTGGGAGGATTTTTTGGGAGGAGAGTGGTGGAAGGGGATAAGTGATACAACTAAATGCTAGTTACATTTGTTAAGAAGTCTGGACACCACGTTTAAGGAAGGATTTTGATAAGCTGAAAATCATTCAGAGGAAGGCAACCAGTATGGTGAAGGTCCTCAAGTCTATGCTATATGAGAATCAGCAGAAGGAACTGAGAGGGTCACCGCAGCCTGAAGAAGAGAAGGCTGGGGGTGGGGTATGATGACTGGCATCAAGTGTGAAGCATTGTTGTGTGGGAAAGGGGTTAGACTGTCCCAAAGAGGACAGCAGTAGGAATAATGGGTAAAAGTTGACAAAAAAGGTAAATTCAGGGTTGATATAAGGAAAACTTCTTTATGATTAAGGATTCAAGCAAAGACTAGATGATCACCTTTTGGTTGTATTGTAGCTGTAATTCTTTTTTGGATAGGGGTCCAACTAGAAATTTATTAGCTGTGTGGCCCTCAGCAAGTCACTTAACCCTGTTTGCCTCAGTTTCCTCATCTGTAAAATGAGCTGGAAAAGGAAATGGCAAACCACTCCAGTATCTTTGGCTAGAAAACTCCAAATGGAGTGAATGAGAGTCAGATATGACTGAAACAACCCAATAACAACCAGCACCAGCGGCACCACCACCAACTATATTGCTACTGAGGCCTTTCTAACTCTGAAATTCTGTAATTTTATCAAGTCACTTCTTCCTTATATTTAGCCCAAATACATTTGTCTGAGATCTATGCCTTACCCTCAAGTCCTATTTTTACCCTCTTAGATTTAGAAGAAGTATGGTTCCTCTCCCCTAGGAAAACCCTAGAGAAATTGGAAGACAGTGATGGTGGCCCCTTGATGAAGAAGGAGATGACAGTTAGTAATGGTTCACATTGGGAACTCTATATTATTCCCAGTGTCAGTTGCTGGGCTGTGGCTGTGAGAGCTGAGCAGGGCCAGAGCTCCCCAGAGGCCAAGGGCAGGTAATTGGCAGAACATTGATTTTGAGGCCATGGTGGGAACAGTCCCAGTGCGGGCAAGAGGATGAATGAGGCAGAACTAATGATGTGGAACAGCTGTGACATTCCCATGCTGCCCAAGGCCCCAGTTGTAATCTTGACCCGAGAGGCTGGTGTGGGAGGGGAGGGAAGAGGAGTGAGGATCCTTGACTGGGCATTGTTTTTAAGGGGAGAGGGGGAGGGGGCAGGAGGGAATCCCTGCTTTGAGGGAGAGGGATTCATGACCCCTACCCTCAGAATGACCTAGGGCTCAAAAGGAGACCCAAAGTTAGATTGGAGTTTTAGCAGGCAAGGTTTCTTCATTTGAAGGAACAAGCAATATTTCTTCTGTAGAACTAAAGACGGGGAACACCATAGCTGTCTTCAAGTATTTGAAGGACTGTCATGGTGAAGAGGGATTAGTCTTGTTCTGCTTGGCCCCAGAGGGCAGCAATGGATGGAAACTGCAAAGAAGTGAATTTAAGCTTGATGTTGGGGAAAATGTCCTAATAATGAGAGCTATCCAAAAATACAATGGAGGTAATAGGTTCCTGCTTACTGGAGGTCTTTATACAAAGGCCACGTGACATAGAGGGCCATAAGTCATAAAGAGATGTCCTACTCAGGTAAAGGAGGCAGTGTAATACAGTGGGAAGAGCCAAAATCAGAAGATCCAGGTTCAAATCCTACCTCCTACACTTAATATTTATAGAATCTTAAGCAAATTGTTTAACCCGGTTGGAAAAGAAGGAAAGAAACAAGCATTTATTAAGTGACTACTATGTGCCAGGCACCGTGCTGTGTGCTTTACAAATATCTCATTTGATCTTCACAACAATCCTGGTGCTATAATTATCCCCATTTTACACATGAGGAAACTGAAGCAGACAGAGGTTGTGACTTGCCTAGGGTCATAGAGCTAGTAAAGGTCTGAAGACAGATCAGTTTCCTCATTTGTAAAATGAGGAGGTTGGACTAGATGGGCTCTGGGGTCCCTTTCTGAAAGATTTTGGGACCTTGTCCAAACCCAGTCCAATCTAGAGAGGGGAGACTACAGAGCGACTCAGTAAGCAGGTTTGAGGAACTTTGGATATTTTCAAATTAGTCTCTCGTTGGAAGACAGAGCGGAAGACTGACTTCGATGCAGCATGGGGGAATGAAGTTGGATGGAAGGGGACTTTAACAGCAAGGAAGGTTGTCAGACCCTGGAGGGGAGTGAATAAGAGTAAAAAGCAAATTTGGAGCCAGAGACCTCCCTGCTCAGAGGCAGAGATCTGGACAAGTCCCCCAAAGGATTCCTTCCAAGTTTATTTCTAGGGCATGGTGGGGGATAGCTTTGTCTTCAGACAAGTCTTGAGTTCAGGGTATAACCTCCCTGTTCATTCCTCTCTATTGACACCTTTCCAGCTCCTTTATCTATTGTTCTACGTCCCCCCTCCATCTCCCCTGCACAAGAATGAAAGGTTCCTGGGTTCTATGTTGGGACACTAGGGGAAGAGATCCAGTGAGCCTAGGACAAACTTTCACTTTGGATCTTTCCCAGGGCTTGGGATGGGGGATTGGCTGCTGGAGCAAGCAGGCTGCCTTATGGGGAAAGCAGTCTACCCTACCCCCCCCCCCCCCCATAAGGTTCTGTCTGGCCCAGGCAGGGCCTATTTGGCTTAGCCGGTAATGGGACCTGGGAATATTCTCACACTTCATCTTAGCTTCAACAAGCCAAGAGGCAATAGTGGCCATCTTTTCCAAACCCCTCATTTTAGACAGAGGAAACTTTAAGGCCAGAGAGGAAGGAAGGGACAAAGCTTGGCCAGAACCCTAGTCTCTGCCCCCCAGTTCAGCACTTGTTCCACTATCCAGGGGTGCCTCATCCAGTCTCTTGTGTCTCCAATTCAGAGGGCTCTCTGTCCCAGTTCTCACCCTCCCCTGAAGGTGGTGTGTATGTGTGTGTGTGCCTGTAACTCAGTGGGGATGGAAGGTATATTTGCATTATTACATAAGCCGGAAAAAAGGCAGATAGGAGGGGACTTTTCCAAGGTTAAGAAGGTTGGGGCTGGCTGCAGCTGTTCCCAATCCCAGAACTACTGGGACTCCAGTTCACACCCCAATTCCACAAATCCCAGAAATTAGGCAGTCCTAGGGTTGAAGAAGGGACCTGGGGGTGATTCACTTTATTATTATGTCCTAGGGACATTCTAGGCAGCTTGGTGGCAAAGGGGATGGAGAACTGGCCTTGGAATCAGGAAGACTCATTTTCATGAGTTCAAATCCAGCCTCAGACACTTACTAGTATGTGACCCTGGACAAGTCACTTAACCCTATTTGCCTCAGTTTCTTCATCTGTAAAGTGAGCTGGAGAAGGAAATGGAAAACCACTCCAGTATCTTTGCCAAGAAAACTCCGAATAGGGTCATGGAGAGTTGGACACGACTGAATGACAACAAAGGGGAAGTTCTGCCTTAGTGTTGACCTCACTCCCTCTCATTTAGCACTGCCAAGTGCTTTTTCTCTTTTCATTTCCTCCAATTCTCAGATCTTCTTCCTTATGTCCCAGAACTGTTTTTGTGTTCCAAGGAGGGACTGTTGTTTCTGCATTTACAGAAACAACATTCTGTGTGTTTTCTTACTGTGCCCCTGTCCTCTGCTCTGGTCAGACTGCATCTGGAGCATTGGGTTCAGTTTTGGGCACCACACTTGAGAAATGACATTAATAAGCTGGAGCGCATTTAGTGGGAAATCACCAGTATGGTAAGGGAACTTGAAATGAAATCCTGCGAGGATTCATTATAAATACTGGGACTATTTAATTTGGAGAAAAACAGACTCAAGGGGCACAAGATGGCTGTCTTCAAGGGTTTGAAGAGTTACCATGTGATACAGGAATTGGGCTTCTGATTGACCTTAGAGGTCAGAACTAGGAGTGAGACAGGCAGAGAGGTTGATTTAGACTCAATATAAGAACAATTTTTGTTAACAGAGATTTCCCAAAGTCTTTTAGTTTTTTGGGGCAATTGGGGTTTAGTGACGTGCCCAGGGTCACACAGCTAGTAAGGGTCATGTGTCTGAGGCCAAATTTGAATTCAGGTCCTCCTGACTCTGGGGCCAGTGCACTATCCACTGGGCTACCTAGCGGCCCCTTTCCCAAAGTCTTAATGGGCTGCCTTGGAAGGCAGAGTTCTCCATTACTAAAGATCTTTGAACAGAGGCTGCATGCTGTGGAGAGAATTCTTGATCAGGGATGGGTTGGACTAGACAATAACAATAAATGTTATTTTTATGGGGCTTTAAGGTTTACAAAAGGTTTTAAAAAATTTAAAAATTTGAGCTTCCCAACATAAAGGTTTCATTATTACCCTCATTTTGAGGATGAGAAAACTCAAATTCAGAGAGATTTTCCCGGGGTTACACAGCTACTATCAAAGGTGAGATTTGAACTCATGTTTCTCCTGACTTCATGTCCAGCAGTCTTTCTTTTGCACCCTAAATACTATCTTCAGCTTGAGGATCTGTGATTTTATGAAGTCAGCCAGGTCCATCTTTAGAACTCTCTTCCAACATAAACCCAGGCTTCCCCCCTTTGCCAGGCCCAGAGTCCCCAAGTCAGAAGGAAAGAATCCTATTGGGTTGAGTATCCATTATTAGGAGCTACAAAGCTGGGGAGCAGAGATTTGGTAGATCTTGTGAAGGGAGAAATACAACAAAGAATGTTCTTCTCGACATCTCTGTGTGGGTGGGAGTACAAGGATAATTACCCCCATTTCATAGAGATGAAAACTGAGGCCCAAAGACATGCAGTGAGTTCATAGTATGTCTAACTGGGAAGAGACCGCAGAAGCCATCTAACCCAACCTGCACCTGAATAAAAATCCCCTCTATTATATCTTCAGTGGTTTAGTTCAACAAGAAATTGGGCCAGGTGCCATCAATTTAAAGAGGAGAATGAAATAAATCCCTGACTTCAAGGAGCTTGCATACTACAGGATGGCATCCATTTTATTCCTGAAGACCACTAGCAATGGGGGACTCACCATACCACATACACAGTATATAACACCAAGAAGAAAAGAGGGACCTCCAAGGAGAGGGAGAGTGTGTGTATGTGTATGTGTATGTGTGTGTGTGTGTGTAACTGTGAGTTCAGGTGTATTTGGAACTGGAGTCAAGGGTTCAACCCAGGATTAGGCTGGGGACAGGGGGCAGAGCTCACTGTGGACCTGGAATATCTCTGAGGCTAGGTCTGGGGCTCAGGCTGGGATCAGGATGGTTCAATTCTATAAGACGGACAGAGGCAGAGCAAGACTGACATTAGGACTGAGAAAAGAGATGCACGTGGAGATGAGAGGGCTGGACTGGGTAATTTCCAAGGTCCCCTCTGGCTTTGAAATTGTGGTTTCGGAACAAGAAGACTGATGAGATAGGAGTGGAGAGGGGAGATTTGGGATCAAGTAGATGCAAGGTAGAAAATATTAGAATCATAGAATCTTAGAGCTGGATAGGACCCCAGAGAGCAGTTACTCCATCCTGTTGTTGTTCTGTCCTGTCTGACTCTTTGTGACCCCGTGGATCATAGCACAACAATACTGTCCATGGGGTTTTCTTGGCAAAAATACTAGAGTAGTTTGCCATTTCCTTCTCCAGTGGATCAAGGCAAACAGAGGTCAAGTGACTTGTTTTGTCTGAAGCCTATTTTGAACTCAGGTCTGTCCTGATTCCAAGCCCAGTGCTCTATCCTTTGAGCCATTTAGCTGCCCCCATTTATCCTGCTCCTGAGCAGAAGTCTCTATTAAACACAATGCCCAACAAGTGGTTATCCAGCTTTCACTTAAAGATTTCCAGTGCCAGAAAACTCACCCAACTCTTGACTTAGCCCCTTCTGCATTTGGACAACTTTGATTATTAGGAAGTTTTCCCTTATATTGAACCTAAGTTTGTCTCCCTGCCACTTCAGTGGCGTTGATCCAAGTCACCAGTCTTTGCACTTTCTCTACCTCCCAAGGCTCCCAAACTCCTATCCCTTACTTGCCCTCAGCTGACTTGTCCAATTTAAGTGGTTTCTGCCTTTAGACTATCTGCATTTTAAAAGAGGAGCCTCTGAACCCAAATGAAAGTCTGTTTGCTGGAATAGGAAAGTGAAGATCTTTGGAGCACATTTGGAGCTGAGAGAAGCCTTCCTGTATGTACCACTTCCCCAGCATCCTTCTCTACTCTTGGCGTCATTCCCCGCCTTCCCCCCCACACCAGAAGAACATAGGTCAGCCAATTTGCTTGGCCACTTCTGAAAGGCTGCCAACCTCTGACTTACCCTGCCTGTGTTTTTGTGCCACATTTATTGTTCTGTATGCCTGTGCCTCGTGAGGCTCCCTGAGAGGAGCCCAGCCCCCCTCCTAGGCCTGGGATGCTGTAGACTCCACATGGGGAGGTGTGTGTGTGTGTGTGTGTGTGTGTTTGTGTGTGTTTGTGTGTGTTTGGGGGGGGGGGGATTGTCCTCTTAGGCTGGCCCTCCCTTGGGATTCAGGAAAAGTACCTGACTCCTTGTTTCCTATCATCATCCCTCCCCCACTTCCCAATCTTCCCCTTTCAACCAGCAGCTCTAGGACCCTACCATGGGGGAGTTTTCTAAGTGTCTGTATCAGCTCGCTCTCTCTCTCTCTCTCTCTCTCTCCCCCCCTCTCGCTCTGTCCTCCCTCTCTCCCTGCCTTTCCTCCCTCCCTTCTTCCCTCCCTCTGCATTATCAGACCTGCTCGGGCATCCGTCTCCTCGCTAAGCCGAGTCCCCTCAGGGAGCTGAGCGGAGCAAGCAGCAGAGGAAGGAGGCCGAGGGAGCAGAGGGAACAGAGAGCAGGCAGCGAGCGAGCGCTGTCCGGGAGAGGCCGGGAGAAGAGGGCCAGAGCCGACCCGGGCCGGGCCGGGCCGGGCTCAGGGAGAGGAAGGGAGCCCCCTCCTCTCCCTTCCCTGCCTCTCTTCTCTCCCGAAGCCTTCCACTCCTCTCTTCTCCCCTCCCCTCTCCTCTTCAGCCCCGCCCCTGCCTTCCCCTCCGGGCCCCGCCCCTCCCCCCCTGGGGCTGAGTGGCCCCGCCCGGGCCGGGCCGGGCGCCGGAGGATGAGGAGCGATGGGGCAGGCGTGCGGCCACTCCATCCTGTGCCGGAGCCAGCAGTGCCCGGCGCGGCCCGGGGAGCCCGAGCCGTGAGTGTCCGCGGCCCGGGGCTGCACAGGGGTAGCCAGGGCGGGCAGCGGCTGGGGGAGCCATGAGTGTCGGGCCGGGCGGGGGGGGAGGGGAGGGTCCAAGGATCTGGGGTGTGGGAGCTGGCATGTGTGTGTGGGGATATCAGACCTGAGTCCAGGGTCCGGGCTGAGTCTAGAGTGGGTGTAGGGGGGCCCGCCGAGGGGGGCGAGGGGCTGAACCAGGAGTATTGGAGGGGCCCAGGGCCGAGCCCAGAGAGACCGGGGCGGGGGGGGCGGTTCTGATCCAGGAGTGTCAGCGGGGGTCGGGAGTGGGACTGTCAGCCCTGGGCATGGGGATAGGATGCGAGTTGAGCGGGAAGGAGAAAGGGTCGGAAGAGAAGCCGAGGAAGGATGCGGAGGCAGGCAGCCTAGCGGGCTAGGGCTGGAAGACGGCGTGGCCCGGGGCGGGAGTTCAGGAGGGACATGTGCAGGGAAGGGATGTGGGCGCCCGCAGCCACTTTGGCCAACTTTACTGGGTAGTCCAGGAAAACGGGAGGGAGGAGGGCAGTGCGAAGATTCTGTCCCCTCCTTCTGGCGCCGGATAATCCCAAACCACGGATAATTGTGAATCTTTCTTCGTGTGGACAATCCGGGGGGACTCGTAGGGTTTTCGAAACAGGGTGATTAGCAGTAACCAGGCTAGGTGGGGCCTGGGTTAGCGGCTGGGTAGGAAGGGAAGGGGTGGGAGCGGGAGGAACCCTATAGGGGGTCAGGGCTGTCCCTTCAGGAGCTCTGGGTATCCTGGCCTTTCCTCGTGGATTTTTGATCGAGGAAAGTAGGGGGCTGGGGCTGGGGGTGGGGTGCGGAGCGAGAAGAGCCCGGTGTGTGCACGTGTGTGCTCACGCACGTGTGTGAGGGGGCCGGGCACGTGCGAGGGGCTAGGAGCCAGGGAGGGAAGGCAAGGAAAGAGAAGGAGGAAGGCGGCGCCCCGCAGGTGGGATCGCAGCAGAGTCTGCCTGTGCCTGCGAGGGGGTTAGTGGGTGGCTGAGATTGAAGCTTGTGGTGGTGGGGGCGGCCACGTGTGAGCTAGGAGACTGTTCCTGTGTGTAGGTGTGTGTGCCCAGAGCTTCTTTGTGTGTGTGTGTGTGTGTGTGTGTGTGTGTGTGTGTGTGTGTGTGTGCAAGCCTGTGTATGCGTGACTGTGATTTTGGATGTCTGGAAGTGTGACAGTTTGTCTGCATGTGACTGTGTGTTTGTAGATTGTGAGTGTCTGTATGTGTGCACTGACCCCTCTGTGAAAAGAATGTACATGTGCATTATTGTGTGTGTGGACCTGTATATCTATGTGGTTTGGGTCTGTGTATGTATTTGGGAGGGGAAGGTATTTCCAGAGGACTTTGTCTATGTCTCTTTGTATGTATGAATGTATATCTGTGTAGACACAGATATAAACCACAGAGATGTGTATACATAATAGATACGTACAAGAAATTCGTATGTCTGTGCACACCCGTAATTCATAGACAGAAACAGTCCTGCACACAGAGAGAACGATTCTTCCTTCACTTTGTTAGTTTGCTGGAGAGCTCCTAACTGATGGAGAACCTTCCCTTCTACAAGCATATCCCCAACTCTCACTCCCCACACCCATTATATGAGAGACACATCCTAGAATGTATACTGTTAGAACCGAGACATACCTTAGAGATCATCTAATTCAGTCTTCTCAGTTTTGCCGATGGGAAAACCGAGGACAAGAGAGAGAAAGGCATTTGTCCAAGATCATATAGCAAGCCAGAGATAGACCAGATATCCTTATACCTACTTAATGGGACAGAAAACACATATGAATGTGTGCATATTTTATATATACACAAACACATATTCCCAACTCAACCAAGATAATGGAAGGGGGGAGGGGAGTGTATGTGGGTAGAAGAGATGTCTCTCCATAAATTAGGAGTTCTGCAGCAGTGCCCTTTCTGGGTCTTAACAGATTAGATAACTTCTTTGTATGACTATGCCTGTATCTGTGTGTGAATTAGAGGTTTTTATGCAGATATAGCTAGCATTTCTATTGCTAGCATTTCTATAATGTTTTAGGGTTTGCAAAGCACTTCACATTAACTCATTTGATCGCAGACAAGTGAATTTATATGAATAAATGTGTATGTGTGCATGTGTGAGTGTCTCTGGGGCTGTATATGTCTGTGTATATGAATGCATATCTTTATATCTGAAGTGTTTTGTTTATCAGAGGTGTGATGGGCCTTTAGCTGATTTGGGGCAAAATTTTGAAGTCCCTTGGAGCTCCCTGATTCTTTCTCTGTCTATATGGGGTGGGGTGGGGGAAAACCTGAGGCCTCCAGACCACATGTGGCCTTCTAGGTCCTTGGGTGTGGCCTTTTGACTGAGTCCAAGTTTTACAGACCAAATCCTTTTATGAAGGGGATTTGTTCTGTAAAGTTTGGATTCAGTCAATGGGCCACACTTGAGGACCTAGAGGGTCACATGTGGCCTCCAGGCTGCAGGTTCCCCACCCCTGGTATCTTGCCTTTCTGGATGCCTTCCATTCTTTGGTAGCCACGTGCTCCTCTCGCCATGATAGACACCCTCAGAGTGGGCATACTGGGAAGTGTACTGGAAAAGGAGTCGAGGCTCATGGGTTTTAAATTCTAGTCTTGCATTTTTCACCGTCTTGAGCTACTTTGATTCTCTGGGCCTCAGTTTCCTTATCTACAAAATGAGGTGAGTGGATTAGATGACTTGTAAAGTCTATTCCAACTCTAAATGCTATGGACCTTTCAGAATGTGGCGGGCAGAGGGAAGTGCTTGACCTTGGACTCTAATGGAGACTTGGGAGGGCCTCCAGAGGGAGATATAAGGGATAGTCTGTCCTCAAGGTCTGCTTATCCTCTCCCTTAGCACCTCCCAGGGCAATGCCACATCCTCTGAGAAGTTCGCCTGGATCATGGTGAAGAGGAAGAATCTCTGGACTTAGACTTAGGAAGCCTGGTTTTTAGGCTTGGTTCTGCCTTTCACTCGCCAAATGACTTTAGCCAAACCATTTTTCCTCTCTTGGCTTACGTTCTGATGAGGGAGTTGGACTCCGTGGTCTCCATGGTTCTCTCAACTTGATATTCCATTATTTGACTGATGATTATAATAGCTGGCACTTATATAGGGCTTTAAGGTTTACAATTACCACACTTTGTCCTCACAACCAACCTGGTAGGTAGGTGCTATTATAATCCCCATTTTACAGATGAGGAAACCGAGGCAGAGTAAATGACTTACCCAGCGTCATACTGTTAGTGTGTGAGGTTGGATTTGGACTCAGGTCTTCCTGTCTCTAGGTTCAGTGCTTTATCTAATGTATCACTTTCTACCTATGAGTCCTTCCCCGATGTGGCATTCTGTGTTCTAAGGTCCTTTCTAGGTCTATGGGTTTTTAATACATGTGTTCTCCACCTCCCCCCACCTAATTATGTTATGTTACCCATTTTCTGGACCATCCCTAAAGGCATATTGAAAGAGGATACATGTATATGCATAAAATTACTTAAGACCAGCTATAGAGTAAAATAAAAATATCTTCAAGGGAAAGGACTCTCCCCATTGGTGGAGGGGGCAAGGAATTAGTGGCCCCTTTTGGGCAAGAAAACTTTGGGAAGAGAGGATGGGTAGGATTGGAAGTAGCAGGGTGGATCGGGAAGAGCATTCCAAGAAGTGGGGGGAGCAGCGTGAGCAGAGTAGGAATGAAGTGACTGTACAATAGGGGTTGGAAGGGAAGGGGGCTGGGTGCTGGAGCAGTGAGATTTGACTTGAGAGGTAAGCTAGGAGCAGGCCATGGAGAGCCTTGAATGAAAAGTCTGGAATCCTGGGGGGCGGGGGGGACACGACATGGGGAGCCATGGGAAGTTCCTTAGGCGACATGTTCAAATCTGGACTGAAGCAAAGTGACTGTGTTCCTTTGTGTGGGAGGGGTGGGAGGAGAGAGACGGAAGGCAGAGAGGCTGGTGGGGAAGGTTGTTGGGGGAGTTGATCTGGGGAGGAGAATAAGGGTTTTTATCCTAGACCTTGGAAATGGAGAGAGGGAGAAGGTGAACATAGAGACATTGGGTAAGGAGAAGGAACAGAATTGGGATTAATTAGATGTGGGCCAGGAGAGAGGAGTCAGAGAAGAAGCCAGGTCCATATGCCAAAGGGACGGGGAGGGCAGGCAGGTTTCCCACTGACAGGGGAGTCAGTTGAAGCAGCTGACTTTGGAGGTGTCCGGAGTGGGGTACATGGTTGGTGTTCAGAGCCAGAGGGATGTTTGGGATAAGGCATCCAGCAAAGGGCTGACCTACTTCCCCGCTCAGGCTGGGGTGCTTCCTATAGACAAAAGTCCTGTCTCCTCATTCAGAGCAAAAGCTTCCTGAGAGTAGGTAGTGAGCTCCCCTCCTTGGAACGCTTGGCTCCTTTGGTATAAGGGTAATGTCTCCCCTCATTCGCGATCTTCCCTCCCCCCACCCCCTACCCCAGTCCAGGGCTGGATCCCTTGCTGACAGGCATTGAGGCTTCTCCCCAGGTTGGGGGTGGGATGGGGTGGTGGGGGGAGGTTTGGCAGGGTGTGGCGCAGTCATATCGGCTTCCCTCTCCTGTACCGGCACCACAGAGGTTACACACCCCCTCCTCCTACATCCTTCCCTTCCCCACCCCTCTGCTAGCCCCTTTCTGCCCCTCTTCCTTCCTTCCCACTCCACGTCTGAGTCCCCGTGGGCCTGCTGATGGCTTGGCTGGGCTGTGGCCAGGCCTGGGTGGGGGGGCAGGGATAGGAAAGAAGGGAGGAGGGACTCTCAGCGAAGCCCCTCCCCTCATAATGGCCTGGGGACTTTCCCCCTCAAAAATCCCCCCCTCCTCCTTACTTCAGTCAGTCACTGGGCTTCAACTGGGTATCCCCACTACCTAGAGGTGACTCCAGGCCCTTGCCTTGGCTCTTCCCTCCCTCCTTTGCTTTTTGCCTCTCCGGCTCATGTATTTTCAGGCCCTGCCTTAAGCCCTACTTCCTCCAGGAAGCCTGCCCTGACCTCCCAGCCCAAGGTCAGATCCTCAGTTCCTTTAGAGGAGACAGCCCGGAGACCTGGTTTCCACTTCAGGCTCTGTCTCTGACTTGCTGTGTGATCCCAGGTATGTCCCTTCAAGACTCAGTTTCCTATTTATGAAACATCAATAAAACATTTACAAAGTACACAGAAGGAAACATAAGAGTAGGGGACTTAAATATATTATTACCCTGTTAATATCTTATATATACATGCATAATACAACACAATATATACATATACTTCTTAAAAGCAAACTGTACATAAAGAATTCATAGTTTCTTTTACGAGCCTCTTGGTCTTTTTCTGTTTTTTGAAATGTTTGTGTTTGTTGATGATTAAGTTTATAATAAAAAAGAAAATTTAAGAAAAAATTGGAAAAGAAATAGAAAAAAAAATAAAGGATTCAGATTAGATGATTTCTAAAGGTCTTTTCAACCCTAAATCCTATGATCCTACAGATTCCTCTTTTCTTGGGACCCACTCATCGGTCAGTGTGAGTCCTTCACATGTCTGGATTCTCTAGTCAGCCCTTGGTTTCTTAGCCTGGGAACTCCCTAAGGGCCAGGCCTCCTCTTCCTCCTGCTGGCTCCCCTCCCCCTCACAACCCTCCCAGGGCTGTGTATACTTTTTCATCTTTCTTGATGTCTGGAGGGCTTGGTCCACAAGTAGGTCTTAAAGCCTCGGTTTTCAGAGAAACATTGTCCCCAGGATCATGTCCCCTTACCCAAGGACCCTCCACCTAGACCTCCGCCAGGCAGAGGAGTTAGGTAGGGCTCTTTTTGGGGATTTCTAAGCACATAATTGCCTAATTCCCATCCCTTGGCTGTTTTCCTACTACAATGTACAGCCATTGTAAGCCCAATATCAATATAGGCAACTGGGGGCAGTCAAGAGGAGAAGACCCAGGCTTTGCCTTCTATGTATGCCTTGCCTGACTGGGGAGGTGAGATCAACACACTGGAAGCTATCAAAGAACAGGACCGGCAAGAACCAAGCATGAGACCATCTGGGCAAAGCTTATAGATTTGCAGAGAAAGAAACTGAGGCCAAAAAGTGTTGAAGTGACTTGTCTAGGGTCACATAGGTAGTAAGAAGGGGAGTCAGGATTTGAACTCAGATCCTTTGACTCCCAACTCAGCCCTCTTTCCTGCATCCCATGCTTCTGGGAGAGATCATTGGATTGGAGAGTTGGAAGGGAACTTAGAAGTCATTGAGTCCAAACCCCTCATTTTATAGAGAGGGAAACCGAGACCCAGAGATTATGTGATTTGCTTATGGTTACTGGGATTCGAAATCAGACCTCCCTGAGTCCAACTCCATTGCTTTATCCAGCAGTCCTTGCTATCTCTCAGTGCTGGAAAGAGGAGTCTCAGGGTCTCCAGTGGCAGTCTAAGGCATTTTGCTTTTCTTTTGTAGACTATGGTGGGGGTGGGGTGGGGGTGGCAGGCTCCAGGACAGGAAGGGAAGTCATACTTTTTTTTCCCCTAAATACTTTTTTACAGTATTTTTAAAAGGTTAAATATGTGCTGAGCTAATGGGGAGTAAAAGAGTGGACTCCCCAGGGGAGGGAGCAGGTCTTGTCCATTCCCTTCCAGAGCAGCAGAGCACAATACCCTGTAAACAGTATTGGCTTAAAAAATGTTTGTTGCAGATTGTGACCAGAGTGAAGGGCAGCTGCCAGGAGAAGTCTTGCTGGAGAAGGGGATTTCTAAAGCAGGCATCGAGGTGCAGTGAGGGGTGGGCTGGAATCAGGGGAAGTAGGATCAGCCCCCAGCTCTGCCCCTTACCGTGTCTGTGCCCCCAGGTGCTACTTATCTGCACAGAGCCTCAGTTTCCTCAGCTGTGAAAGGAGGTTGAACTAGACAATCTCTGAGATTCCTTCCAGCTCTAGATTCTATGATCTTAAGCTGAAGGAAAAAAAAGAAAATAGAAAGAGGAGGTAGGAAGCCAAGGCTCAGGACAGGTGGGTAGCTAGGTGGTGCGGTGGATAGAGCACCAGGCCTGGAGTCGGGAGGCCCTGTGTTCAAATCCAGTCTCAGACCCTTATTAGCTCTGTGACTCTGAGCAGGTCACTTAGCCCTATTTGCCTCAGTTTCCTCATCTGTGCAATGAACTGGAGAAGGAAACGGCAAACCACTCCAGTATCTTTGCCAAGAAAACCCCAAATAGGGTCATGAAGAGTCAGACACGACTAAACAGCAACAAAAGAGGTTGGGAATGTAGCCTAATGTGGCAAGGGTAGTTAATGGCCACACCTTCTGGCCGCACCTGGGGAGACTGATGTTTCATTTGCTTGCTTTCCTTCCCTCCCCTCCCAAAAAAGAAAGGAGCTTTGGGAGGGATTATTAATTAATCACATTCATTCAACAAACATTAGGCACCTACTGGGTACATAATCCTGTGCTTGGTGTTGGGGGGAAGAGTAAAGTTTGAAAAATTAAATACAATTGACTTTTAAATGGCAAATCAATCAGCAAGAATTTCCTGTGTCTGCTTTGTGCCAGGCACCGTACATACAGATACAAGGAATGAAACAACTCCTACTTTTGGACGACAGATTCAGAGCTGGAAGGGACCCCAGAGGTCACCTAGTCCAAAGCCACATTTTGCAGATGAGGAAACAGGCTCAGGGAGTTGAACTGACATGCTTAAGGCCCTATAGGTAGTGCTGGCAATGCCAGGGCTTGAACCTGTGTGGTCTGATTCCAAATCTAACAGTTTTCACCGTGCCATGCTCTCTCTCCTGAATGTTTGCAAAGCAACGGGTATGATCTCCTTCGATCCCTGTTATGACCCTGGGAGGGGAGGCAGCCCCGTGCGTGCCATGGGCAGCACTGACTTGAGTCTGAGCACCGATTCCACCTCTGATGTCGCCCACCTGTGGGACTTGTCGAAAGTCATGTGACCTCCCTGGACCTCAGTTTGCACATCTGTAAAGTAGACGGTTGTGCTAGATGGCCTTGGACATCCCTTTCAGCCCTCTCGCTACGCTCCATGTTCTTGGCATGAAGGATTGCTTTTGAAACTACATGGAACCAAGGCAGTTCCAGAGGACTCATGATGAAAAATGCTATCTACCTCCAGAGGGAGAACTGATGAACTCTGAATGCAGACTGAAGCCTACTTTTTACACTCTCTTTGTTTTTCCTGCCTTTTTGGTGTTTTCTTTTGCAACATGGCTAATATGGAAATATGTTTTGCATGTCTTCACATGTATAATTGATACATTGCTTGCCTTCTCAGGGAGTGGGGAAGGGGCAGGAGGAGGCAGCCAATTTGGAACTCAAATTTTAAAACAATGAATGTTAAATGTTTTTACATGTAATTGGGAAATATTTAACAAAATAAAGAAAAATATATTAAAAAAAGAAAATACATGGGGATTAGGGAATGGTCATTAATCAAGGTAGATGTTTTTGTTACCTCCTGAGAAAGGCTAAGCCTTCCCAGGGCCAGACCATGAGTATCTAAGGCAGGATTCACATTCAAGTTATCTTGACCTCAAGTAACCCTTGACCTTAGTAAAGCATCCTCCCTCATAAGACATGATCCCTGCCCTCATGAAGCTTACAGTTTAACATGGGGATGATCTACACAGATATAACTTTTTAAAGTTAAATTTTATTTTTTTCAAGTAATAAGCATTTTTCTCCCTCCCCCCATTTACTTTTTCTCCACCCCGCCCCCCCATCAAAAAAGGGGAAAAAAAACCCTTGCAACAAATATGCATAGTTGACTAAATCAAATTCCCACATTGGCCTTGTCCAAAACTGTGTGTTTCCTTCTGCAGATTTAGCCTATCACCTCTCTGTCAGGAAGTTGTATGCTTCGTTGTGGGTCCACTGGAATCATCACGGCTGGTCTTTGTTCTGAGCCGAGCTATTAAATCTTTCAAAGTTTTACACAGTGTTACATGAATCACAGAAAACTGAGGTTTTGGGGAAATGAAATTACTTGCTTAAGATCACGTGGCCAGTAAACAGCAGAACTAGAATTTGGAACCTGGTGATCCCAGGGAGCTCTCCCCATTCTTTTTGTAGCTGTGCACCAGGAAGCCCTTCCTGCCTGTCACAATGGGCCCAAGGTGGGGCGGAATCTCCTCAAGTTTGTCTTGGACGTCAGCATCAGAGGAGATGTTTTAATTCAGACTATTTCCTATAGCTCTTCGTCTGGATCTCCCATTTGCTCTCAGGCAACTATGTCTGATGTACACAAGCTTGTATATGTTCTCTTCCCCTCCTCGTTCGAAGTAAGAGCCTAGGGGGAAGGGTCCCGGCCCTCCTGGAATTTATAGTCCACTAGGAGAATTTAACATGGACATAATCGCTGGTGAAAAAGGCATTGGATTTGGAGGGTTCAAATCCTGGCTCATCTCCTTAACAATTTGTATGACTTTGGCCAAGTCACTTAATATTTCTGAACCTCAGTTTTCTCATTTGTAAAATGAGGGCATTGGGCTGGATGGCTTCTGAGGTCCATTCCAGTTCTGAATCTGTGATCTGATTTATCATGTCATAGATGTGTGTATGTCTAGCATAGGTTTAGACCTGGACAGGTCCTCACCCATAATGAGTCCCTGGTGAGGGGCAGCCTGAGTTGAATAGGCAGGTAATATAGCTTGGCTGTAACATAACAGGCGTAGAAATGAGTATAGTGAAATATAGCGGGAAAGGTAGATTGGAGTTATATTGAGGAGGGCATAGATTTCCAGGTGGAAGAATTTGTATTTTTTAAATCATAAATCAGGGGTTCTTAACTTTTTTTGGGTGCTCCTTTGGCAGGCTGGAAAATCCTATGGACCCTTTGCAGAATCATGTTATCAAATGAATAAAATAAAATACACAAGAATACAAAGGAAACCAATTATATTGAAATAAAGATATTTCTCCCATCCCCCATCCAGGTCTGTGGAGGCTGTTGGTGCTTCCATAGATAAGAGCCTGGGGTCAAGAAGACCCATCTTCTTGAGTTCAAATCTGGCCTCAGACTTACCAGGGCAAGTCACTTAACCCTGTTTGCCTCAGTTTCCTCATCTGTAAAATAATCTGGAGAAGGAAACAGCACTCTAATATCTCTGTCAAGAAAACCCCCAGTGGGGTCATGAAGAGTAGGACACAACTGAACAGTGATGGGAGGATGGAAGAGCTGACGAATTCAGATTGGGGCATGCTGAGTTTGCCCCCTGGAGCTGAGGAGCCTAAGAATGACTGCCCGCTGAAGCCAGGTCACTTTGAGTCCTCTCTTGCCCAGGGCCAGGCCTGAGCTGGTCAGTGCTGGTACCTCAGGCATTGAGCAGTTTAAATGTCATTACAGGGTTTAGGATGGAGAGAAAGGGGGAAAAGTATAGCCACTTACTAAGTGCTTGCTACATGCCAGGCACTGTGCTAAGCATTGCCCCCAATGGAAAAGAGGGAGAAAGGAGAAGCAGAGCCAAGGTCCAAAGGAAGAGGGGCATGGTTCCTGTCCCCAACCAGGGAATCAGAGGGTGAAGAAGGGGTTGAAGACAAGATTTGGTGGGGAGAGGGGGGAGATTGGGATTCCAGAGCGAGAGAGGAGAGGGAGCTAGAAAGTCAAGCTATATATGTGTCTGTGTGCCTTTCTCTCTATTTCTCTGTCTTCCTCTGACTCTCCATCTGTTGCTGTCTCTGTTTCTATCTTTCTTTCCATCTATGTCTCTGGCTTTCTATCTTTCTTTGTTTCTCTGTATCTTTCAGTCTTTTCCTGTCTCTCTGTTTCTCTTCTTTCCGATTCTATTTGGTAAACACTGGCGGCCTCATTTAGTCTGGAAAAGGTCCCAGGTGGGCAAGGGGCATCACTTTCAGCTGAGGTCAGCTTCTCTTCACTAGCCAAACTTTTCACTAGTCCTCCCATAGGAAGAGCAGAGAGGGCATGAGGACAGATATCAGGAGTCCTTAGTCCTTTCTTCTTCTCTAGGTGGTCCTTACCTCCCAGGGACCCCACATAGAAGGAGTAAAATGCCTTAGGAGGACTCCATGGAGGAAGGAGAAAATACACAATGTGAGAGATGGAATTTCTTTACAACCTCTCCTCTTGTGTAGGCTTCAGTCTGTCTTCCTCTTTTTCCATCTTTTTCTTTCCCTGTCTTGGAGAATCTCCCTAGACGGCCAGCTCTGTGTTCTTCTGTTTATTTTATTTTTTAATGTGTTTGTCCTTCTCCATGTCTCCCAGTCTGATGTCTTCTGTCTCAATCATTTTTTCTTTCTCTCTGTCTTCCTAGGATAATAGGATTTAGAAAGAGGAGGGGCCTACTCCAGCACCCTCATTTTCTAGGGGAAGAAAGTGAAGGCCAGAGGAGTTAAATGATTTGTCCAAAGCCACCTAGGTAGCAGGTTTCTGAGCTGGGATCCAAATCCCACCCTTCTGAGTCCAGATCCCCATGGAATGGATGGTCCTATGCCATCTGGGTCTCTCTTCTTCTGCCTCTTTCTTCACCTTCTGCCTGCCTCCTGTCCTGTTTCTATGTCTTTTCTCCTGTGGTGGAAAGAGTCTTATCCCATTAGGCTATGCAAGGAGGGGAGGAAGGACCAGGGAATGGGGGAGCAGGGGACTTCCCTCTAGTTCTGGCCTGCTGTAAGGGCAGGAGGAAGCTGTGGCTTCTCCCCATGCCCACAATAGTGCCCAGAATGCGCAGTAACCGTCCTGGCTGCTTGGCCATCGGGTCCTAGACCAAGAGAGCTGCTCTTTGTTGTTGTCTCTCAGCTATTCCTGGGGTTGCAGCCCTCGAGGGATGGATATCTTCTTTTTCAAGGCCTGCCTCCAATGTCTCCTCAATTTGTGGTAAGTGGGAAAGAACCGTAATCTGGGAGACCAGATACCCAAGTTAAAGTCTCAGTTCTGCCTGTTTGGCTTTGGGCAAATCCTTCCTCCTCTTCAGACTTTTTGAACACGGTTTCTTTCCCTATAAACTGAATACGGCTAGAGAAGATGGTCTTTAAGGACTCTTTTATAAGTCTATGAATCTGGCCCTTACTCACTTTCTGAGTGACCTTGAGATGTTCTTTTTCTTCCCCTTTGGTGTCAGACTTAATGGTTTCTAAGGACCTCATCTTTTGTTTTGTACTCCCGTGCTCTGCCCACTCCACCATACTGTCTTTCAGACATTTTTCTGTCTTCCTGTCTCAGCTCTCCTCCATTAGATGAGGAGTTCCCTGTGACAAGCTTGTCTCTTTCTTCTTTTACTCCAGTCCTATCAGGGTGTATGATTGAGGTAGAGGGAAGGGTGGGGCTCAGGAAATGGAGCCTGGTGGAGAACATGGTGGCAGGGTCAGGAGAGAGAGGGAATGTGGTAGTATCTGCAGATTGCACGTGTGGAGGAGATGTGGAGAGGAAGCGGATGCAGACTCCCATGCCTGTTTCAAGAAAACACATGCAAATGTATGGAAAACAGATGCAAATCAGCTCTGCCTTGAGCTCTGGCCTTTGGGTCTGGAATGTGGACTCTGAAGCTCCCTTTGTGCCCCCCCTCCCCATAGGGGCAGCTGTGGCAGCTGAGTTCTCCTGAGAGCTTTGCCCATCATGAAAGACAGCCTCTGGGGTGTGGGGGTGTGGAGAGTCTTGCTCCCAAGTCAGCTGTGGCGTCCCCCCCGCCCCATCCTCCTCAGGGACAGCAGTATATTTAGCAACAGGGATGTTTTCACACATTCATCATCCTCCATTGTTACAAAGCCCAGGGCTCTGGCTGGCACGGGGAGAGGCTATGTCCCTGGTGATGTGACCAACTTCCTGAGGTCCCTGCGGTCACCCTGCCTCACCCCAGTCTCTCCTTGACTCCTCCCACCCCTCTGCCCTTTGATACATACAGGAAAAAGTTCAGGCTACAATAAGAGGGACTGAAGTCAGACCTAGACTCATTAACCCCTTGTATTAAGGGCACAAGGGACATTAGCCCTTGTGCCCTTAGCACAAGTGATCTAGCCCAACCCTATTACCTTACAGAAGCCTAGGAACAGGAATGGGAAAGGACTTAGCCAAGGTCACACAAGGTGTGGCTGGAAGACCTAGGCTCTTGACTCTTACCCAGTTTAGGGCTCTTTCTACCACATTAGACTCCTGGGAGAATTTTCCAAGTGATGAGACATGGGGACCAGACTGGTGAGAGTAGATGGAGATAACCTCTCTGAAGACACCCATGTAGTGGGGAAGTAACAGAGGTGGTGTATCATAGTGGATAAAGAACCAGACTTGGGGTCAGGAAGAGCTGGATTTGAGTCCTGCCTCTGACATGGAACAGTCATGTGACTGACTGAGTCATTTAACTCCTATAAACCCTAGTTCCTCATCTGTGAACCCGGTTCACTCTGAAGCTCATAGACTGGACCACAGTAGGTCCCTGCCCAAGCTCCACTTAATGGCTATCATTTTGGCCCTCCTGGCTCAGAGTGAATGTCAATGGTAACTGTTTCCTTTTTGAACAGCAACCCTGAGGGTCTTCTCCCAGTTTGATTTTTTTTAATTAAAGGGACCATCCCTTGACTCACTTCTTAAAGAGGCCTATTCACTGAATGGGCATTACCTCGATTAAAGTGAGAACCTGAAAAGGCCTTAGCCTGAAAGGGCCAGGGTCTCCCAATGCATCCTGGGCCATCTCCAGTCATCCTGATGAATATCACCCTGGACCCAGATAGCTCTGGAGGGGAAAGTGAGGCTGGTGACCTTGCACAGTTCTCCCTCACTCAAATCACAGTCAACTGTAAGTTATGTCATCATTTTCCTGATGTCATGGTCCTCTTCAAAAACAAAGGACAAACACACAATAGTTCTAGTAGTTCTGACTTCACAGAGCTTTTCTGAGGCTCAGATGAAATGTATAACTCTTGGAAGAATTTAAGGCACTCTATAGATGTCTGTCATAATTAGGGTCAGGAGTAGAGACAGAGGATGGACAAGATGAATTTTCCGGGCCCTTCCCTAGACTGCTTCCGGGGACCAATATCAGTGCCCCGATTCCATAGAATAACTGAGTTCCCGAATAGTTTTGTACAGAGCAAATTTATGTAAATCAAGTCGTATAATTTGTCCCAATCTTCCATATGGAGTTGGCTTTCTGTTCTGCTAGGCTAAATGTCGGGGAGACAAGAAGAGGAGGAGACCTGGACCCAGTCCTCAGGGATCTCATGGTCTGAGGGAGATAGAGGGAGAGCAGACCAGAGCAGAAGACCCATGCACTGCTGTCAGGGATTCTCCTTCTGGCCAGTAAGATGAGTCCGTCACACAGGGATGACAACAAGGAAGTATGGCTATATCCTAAATGTTACAGACTCACAGGGCTGTGGGTGTTCAGAGGGAGGGAACAGAACTGGGAAGGGGAGGCAGGATCATGGACATCCTGATGGAGGTAAAACGATCCTAAAAGGTCAGGTTCAGGAGTTGGGTAAGGGGAGTCTCAAGTGCCAGGTTGAGGCATCTAGACTTTCTGCCAGGAACCATGAAGAGCCACTGCAGATTCTTAAGCAGGGGAGGGGCATGGCCTAAAGTCTGGCTTTTGGAAATTTCCCTAGCCTTTCATGCAAGAGAGCTCATAGCATTTCATTGTATCAGATCTAGAGGGAGAAGGGACCTCATAAGTCCTAACCCTATCATTTTACAACTGAAGAAACTGAGGCTGATGGAGGTTAAGTGTTCAAGGTCATTCTTCTGATTTCCCTTTGTACTTAGAAAGCATGGATTATTAGAAGTAAAAGGATCCCTTCTAGCTCTGACATTCTATGTCCTATGTATGATTTGAAGGAACTAGTGGGGTAGGAGGGGGCTAGCTCTCTTCAGGTATACATAAGGCTGTCATGTGAAAGAGGGATTGGATTTGTTCTGTTTGGCCCTAGACAGCAGAATCAGGAGCCGTGGGTTAAAGATACAAATAGTCAAATTTAGGCTTGGGGTGAGGGTAAGCTTCCTAACAAAGAGCTGTCCAAAGGCAGAATGGAGAGGTGATAGGTTCCCCTTCGATGGAAGGCAGAAGACAACCACTTGCCCCAAATACTATCATGGAGATTCCTTCTGCGTTTGGGTTTGTCTAGATGGTTAAGATCCCTTCCAGTATTCAGTTCTGTGATTCTAAGGTTCCTGATGTCCTGTATGCTTGAGTCTTTTCTAGCTCTGAGGTTCTATGATCTAAGAAGTCAGAGGTGATTCAGGGGTTCTGACTTGGGTAACTGATGACTTTGGGTAACTTGATGACACAGTATTTCAGTATCCGATGTCCATTGTAATGATGGAAATGTCTTCTCGTAGATTAAGACCCCTTAATAGACTGAAATGAGAACTTTTGGTGAAGTCAGGCTTCAGGGGGCCCACATGATGGGATGGTTCAGAGACTACAAGATGACTTTTCAGCTTACTCTCATTTCTGCTTATCTCTTCCCCCATAGAAATTTCTTTCATCCCTGGGACAAATCCCCTGACTTCATAATCCCAGTTTTTGGAAGTTAACTCTCTAGTACTTCCTTAAATCTGTGGAGTTACATACCTGACAGAACTGGGCTGTCATATCACAGGCATCTGGGGGGCATAATGAATAGAGCTCTGGGCCAGGAGTCAGGAAGCCCTGAGTCTAATTTCAACCTCAGCCACTAACTGTGTGACCTCAGTTTGCCTCAGTTTTCTGTACTGTAAAGTGGGGATAATAATAGTACCTACATTGCAGGATAATTGTCAGGAGAAAATGAGATAATATTTGTAAAATATTTAGTGCAGTGCTTGGCGCCTAGTAAGGCCTTATAAAAATATTTATTCCCTTCCTTGTCCTTCCCATTGGTCACCAGTAGGTGCTGGCATTTAAAGAGAGCTGGGCCATGGCATTTATTTGTCCTATGCAATACAAATTATACTGCCTGTGACTTATTGTCCACTGGAGGCTTGGAGCCTTTTCTGTAACCCATATGGCTTGACATCACAAAATCTATCCCTTTGGGCTATGAAGAATGAGATTTCTGGCATTTAAAACATATGCAAGTACACAAAATATTATTAAAAAGCGTCTCTCATTGCAGTCACCATGTGTGCTTCAACATAGCCACACACAACTGTTCTCTTGACAGGAATATTCTTTAAAGGCTGAGTCCTCTGACTCAGAGACAAGATGGTAGAGTCTATGTAGAAAGCTGGGCTTAGCCCTAGAGTATCTGGGTTAGAATTCCACTGTAAAAACTTACTAGCCAAGAGTGCAACCTCTCAAAAGCTCCATTTCTTTATCTATAAAATGAGGGGATTAACAATGATATGGATATCTTGCTCCCAGGGTTGTGAGGAAAGTTCTTTGCAAGCCTTGAAAGCATTAAAGAAATGTGGATTACTGTTATGGTTCTGTCTTCAGTCTGTGCCTTGATTTCTCAATCCTGTGAACTTAAAATTTTGTAAAAAGTTTCTCCTTAAAAGTGAGTCAGAATGTGGTAAAGAGGGCTGGAGCTGGGTTCTAGTCTAGTTAGCCATGGCTAACTCACTGAGTCTCGGTTTCCTCACATGTAAAATGGAGTTAATACATGTACTTGTTGGGAGGAAAACATTTTGTAAACCTTAAAACATGACAACATGGTAGTTATTAGTAATAATAATGATAACCGTGGATGAAAAAACCATTTATTAAGCACTTACTATGTACTAGAGACTGCTCGACATTCTGGGAATGCAGATATAAAAGTTTGGCAATCCCTGCCCTCAAAGAGCTTATGTTCCACTAGGAGGGGGATAACATATATAGGGAAGTGGTGAGCAAGGAAGGGAATTTTCATCTGAGGCATCACCAAATCAGTGAGTGGAGCCCTGAGACAACCAATCTTCATGCCCTTTTGAGAAACAATGGTAGTGTTGATTTGATTAGAGAGTGGTGAGAGGGTGGAGGAGGAGGATTACATAGGTGGTGACTGGCAGATGGTCAAGATAGCCTGGGTGGATGGATGGCCCAGGGAGCTGTGAAGCACGGTCTGGTGTGGGCAACGTAGGTATAATGGCCTAGGTGAGTTCACACTCATTAATCAAGCCAGCTCCCCTTTAGGGCAGGAGCTCCAAAGCTGAGTGGATTAACTACCCCAGTGAGTAGGAAAATGATTTCTGGAGGTCATCATCACAAGGAGGTTTGCCTGGTTAGGTAGGAGATGTTAGAACTTGTCCCATAAATACCAGGGGTAAGGCTGAAGCAACAGCCGAGAGGTTAGAGGCAACTTCAGAACTTGGAGGGGAAATTATCTCGGGAACCAGAAGCAACCTAAAGTTCATCTCTGCTGAGGGTAGAAGTCAAGAGTAATTTATTAAGCATTTATTATATGTTCCACCCTGTGCTAAGCACCGAACACACACATTCAAGCAAAAAGAAAGACAGTCCTTGCCCTTGAGGAGTTTACAATTTAACAGAGGAAAATAATACATAAAAGGGAATTGAAAGTAGGGATGGGGGAGAGGTACAGGCACATGATGATGTAGTCTGGAGAGTGAAGCATGCCTGGATGAGACTCACCAATGTCAGAAGCAAGCCTGGGGCTGCAGCTCTCCCTCTAGGCAGCTGAGGCATGATCACGTAGTCCAGAGAATGAAGGATCGCTGGTCTGGCTCCTTCCTCAAATTAGAGGCTCTTGGAGGAACGCACCAATAGGAAGGAAAGAAATGGGCTGAATCTGCATTGTTAGGCACTAGGAAGGACTCTCCACCTGATCAAAGATTGGCAGTAGGAAACAGTGTCCTGGGTAAGGCCTTAGAGTTACTCTGTGTGTGTGTGCACGCGCGCGCACGCATGTGCACGAACACATATGCATTCAGTGGTTATGATAAGCTCGTCTGTGTGAGGTAAGTTCTCTGTGAGAGAGTAATTACTTATCCAGGTATAAGCAGACATATTTGAGTGTGGCCACATTCTTTTCTGTGACCAGGTGGATAAGCAACACCTTTCTCCTTGTGCTATGGCCCTGACTGTTTCTAGCCAAAGGAGATGGCTTAGAGGGTAGAGAAATAGGCTTAAAGCTGGTTGGGTCCTCAATTATACACCCATGGCTCATTCACTACAGAATTCAATATAGCTAAAAATAGATCCAGTATTAAGTACCTACTGAGTGCATAGCTTTGTTCTGGGCATAGAGATTGGGAAGGGAGATACGCAGTTTAGCTACAGTTTATGGATTACGGTATGGGCATGGTACCAAGAGCTGAAATATATAAAGGTTCCTGATAAGTAAATGGAGACGGGTTGGGGGTTGTGTGCGTGCGCACGCGCGTGTGTGTGTGTGTGTGTGTGTGTGTGCGCGCGCGCAGGCGCTCAAGCTCTGGCACGTATGTATGCTTAATGCTCTGTGAGGGAGAAGATTGTTACTGAATAGGAGGATCAAGAAAGATTTCCTGGAGAATGAAGCATTTGAGTTAGGCTTTAAAGGTGGGGTAGGAATTCAACAGGGAAAGAGTAGGTGGGAGGATGTGCCAGGTAAAGGGAACAGCTTGAGTAAGAAAGGATGCAGAGGTGTGAGAGTGGGTGGGAGGTTCAAGGACAGGGAATATTCCAGTTTAGCTGTAGCATAGGCTTTGCATAGGGGAGTGCCCTATACCAACCTGGAACACCAAGCTCCATGAAGGAGCTGCTACTTGGGAAGGGCTACGCAGTGGTTCAGTGACCTAAAAGTGGGTCTCCTGACTCTCAGCCTTGGGCAAGTTTGTGTTTCTCATTCTTCAAAGAGAAAAAAGATCAGGGTGAGCTGCTGTTAATTTGGGAAGGTTTCCTAGAGGAGGCAGCACTTGAGTAGACCTTCAGCAGCCCCTTTTGACAATAGGACTCTTCTGAGGTACCATATTTGAAGTTAGATGCCCTGGCTAGTCCACTTCTTGTGTGGCCTCAGAGAGTGACTGCTTCTCACTGGGATTCAGTTTTCTCACCCATATAATGGCTTGACTAGATGACTACTTAGGCCCTTCCAACTCTAAATCTAATGATGCTTAGGCCTGTGACCTTCTAACAAGAAATGCCTTGAGCTGGCCCCAGGCCTTGTATGCAGTGAGGTTGTCTTTCCTCCGAGTTTTTATCTGGGTCCCTTTCGAAGGGACCTGGGAGAAGCCCAGCTTCCTGTGGATCTGCCCTTTATCTTGGTGGGGTGGGGAGGGGACCAGAACCCCAGGGTCCTTAGACTTTTTCTCAATTGCTATTGCCTCTGCCTTTGATGACTCAGCAGGGGTCAGCCTGGCCAGCCTGTTTCTTCCTCCTCTTGGTGGGGAGGCTTGGAAGTCAGGGCTGCCTGGATGAGCTGGGGCCATGGTTATCTGAGAGGAGCCATGCAGCTAATAGAATCACAGGAGCTTTGAATGGCAGAGCTTAAAGGAACCTGAGGATGTAGAATATAGACAGTCAAAGCTGAAAGAGACCTTTGAGATTATCTCCATTTACAGAGGACATTGACAAGTAATATGCCCAGAGACAGACACAAATAGGCACACAGACACACACATAACAGAAACAGAATTAGGTCTCAGGTCTTCTGCCTTCTGACCCCAGGACTCTCTGTGCTAGGTCACCCTACTGCCCTAATTCAATTCAGTCTGACACACCTTCGCTACTTGACTGTGAACTCTACAAGGGCAGGGAACATGTTTTAGCTAAACTTTTTATTTTCCCCCTCAGATTTCCCACTGTAGAAATAGAATCTCAGGGTCAGAAGGGACCTAGGATCAGTCCCCTTTGCAGTTTTCCTAATAAGTAGTCATCCAGCTTCCCATGGAAGACCTCAAGTGAGAGTCAGCCCTTGAATATAGCCCTTGCTGTAGGGAACTCTCAGGTCAGGAAACTTCCCCCAGTAATGCTGGTCAGTACCTTCTCTGCATTTTCTAGCCTTAGAGAGGTGCCTTGCTCATCGAGAGGTTAAGTAACTCGTTCAAGATCCTACAGCCAGTCCCAAAGAAGGACTTGGATCCAAATCTGAGTCTTTTAAGCCAACTATTTATCTATCACATCAAAACATGTCTCTCTGCTTCAGATTAGGAAATGTTTCTTTTTTTTTGTTCAGTCATGTCTGACTCTTTGTGACCCCAGCTTATTTTATAGATGAGGAAACTGAGGCAAACAAAGTTAAGTCACTTGCCCAGGCTCACACAGCTAGTAAGTGTCTGAGGCTAGATTTGAATTCAGGTCCTCCTGACTCTAAGCCCCGAGTTCTTTCCACTGCACTACCTAGCTGCCCCATTGTTTCTTTATATTGAGCCTGGGGCTACATCGCTGTAACTTCTCTCAGTTTCTTGTACTTCTGTTCTCTTGGACTAAGCAGAACAAGTCTATTCTCCATGACAGTCTTTCAAATACCAAAAAGAAAGCTTTCTTGTTTTTCTTAGGGCTTCCCTTTTCTGTACCAAACATCCTTGGTTCCTTCAGCTGACCCTCTTGTGGCATGTTCTACAACTCACCATTCTAGCCATCTTGACTCACTCTACCTTGTCAGTGGTGTTTCAAAGGTCTCATTCTCCCCTGTCTATGAGCTTAAAATCCCTTCTAAAACAGAGCCCCAGAACTGAAGAAACATTCTAGATGTGACCCAACTCGGGCAGAATATGGTGGGACTCTCAGATCTGTTATCCTGGACACTATTCCTCTCACGCAGCCAAGGGTTGCATTTTGCATGAGCTCTTTTTGGTTGTCATGTTGCACTGTTGAATTATATGGCTCTTGAAGCTGATTAATCTCACAAGATCTTTTTTTCAGATGAGCTATCTAGCCATGCCTTCCCTATCTTGTGCTTGTGCAGGTAATTAAAAAAAATTCCGTTTGACCCACTTCACGACTTGAATTCACTTATATTTATCTCAATTAAGTTTCATTCTAAATGACCTGTGGATCTTTTTGATCACTGCTTCTTTTTCTAAATGTTCTTCTTCCATATCTTTAATAATACAGCACAGAAATTTGTCGGCAGTTTAAGTGGAATTCACTGGCCTTTAGTCTGGACACTGCCCTTTTCCTTTATTGTAAAGAAGACAGTTTGGTGCATGTATGTAGTTATGAAGCCCCTTTCTCTTTTCCGATGACGTCTCATCCATCACAGGCAGGGAGTCAGCAATCACATCTACCATTTCTTTTGTATCCTGGCATGTAGTTTTTAAAGGCTTGGTGACTTGAACTCATCTAGGGCTGTTTGATGTTCTGTTATTATTCTCTCATCTTGGGTCTCAGCTCTCTATTAGTATTTTTGTTTTGTCCTTTCTGATCCAAGGATCATTCTCCTTGGTGCAGAAAACAGAAGCAAAATAAATATCGAGTATCTTTCTCTGTCATCCATTATCACCGTCCTATCCACACCAGGAAATAGTCCCATCCCTTCTTTAATCCTCTTTTTTCCCCATTCCCTGATGCCCACAAATATGCCCAGATTTCTGGTGTTTTTACCAATGCTCACCAGCTTTAGCTGCTTCTGTGCTGAAATACTGTGGATAATATTCCTGAGAGATGATGCCATGATTTGGGATTCTTCTCTTCTTACCTCTCCTGGCTCCAATTTTCTATATCTGGTATTTAAATCTAAGCTGGTCTATAAGTTCAAACATCTATCTCTTTTAACAGCTCATCCTGTTCTTCCTCATCAGAATCGTTTCTGTTTTGTGTCTTCAGAATTTAACATTCCTATGAGCTTCTCATCTCTCCTGGGGTGACTTCCCATGCAGAATTTTAGGCCACAATATTCTACCCATCCTTCTCTGAACCCTTTTGAAACCTGCTTTCTCTAAACCTGAGGTGTGTGTTAGACAGAGCCTGACTGTCCTTCCCCCCTATATCATGAACTAGAGTGGTCACTTCCCTGCCCCACCCAAGGTTCCCATCAGCTGTGCTTCAGTGACCAGTGGCTTCCTGTTTTATCAGAACCAGGGCTAGAATAGCAGTTCCTTTTATCACTTTTCCTTCTCCTTTTAAAGAATGAACTTAATTTAAAGGCAAGTCACACACTTATCAGTTGCTAAGCTTTTGGTACTTCGAGGTTCTTTGATTTACTTAACATGTAATATATGTGTATTATAGTTATCTGTGGTCCTGTCTTATCCCTCTACTTGTCTGTGAGAGAAGGGACACTGTCTTATCTAAAGTTTGAGGCTTTTCCAGTGCCCAGTGCAAGACTCTCAACACAGTAACTCCTTAATATATTTTTTGTTGAACTGAAATGGATTCAGTTGGAGACATGGGCCTTGGTCTCAGGGAGCTCACAATTCTTAGGACTAAGTGATCAGACAGGGACATACCTACTTATGATATAGCATGCAGGATGAGATCAAGGCTATAGGGGGAAGACAGATATAGCTCTAAAGAGAGGCAGAAAGCCTCGTGGGTCTTGAGGATCAGGGAAGGCTTCCTGGAGGTGTTAGCATTGTATTAGGGCTTAGATGATTGAAGAGTAGACGCTGGGCCCTGAGTCAAGAGAACTGGCTTTGAGTCCCAGCTCTGCCACCTTCTACCTATTGGACACACCTCTGACCCTCAGTTTCCTTATCTGTAATATGGAAATAATAATCCTTGCACCATCTTCTTTACAGGGCTGTTGTGAAAAAAGCACCTTGCAAACTTTGAGACTTTAGAAATAGGAGCTGTTATTATAACTGTCTTAATGAATAGAATTTGAATTGGCAGATGTGGGTAGAAAGGAGAGGGAAGAAAGGGAAAATCCCCTAAAATGAAGGCAGGAAACTTCAGGGCGTGTTCAAGTATGTTCAAAGGACATTTTGTCACACAGTTTGACTGGAATGGGGGTGTGATTTGGGGAACAGGTAGGGGGAGGGACCACAAAATGGGGATGAACTCACCTTGGAAGAGGGATGCTATGTTTTCCTTAAGCCTTTCCTATCATGATGGAAGGCTCTACAGGGGACAAGGAGACTGAGAGAAGCTGCCTTCTTTGAACTTCTGACGTAGGTGCTTGTTACACAGAAGGAAGGAAGTCCTTTGTTCTCTCACTCCCAAGTAAGGCACTGGGGGCTTAGGCTTTAATTGGTCAGTCAATCAACAAGCAATTATTAAATACCCATTATGCGCTAGACACTGTATTAGGCATAGATACAAATATGAAATTGAGATAATTCCTTCCCTTAAGGAACTCATGCTCTTTTAGAAGAAGGGAGAAATACAACACATTCAGTTAAATAAATACAAAAATACAGGGTGTCCCAGAAGTTTTAGTGCAGCTTTGGAAGCTTAAAACCACACTCAGACTTTTGGGACACCCGTATGTACAAAATCAGTATGAAGTCATTTTGCTGTGTGGGGGTCAGTAACAAGTGGTGGAATCATTTTAAGGAAATGGCACTTGGGCTGAGCCTTGAAGGGCCTAGGGGTTCCAGGAGATTGAGGTAAGGAGGGAGGTGTAGAGATGGGAGGTGGAAGGCTTGTTCAGGGACTAGGGGGACAGGTTGGCTAGTTGCTCTGTAGAGTGCATGGAGGGAAGTAATATGCACCGAGCCTGGAAAGGTGGACCGGAGACAGATTGTGAAAGGCTTTAAATGCCAAGCAGAGAAGCTGGAGGAAAGGCGAGGGGAAAGTCAAATGAAGGTTTTTGAAGGGTTGGGGATCAGAAATCTGGGCATATTTGTTGGCATCAGGGAATGAGCCAGTGGATAAAGAGAGGTTGAAAATTAGAGAGAGAAAGGGGATGATTGAAAGGGCAAGTTCTCAGAGGAGACAGGAGGAGATGGGATCAAGGGCACAAGTGGAGAGGTTGGTTTTGGCAAAGAGAAGGTTCATCTTCTTAGACAGGAACAAAGAAGGAGAGAGTGGAGGATGATAATGAATTTGGAATTGGAACTTAGAATTTAGGAGGGGAGAGAGCTCTAGATGTATGGACCCAATTTTTCGGTGAAGTGTAAGACCTGCTGAGAGGGAGAGGTGTATGTGCATGTGTGTGTGTGTGTGTGTGTTGGGGGGTGGGGCGGTGCGGGCAACTCGAAGAGAGAAGAAAAAGTTTGGATCAGATGCAGTCAGGAATGGAACATTAAACAGTAAAAGGATTGGTTTGCAGCAGGGTGGACCCAGTAGGCAACGGCTAAAGTAAATTTGTAATGCACCCACTCAGCATGGCTTGTATGACTTCCTCTAGTTACATGGAGGTGGATGGTGGGAGGAATTCGGGGCTGTGGTTTGGGAAGGGATGATAAGGGATCAGATAATGAAGCAATGGCCTCCAGGATAGAAGCCAGTGTAACACTGAACTGGTTAGCTAGAATCAGGATTTTGAAAGGAGAAAAATGAGGAAAGAGCAGGGGTGATGGTTACAGGACTAAAGCCATACCTCCTGAGAGTATGGGAGTCTGGGTTTGGAAGAGAGATTCTCTTCTGTCTTTGATCAGGGACAGTTCATGTGTTCATGAATGGAGTCAAGAGAAAGAAAGTAATATACCATAGGACTAAGGGGTTGGGAAACTGTAGCCTCCAGGCCACATGTAGCCCTCTAGGTCTTCAAGTGCAGCCTTTCAACTGAATCAAAACTTCACAGAACAAATCTCTTTAATAAAAGGATTCATTCTGTAAAATTTGGACTCAGTCGAAAGGCTGTACCTGAGGACCCAGAAGGCCAGGCTGCAGATTCCCCATCCCTGGCATAGGAGAAATGGCCCTGAACTAGGAGTAAGAAAACCTGAGTTTTAGTCCCAGTTCCACTTTTTTGGAGCTCCATGATCTTGGTCCCTTCTCTTTGGGCCTCAGTTTCCTTCTTTGTAAAATGAGAGGCTTGTAGCAGATCAGCTCTTAAGGCTCCCTCTAGCTATCATCATTCTATGTTGTATGTTCTAATCTTTCTTCTGTTGTCTATGTACAGGCTTCTGTCTCAGACATTTTATGTTTTAAGACCACTTTCGACTGGCATTCGACTGGTGTGCTGTAAATCTCAATAGGGCAGGTCTATGCAGGGTTAGAAACTGGACTTGGCAATTTAACTAGGTTGGGATGGGATTAGTCATAGAAAGGGGATGTGGAGGGGGGTGGACAGATTTGATGGAGTATAGAGTGAACAGTTGAGTCCATTACCGTAAAGGTTAGAACTTGGTAATGTTCAATATGGGCGGGGGGGAGGGAAGAGGGGCAGAAACAGAAAGTAGGGACATGTTTAATATTCTTTTTTTGGAGGGAGGAAGGCAGGGCAGTTGGGTTTAAGTGACTTGCCCAAGGTCACACAGCTAGGAAGTGTGTCAAGTGTCTGAGGTTGAATTTGAACTCAGGTCCTCCTGACTCCAGGGCAAGTGCTCTACTCACTGTACCACCTAGCTGCCCCACTGAGGGCTTTCTCTGCTGCCTTCCTCTCAGACTGGAGTTTTTTTGAGTAAAAAATCAGTTACGTTTCCCTTAGACTAAAAGATATAGCTCCTCTTTCCTCCTGGTAGACAGCAAAATCCCCCTCCCAGACTAAATATAATCACAACTTCCTCTCTTAGGAAATTCTTCACTCATTTAACCTCAGTCTCTTTCACTGAAATGGTGGCTACACCTGTTTCTTTGAGGTTGATTCTTATGGGGCTCCTGGCAGAGAAAGGGCTCTGGACTTTTAATGTGAGTTGAGCTTGAAACCAAGAGTCTGAAGCCTTCTAGTTCTGAGGATGGTCAGGGGAGGTCAGGGGCCCAGGCTTTTAGCAGCTGTTTGGGAAAAATCCACATTTTGATTCTGACTCTCAGTTTCTGCTCTGGGCTAACTTATTAAGGGCCTTAATTATCATCCCCAGGTCTCAGAGAAGGCTCTGGTTCTTGACTAACATTAGGTGTTACTGTGTGAAACTGAATTAGAGAAACAGGAGGTGCTGCTCCTCCCCCATTCCCTGACTCTCGATTCCTCCTCACAGCAACACATGCTCATAGAAAGATGCTGACAGACAAAACAGACATATAGAAACTCATAATGAAGATGGACACATAAGCTCATATAAACACACATAAGCTGGCACAAGCCAACACACAGACACAGACACAGACCACACTGCTGGTCACACATAGGCATACACAGAAACATACAGACCCATTAGCCAATGTCTCTGTAAGACACATATGCACAAAGAACATATAAATACACGTACATTACGTAAACAGAAGCAAGTATAATCACACATAGGGACATTGATAGACATGTGCATTTACTCTGCAATAGGTAGAGATGGATTGGAGGGAAGGGAAAAGCATTTCAGGGAATCAAGGGCTGAGTCAGCATCATAGACAGTATCAAGGCCCAGGCTGGGATACCAGCTCAGGACTGCAGCCTCTTGGTTGAGACTGGTGGTGGGGCCTTTCTAATACACTAGTCAACAAACAGACATTGAACACCTACTGTGTGTAATTCAGTAAATGTTTGTTAAGCTCCAGCAGAGTGCAGAGCCTTTTACTTGGCACTGGTCACTATTTAGATAAGATATAGTCAAAGCTCTGCCCTCAAGGAACTCACAGTCCAAGAAGGAGTGAAGGTACAAACAAAGATAATTATAATATATGATGTTATATAAGTGTGCCAGAAAAGTTTGAGCAAAGTGCTATATGAGGTCTGAGACAGAAAGTTGTTATTGACTTGAGAGAGCAGAGAAGACTTCCTAGTGAAAGGGCCATTTAAACTGGGCATTAACAGATCAGCAGGTATTCGACAAATGAAGAGAGGGAGGGAGGGAATTCCAGGGATAGTCAATAGTGTGAGCAAAGGCATAAAAGTAGGGGAGGGAAGAACATATATTTTGGGTGAGGACTGTGGGGAAGGGGGAAGTTGTCCAATCATCAGACTAGAGAATGTGGAGGGGAATAATACGAAATAGGGCTGGAAAGGAGGGAGGCACCAGGTCATAGAAAGGCTTGACTTCTAAGCTAAGGAGTTTGAATTTTAATAGGGAGGCAATGAGGATTATGAGTAGGGGAGGGCAGGCATGATTTATACACAAGATTAAACATGAGGAGAGTGGACTAGCAGACTTTAGAGAGTGGAGGTGGAAAGACCCAACAGGAAGCTAGTGCGTAGTCTGAGTGGGTGTCAATGTAACGGCAGTAGGAATAGAGAGGAGGGAAAATATTTTAGAAAAGCTGTGGAGGTGGACAGAGCTTTGTAACAGGACTTGGAGTATAGGAGGGCTGTATGCTCAACCCCTCTGGGTTTGTGTTGGGAGGGTTACTGGAGCGGGGGAGGGAGGGGTGCCTTCATCCCAGCCATGCCACTAATCAACATGTGACTTCAGGAAAATCATGCCCTCCCCCACTGGCCTTTAGTTTCTTCTTGATAAAATGGGGATAATGGTCCCTGATGTGGCTCCCTCAGAGAACTATCAGGAAGGAATCAAATGAAACAATGGCTAAGAAAGGCTTTGATCCCTACGGTAGTTGGGAAAATGACCAACTCTCCTCCCCTGCTCAGCCAAACCTCTACAATTTGTGTGTTCTTTGCCTCCACTTAACTTTGCCACCCACTCAATCATCAGCCCCCTGTAATCTGCCTTCTGTCCCCAACACCCCACTAGAACAGCTCTCTCCAAAGTCACTGATGATCTGCTAATCACCAGTCCAAAAGCCTTTTCTCAGGCCCCATTCTCTTTCACCTCTCCTCATTATTTGACACCGTTGGAAACCCTTAGCCTCTGTGTCACTATTTTCTCTTGGCTTTGATAATTACTTCTCATGTGACCTTGGATATGACAACAGCAACAACATTTGAAATTATTTAGCACTTTTACATTTGCAAACCACTTTATGTACATCATTTCACTTGAGCCTCCCAGCATCCCTGTGAGGTAGGTACTACAGCTGTTACTGTTTCCATTTTATAGATGAGGAAACTGAGGTTTAGAGGAGTGAAGTGACTTACCCATAGTCACACCACCATTAGGTGTTAGAAGCAGGACCTGAGCCCTGGTCTTCCAGAATCCAAGCCATTCAATCAATCCATAAACATTTGTTCATTGCCTGCTATGTACTAGGCACTATAGACACTTTCCACTGTGTCATGATGTCTCACTTAACCCCTCTGGGCATCTGAGCCTCAGTTTCCTCGCCTGTAAAATATGGGGGTTGGAGTACATCATAAGATCCTAGATTCAGATGATCTCTAAGGATCCTTCCATCTCTATATCCATTATCCCATGATCCTCTTAGCTGTTTGATAACTCCTCAGTATGCTTTGTTGAGTCACCTTCTTCCTCTTACCCCCTGGTTGTGAATGACCTCTCAGACTCAGTTCTAGACTTCCGTAGCTTCTCTGTCTAGACTCTCTCCCTGGTCAATCTTATTCAATCCTGTGGCTTCAATTATCACCTCTATTTGGATGACTCTAAAATCAATATATTTGTCCCCAGCCTTTTCTCTGAAGCCCAGCCCTACACCTACAGTTTCCTGTAGGACATTACCCAAGTGTCCTGCTGTCACCTCAAACTCAGCATGTCCAAAACTAAACTCATTATCTTCCGCACCAAATCCACCTTTCTCTTCACTTCCCTATTTCTGTTGGCAGTAGTTCTCTTTTTGGTCACAAAGGCTAGAAACTTAGAATCATGTTTGACTCTTCCCTCTCTGTTAGCCTCCCATAGTCAATGAGTTTGCCGAGTTCTCTCATCTCCACCTCAACCTTACAAGGATTCACTCTTCCCTCCTTACTTCCATAACCATGCCATCTGGGCCATCATGATAACTTCCGAACTTGTACCCCTGCCTCCAGTCTTTCCCACACGACTCATTTAGTCTTCCTAATGTACAGATCTAACTATATTGCTCCCCTGCACAAAGACCTCTCGTGGCCCTCTATTGACTGCAGAATAAAGTATGAAATTCTAGCCTCTGTATCCAGCCAGTATGGGTGACTTGCCATCACTTGGTCTTCTGTACTGTCTGTGTTGTCTGCATTTGCTCTCACTGCTCCCAAGATGTGAAACAGGGCCCTTTCCCCAAATCCTCATCTCCACCCATTGAAAGCCTTTCCATTCCTTCAAGGTCTAGTTCAAGTGTCACCTCCATAAAGCCTTCTCCGATCCCCCTACGTGAAAGTGAAGAATGAATGAATAAAAGCTTCCCTTCTTATGGAGCCTTGTGTCCTAAGGGCTGAGATCACTTTACCCATTTTGTGGTAGTTGCCTGAGGTGCCAAAGTTACAGGTTATGGCTCTGTTTAAGCTTTCTATTATAATTCTTAAATAAAGGTCATCGGAATCCGCCTAGAAACTTGATCTTAAGCACCAGACTACATCAAGACTTCCAAAGAGAATGTGGTCTTTTGACCCTGCATATCTCCAGGATGATTCTGGATGTGCTCACCTAAGTATTGACACATGCTTATAGGTCTATTCTACAATCCCAGCTCATTCCCAACCAATCAGAAATCCTCCATAGCATTTTACCTATTATTGTGTATTCATTCAGCTTATTGATGCCTCTTCACCACTTCCTAAAGGGAGAAAGCATGCTATAAAAGAATAGATAGGACAGTTTCTCATCACTGCAAAAATCAGAATAATTAACAGCAATACATAGTTAACTTTTAGTGTTTACAAAAATTCAACTCCACTTTCCTTATGTTAACAGTGTGGTTTATTGGAAAGACCACTGAATCTGAATCAGAAGACCTAGGTTTGAATCCTGGATCTGCCTCTTAGTGGCTCTGTGACCTTGGCCTCAGTTGCTGGGCCTCAGTTTCATTATCTATAAAATGAATGCATTGTACTAGATGACCTCTAAGGTCTCCTTCTAGCTTTCAGTCAACGATCTTAGTAATCAGAATTGTCCCATAATGGCATGGAGTACCTCCAGAGAAAATGAACTTTCCATCATTGGAGATATCCAAGCTGAGTCTGGAGGGAAATCTTGCCTTGGAAGAGATTTGTTTAGGTACTCTTGGATGGATAGATAAATAGGAGAGAATAGGAGAAGAGGTGGGGGAAGGGGGAGAGGAGGGAGAGACCCTTAAGACTGTGAATCTGAATCTGTCAGAATGTGGGCCTGGGAGTAGGACTCTGTGTGTCAGAAGGGGGCCCCCTGGGTTGAGTAATGGTCTGTATCAGACAAGGGCCTCTGAGTATCTATGTCAGACTGAGCCCCTTGAAGTCAGGGCTTGTGTGTATCATACTGGAGACTCTGAGTGCCTGTATCAGATTGGGGATCCCTGAGGGCAGGGTCTGTGTGTCACATGGAGGTCCCCTGGGCAGAATCTGTGTGTCTCTGTCAGTCTAGGGATCCCTGGGCAGGGTCTATGTGTGTATGTCAGACAAGGGGCCCCCAGGGTCATATCTATGTGACTGTGTCAAATTGGGTTCCCTGGGGCAGGGCTGCCTTATGTTCCTCACACAATCCAGAGAGGATGAGTTCAGGTTGGCAGAGCAGAAAGGAGAATGATTCTGTTGAATGTAAGTATTGCAGCCAAAATCAGCCTGCATTCACTTTTCCACACTCCATACAAATGGATGCACGGGTAATAAGAACAAATGGTAATAATAAATCCCCAGGACAATAAAAAATCAACAGATACTCCAGAAAACTTTGTCCTTTGGCTTGGATAGGCACTCTAGGATTTCTGCTGCAATTTTCCTTTCCACGTTGGTCTCAGGCTAAGAAAAAATTCATTTTCTTTCTTCCTGGAGTGCACAGGGAAAAGAGGTAGAAGTCTCAGCATGAATAATCCACAAAGTGGATAATTGATAGAGAAGTAGAATAGACTGTCAGAACTGGGAGAGACAATGGAATATAGAACATAGAATGTTAGAGCTGGAAGGAAACTCACAGACCATTTAGTGACAAACTCCTTGTTTTCCAGAGCTGGAAGCTGGGGCCTATAGAAGGAAGTCTTGCCAAAAGTTGTACAGGGCAAATCTGGACAGAAATCCAAATGTCATGGTTCTCAGTGCAATGTCCTTTCCCTAATACCATGCCTACCCGGAAGAAGGGTATAGCCAAGATAACCCCTCTTTCCTACTTGCTCCTTTACCCACCTGTGGGCCACAGACCCCAGACTCCTGGGTAACTCACCCCTTCATGGTGGGTGTCTCTCTATCCAGTTCTATAACCAAATATTAAAGCAATTATGTAAGTAGCAATAAATTACTTAAGGGTGTGACTCACATGGCTTAATTAGAGCAAGGCAGGGAGAGGATTAAGGTATTTTTAGAGCATACACCTCTTTCACCCCTCAGCCTGTGGCTCCCTGGTTTCCCAGGGAAGAAAGATGAGGATGGGACATGACTGTTCACCCACAGGCTCCTGGAAGACCATTATAACTCACATTTACATAGTGCTTTATGGATTCCAAAGCATTTCTCATGTATCACCCCCCCCCCCAAGATAATGTGAATATTAATGCAAAAATGCAAAAACCATAATGCAATGATAATGCAAAAAATATTTTACAGATAAAGAAGTTGAAGCCCAACCAGGTGAATAACTTTCTGAAGGTCCCATAATTAGTAAGTAGCAGATCCCAGACTAGAGCCCAGAGATAGCATGGTGGTGTAGTGGAGAGGACACTGGATTTGGTGTGTAAATGCCTATGTTTTATTCCAAGCTTTATGACTTCTGTGACCTTGTGACTCATCTATTAGTCATAAATTTTGAGCTGGAAGTAATCTTGGAGACCATCTAATCCAACCACCTCATTTTACAGATGAGGAAACTGAGGCTTAGAGGGGCTAAGTGACCATTTTAAGGTCATACAGGTTAATGGAAGAGATCCAATTCAAATTCAGGACCTCTGAGTCCAAATCTATAACCTTTAGTTTCCTTGTTTGCAAAATAAAGTTATACTATATGACATAAGGTCCCTGACTGTTCTAAAATGCAAACCCAATAATCTTTCAATTACGTTGGGCTGCCTTTCAAAAATAGAGTTCTTACCTGACTGTCCTACAGGCCCACTGATGGAGTACACTGAATCTGCATTGGAACTAGGAAGAACTGCCTAGTCATTATGGTGATGAAACAGTGGGACAAGATTCTAAGCTACTTGAGGGTAGGCCTTATCCATCTCAGCCTCTCTCACAGTGGAACAAGACACAAGTCCCTGCATATCAGTCAACATGCATATACATTACAATGGTAAGACAATATATAAAGAGGAGCTGGAGAGGGTGAAGGAGAAAGGGAGTGTTTGGATAGCAGCATGCCATCTGGGAAGTAGTGAAGAGGTCTGGAATGGAGCAAAATAAGGTAAAAGTTCACCTATTAGAGGTGAAAGGGGACTAGCATTTGGCAGGGGAAAGATCATAGAGGGCTTTATAAAGAAGGTGGTGCTTGAACTGTATCACAAATGGAGAGGAGGATTCTGTGAGGCAGATGTGAGAAGGTAGTACATTTCAGATCAAAAGCATAGAGACAGGAGGAATGCTGTGTGTGCGTAGCAGAGAGAAAGGCCAGTTTTACTGGACCATAGAATTCAGGAGGGAGAGTAATATATAGGGAGGCTAGAAATGTGGGTCAGAGTCAAGTTATGAAGCACTCTAAAAGGGAAACAGAACAGTTTATATTTCTTTTCTAGAGGCAATAGGAAGCCACTAGAATTTATTCAGAAGGAGAGTGACATGGTCACTTCTACATATAAGTAAAATTACCTTGACAGTTGTTGTGGAAGATATGGATTAGAGCTGGGAGAAGGATGTGGATTAGAGATGGGAGAGACTTGAGGCAGGGAGACCAGTTAGGAGGTCATTATAGAAAAAAGTGATGAGTGTATGACCTGAGGTGGTGACTATGAATAGAGAGAAGGGGCCGATGTGAGCTATATTGTCGAGGTATGATGACATTGAATTTTTGTTGAACGAATGAATGGGCTAGGGAAGGAAATGGATAAAGTAACCTCTAACGGTCCTTTCTGGGTGACAATTCTGGCGTTTCTTTTCCTCTGGATCTCCCTACCCTCTCCAGGGTCATTCCTTCTTTAGGAAGCTGCTATGGTAATTTTTCAGCACCACGGAGAGCTCTGGCACTCCTTTTCTACAAGAAAAGGTTGGTGATTTCTGTGGACTCAAACCTGTGCTGGGGTATAGTTTCGGAGGGAGACAAAAGGTGGAATAGAAGATCAAGACCCTGCCCTCCAGGAACTCACAGCCTAAATCACACCTAGAATATAGGACTCACACCCAGGGAACAGTCAGAGAGTAAGACAAAACAGCAAATAATCAAGGGCCAGACTCTGTGGGCTCAAGCGCTAAGGGCCATGACAGCTCTAAGGAGTTTGGTGGTCAGAACAGGCTTCTTGGATGAGGTGGGAAGGGGAGAATTTGGAGGACGTGAGACTTCCAAGACAGGAGTTTGAGCAAAGGCTTAAAGTTGGAATGGGCCTGATATGTACCTGGTACTGTGAAGCATAAAACCCTGTTGTGACAGGAGAACAGGGAGAGATAAGCCTGAAAAAACCTGGGAGTTTAGGGTCAGACTAGCCTCAAATGGCAGGTTGAGGAGGTTGGATTTTCTCCTGTAGGAAATTCCTCATGACTCAACCTTCCTTTATGATTAAAAACCCTTTTTATAATAATAATGGCTAAGTACTGTGCTAAGCACTTTATAAATATTATTTTGCTTGATCCTCTCAACAACCCTTTAAGGTAGGTGTCATTACTATCACATTTTACATTTGAGGAAACTAAAACAAACAGAAGTTAAGTGACTTGTCCAGGGTTACACATCTAGTATGTATCTGAGGCTGGATTTGAACTCAAATCTTCCTGACTCCAGGTCCAGCTCTTTCTCCACTTTGCCATTAGAACCTTACAATGGGTGTCTGTTGGAGATAGGGTAGGGATTTTATGGATAAAGATCTGAGACCCAGAGAGGAGGAAGTGACTTGCCCAAAGCCACACAGCAAATTAGTAGTGGAGCCAGGACTAGCATCAGGCTTTCCTGATTGTCGATCTAGTACTCTTTGCATTATACGTGACATCTTCCCCATGGGCTGTGGAGACAATATCAGATTAATCTGGGATGTCTAACAATCTCCAGACATCCATGCAAAGGTGCTTCTTGTCTGTTACCAATGGTGGTTGGGGAACACAGCCTGGATGACCCTTATCTTCCCATCTATTCTTGAGTCTCCTCCAGGATTTTGAGCTCCTAAGCACTTGTTCTATGGTTCTAAGATCACAGATTCTACTAAATCGATTTAATAGGTGTTTATGAAGAGCCTACAATGTAAAAAGCATAGGGCAGGTCCAGAAGCAATGGGTGGAAATTATAAAGAGGCAGATTTAGCCTTGATGTTGGGGGAAAATGATAACAACGAACCAACAACTTCTTAAGTATCAGAGCTGCTCAAAAGTGGAAGAGGCTGCTTTGAGAGAGGGGGTGATTCCTTCTCTGTGAAGGTCTTAACAGAGGCTAGATGGCTACCTGTCAGGTATATTATAGTGGGAATCCCTTTCATATATGGACTGGACTATGTGGGCACCAAGGTCTCTTCCAACTTTCAAATTCTGTGTTTCTGTGATTTTAAGACTTTAAATTCTGTGATTCTGAGGTTCTAAATTCTGGTATTTGGGAATTCTAACTTGTATGATTCTAAGATTTTGTCTCCCTTACAGTATTTAGCACATGACTGGTCTCATAGGAAGTGCTGGAAACAGACTTGTTATGTTGCTCTCTTCCTCCTCTCCCCAAGAGGGTGAGAGTTGGGAGGAGGGTGAATGGGAAGCAATTGGATGCAGTTGGGGTGGGCAAGAGTATCCAATCCTAATACTTTGCTTCAATACCAGAGACCCTCCCTCAGCTAGCCTTTTCCCTGGTTCCACTGCCCCCACCCCTAACTCCAGTGGCTGGTTCTTTCTCCAGCTCCTACTGAGTGTCTCCTCACACCTCACCCAGCTCCCTGGGCTCCAGTGATGAATTAGTAATGACAAGTCTGGGCATCACTATGGTGATAGCTAAGGGGGCTGGCCCTGGGCACAGGGGGCAGCTAGGGAGGGTGAGAGCTCCCCTGGCTAGGCCTTTGCCTAGAGAGAGGCATTTTCCTTTGGGAAAGAAATAGTGGGTGTTGAGAGGGCCTCTGGATGTGATTGCATTTGATTTGCACAGGCTGGTGTCTGGTGTCCAGGCTGACTTGAATCCTGGAATCTTAGTTCATCTTCCCCAATGGTTTCAGCTTCACTAACCTATGACCCATCTGTACATTCATCTAGACAAATGCAGGGAGGAAGATGGCAAAGAACAAGCAGTTTTCTCAGCCATCCCTGTCTCTCCTTCCACTCAAGCCAAGGGGAATTGAACATATAGCTGTGTCTCCAGCAATGGAGAGGGGCTGCTTTGACTCATCCCCATTCCCTCCCCCAGCGCCTCTTGTGACCTGCATTTCAGTATGTGAGACAATGGCCAATCAGGAGCTGAACTTGGGGTTAGGACTAGGACATAGACTGGAGCTTAAACCCAAGATTGAGACTGGGGACTGGGTTTAGTCTGGGGGTGGGGCTTAATTAAGCTCTGTGATAGATATGGGGTTGAGGTTCAGATTCTGGTTGGTTATGGGCTCAGTCTGGGCTTGAGGTCATAGCTCCATATGGCATCAGGGCTAAATCCATGTATGACTTTGTGGTTTGTCAGGGCCATTGGCTGAATCGTGGTTTGACAGATGGGGAAACTGAAGTGCAGAGAGAGGAAATCTCATGTTCTATGAGAAGTATGTATTGAAACCTGGGCTATGGTTCTACAGGTCTCCTAACTCTTAGCCCAAAGCCCTTGCTACCTTGCATGCCTGGGCCCTGCCCCAGACACAGCTCTCCCTTCTCCCTAGTCTCCTGATACACACCCATGCTTTTCCAGCTGTCCTAGTGATGAATAGGCTTCTGGGAGCTGTACAGCTTTCCGTGGAAGCCCAGATGCCAGCCTTGTTAGCCTCCTAATTACCATGGAGGCTCAAGAGCTGAACCAATCCATCTTTCCCTGAAGCAGCCTCCTCCTCTTCCTTGTACAATGAGAGATGTTTCTTTCTAAAGGCCACCTAGTAGAGAGGAAGGTGTGCTGGTCGAGGAATGAGGAGACCTGGCTTTGGATCCTGTCTCCCATGCTTCTTAGCTCTGTGACCAGGGGCAAGGCACTTAATCTCTCAGTCTCACTGAGTTTCCTCATTTGTAAAATGGAAATAATACTGTTTACAATTCCACCTCCACCACAACAGGCCATTGTGAGGAAAACACATTGTAAAATGCCTTTAAATGTTTATGAAGATCATTTATTAGTAAGTTGTGGGTGCTTCGTGGATGTTGATGAATAGAACAAGTCCCTTCCCCTGAGCTTTGGGAGTTGGTCCTCTAACATTCTGTGTCCTAAGGTCCTTCCCACCTATGACATTCTGTATTCTAAGGTCCTTCCCACCTATAACATTCTGTGTTCTAAGGTCCTTCCCATCTCTAACATTCTGTGTTCTAAGGTCCTTCCCACCTATGACATTCTGTATTCTCAGGTCCTTTCCACCTATAACATTCTGTGTTCTAAGGTCCTTCTCAGCTCTGACATTCTGTGTTCTAAGGACCTTCCCATTTCTAACATTCTGTGTTCTAAGGTCCTTTTCAGCTCTGATGTTCTGTGTTCTAAAGTCTTTCCCACCTCTAACATTCTACATTCTCAAGTCTCTCCCAGCTCTGACATTCTGTGTTTTAAGGTCCCTTCCAGCTCTAAAATTCTGTGTTCTAAGAGGCCTCTAAACTCTGACATTCTAAGTTCCAAGGATCTTCCCAGCTCTAACCTATGTTCTAATAGTCTTCCAAGATCTAACATATTATGCTGTAAGGTCCTCTCTGGAGCTGACAAGCCATACTCTAATCAACGCCCAGTTCTAAATGCTTATGAATCTAAGAATCTGAGATTCCCAGGTGAGGTATGTGGGGTCCCTTCTCCTACAGAGCCAGGATGGGTCTTAGGAGAGTACAGGATACTGTCTTAAGGAGGGATGGAAGCAACTGAAGTCTGAGAGATATTAGGAGTAGTCAGTAGTGAGGATGGGAATAGATATTCAGTCCAAAGGAGTCTGTCTCTGAGGTCCTCCAATCCCATGGTCCATCATGCTCATGTTATTCTTCTCTGTCAGTTCCATCCTCACTCACCATTGGCCTGTCCATTGGGAGAGTTGATGTACAGATAAAGAACTTGAATGAATAATACTATATGTAAAAAGGTATTGTGGAGTAGTGGATAAGTTGCTGTTTGCTGAGCCCAGAAGATCTGACACATAGTGTCTGTGTGACCCTGGATCACTTAACTCCTGAGTGCTCTGGGCAACACTGACTATAAATTGACCTTCATCGATAAGAGGGATTTTCCTCCTTTGGGAGTTCCCTTTATCAAAGAGATCAGAGGTGCAAGCTTTATCCTTAACTCCTGTGGGTAGTATGATGTTGGTGTTTGTTGTCCTTCTTTCTCCAAGAGGACCATGACATCAGGGAGGTGATGGCATGACATGGAAGTGAATTGGATTTAAGTGAGGGAGGGCTGTGCAAAGTCACCAGCCTCATTTTCTCCTCTGGAGCCATCTGGGTCCAGTGGACAGATATAGATTGGGACAACTGGAGATGGCCCCGGATGCAGTGAGAGACCTTGGCTTTTTCAAGCTAAGGTCTTTAACAGGTCTCAGTTTGATTGGGCAATGCCCATTCAGCGACTAAGGCGTAATAAGAAATGAGGCAGAGAATGACCTCTTTACCTGGTTAAAAAAAAAATCGATCTGGGAGGGGAAGACCCTCCGGGTTATGGGTAAGTATGTGTGGAAACAAAATGCTCGGGGATTTACCAATGAGCAGGGATTAGAGCAGGCTTCCCAGAGGAGGTGGCATTTGCATTTGGGCTTTAAAAGAATAGAGTGGAATTCAACAGGATGAGGGTAAAATTTTGACTAAGAGGCAGAGTGGAATGTGTGAGGGAGGCAGTTGCACTTTCTTTCCCTTTCGTTTATAAATAAGCATTTATTAAGCACCTACTATGTGCCAGACATGGTGCTATGTTGGTGGGGGGCAGGTACAAAGAAAGGCAAAAACAGCACTGAGCAAAGACTTTGCATATAGCATTATAGACACAGACAGGGTTCCAGATATACAGATACATTCTCAGGGTGCCCTTCTGTTGAAGGTTCCTCCCCAACTCTTCATCCTCACTGAGGTTTAGTCATGAGAGCATCTCAAAAGTCCTCCGAGCCCCCAGAGTTCTCCCCATCCTCCAATTCCCGACAGGCCTGTCTGTCTTCCTTCCTCCTATGGCCCTACTCAAACCCTGCCTGATATTATAGGACATTATCATAGATTTAGAGCTGAAAGGGAACTTCTGAGGTCATTTAGTCCATTCTAGGGATGAGGAAACTGAATCCTGGGACAGGTGAAATAACTTGCCTAAGGTTACATTAGACGGTTGACTCTAAATCCAGCACCCTTTCCTTGGGAGCATGAGGTGTGACCCTGTCTGATCTGCTACCCAGACTGTGAGCTCCCTGAGGGCAGGTTCCTAGGTTTTGATCTTCTGTTTGCTTCCCCTACAGTGGAACTCAGCACAGGGTACACGTTAGGTATTAGTCAGTACTTGAATGTCACAAAAGAGAGCTGAAGGCAGTGGGAGTATATGCCAACATGAGCTGGCCATAGACCTGCCATTGGGCTTGGGCTGGGGTTGGTAGTGGTGGAGAAAAGCCTTGAATGGGAGAAGGAAAGCCCAGGCTTCTCATCACTGCTCAGATGCCTCAACCTAGCGTCCTTAACTTAGCCTTACTCAGCTCAGCTCAGTGTAGCTATGCTAGCCCATTCCTTCTCTGCAGCTTCTGCCCAACTCAATCTTGCTCAACTGAACTCAATTCTTTGTAGACTGCACCAGCTTCTATAAATTAGCTCACCCCGGTTTAGCCCAGTCTAACTTGATTTAGCCCAGCCAGTACAGCCTTGCCCAGTACAGCCTAGCCCAGCCCAGCCCAGCCCAGCCCAGCCCAGCCCAGCCCAGCCTAGCCTAGTACAGCCCAGCACAACCCAGTTCAGTCCAGCCCAGCCCAGCCTAGCTTAGCACAGCCCAGCCCAGCCTAGCTTAGCACAGCCCAGCCCACCACAGCCCAGTACAGCCTAGCCTAGTACAGCCTAGCCCAGCCCAGCCCAGCCTAGCCCAGCCCAGCCCAGCCTAGCCTAGCCTAGTACAGCCCAGCACAACCCAGTTCAGTCCAGCCCAGCCCAGCCCAGCCCAGCCTAGCTTAGCACAGCCCAGCCCAGCCTAGCTTAGCACAGCCCAGCCCACCACAGCCCAGTAGAGCCTAGCCTAGTACAGCCCAGCACAGCCCAGTTCAGTTCAGTCTAGCCCAGCACAGCCTAGCCCAAAACAGCCCAGCACAGCCCAGCCTACTACAGCCCAGCCCAGCCTAGCTTAGCACAGCACAGCCCAGCATAGCCCAGTACAGCCTAGCCTAGTACAGCCCAGCCCAGCCTAGCCCAGCCCAGTCCAGCATAGCACAGCCTAGCCCAGTACAGCCCAGCCCAGCCCAACACAGCCCAGCCCAGCCCAGCCTAGCCCAGTACAGCCCAGCCCAGCCCAGCCCAGCCCAGCCTAGCCCAGCACAGCCCAGCCTACTACAGCCCAGCCCAGCACAGCCTAGCCCAGTACAGCCCAGCCCAGCCCAACACAGCCCAGTACAGCCTAGCCTAGTACAGCCCAGCCCAGCCCAGCCTAGCCCAGCATGGCCTAGTCCAGCCCAGCCCAGCCCAGCCCAGCCCAGCCTAGCTTAGCACAGCCCAGCCCACCACAGCCCAGTACAGCCTTGCCCAGTACAGCCTAGCCCAGCCCAGCCCAGCCCAGCCTAGTACAGCCCAGCCTAGCTTAGCACAGCCCAGCCCAGCCTAGCTTAGCACAGCCCAGCCCAGCCTAGCTTAGCACAGCCCAGCCCACCACAGCCCAGTAGAGCCTAGCCTAGTACAGCCCAGCACAGCCCAGTTCAGTTCAGTCTAGCCCAGCACAGCCTAGCCCAAAACAGCCCAGCACAGCCCAGCCTACTACAGCCCAGCCCAGCCTAGCTTAGCACAGCACAGCCCAGCATAGCCCAGTACAGCCTAGCCTAGTACAGCCCAGCCCAGCCCAGCCTAGCCCAGCCCAGTCCAGCATAGCCCAGCCCAGCACAGCCCAGCACAGCCCAGCCCAGCACAGCCCAGCCTACTACAGCCCAGCCCAGCCCAGCCCAGCCTAGCCCAGTACAGCCTAGCCCAGCCCAGTCCAGCATAGCCCAGCCCAGCACAGCCTAGCCCAGTACAGCCCAGCCCAGCCCAACACAGCCCAGTACAGCCTAGCCTAGTACAGCCCAGCCCAGCCCAGCCTAGCCCAGCATGGCCTAGTCCAGCCCAGACCAGTTCAGTCCAGCCCAGCATAGCCCAGTCCAGTCTAACAGAGCCCAGATCAACTCCAGCCCTTCGTCTAGGCTGGGTTCTGTAGTACCTCTGTCAGGGTATTCTACTTAGAGCAGAGAGTAGAGGCTGAGGTAGAGACAGAACTGTAGGGCGGGGCTTGATGGGGGAGCAGCCATCGATCCTTCCTTTGCCTTCCAGGAACTCAGCCTCTGGGGAGACTAGGGAACAGCCGGGTCGATTTTCCTGAGCTGAGCAGGACAACTTTGGGGGTGGGGAGGAGTTGGAGCAGGGAGCCTCCAGTGTCAGGACCCTCTTACTTCTCTCTCCTAGCTCAGGGCGGTTCTTCCTCCAATCCATGGATACTCCCCTAAAGCCCCTCATGCCTCTTATGTCTTGGAATACTTTGGATTTATATAGCCAAGTTTTGACCAACATTCATATATTCATCCCCTTCTTCCTCATCCCCTCTTTCTCATTATTTCTCTCCTTTCCCCCTTCATTTTCTCCTCCCTTTCTTCTCCTCCCTCTTCTCCCTTTCCTCATTCTTCCATATATTCATCATGGTCATTTACTCCTCCTCTTCCTTCCTTTCTCCTCCCTCCCTTCCTCCTCCAGGGAGTCTTCCTAGATTGATTCCAATTGCAGGGATCAGACAGACCTTAAATGACCACCCAGGATGAAGAGGAGAGAAAAGAAGGGAGGCCTCACTGGGTCAAAGGCCTTAGAAAGTCACATATAGACCCCAAAAAATCCATTGTGCAATGTCTTCCTGGCAGTCAGCTCAGACCCTCAAGTCCGACCCTCCCCTTGCCAAGGATTTTAGGATCCTCACAGCAAACAGGTTTGAAGGCCCTCATTGTCCTACCGGCTCCCCACCCCCTCCTCTCCTGGGTCCCTGAGAAGCCCCTGCCATGATGCTCTAGGTTCTTTTTATGAAGGTGGAACATTCTCTCACAACGTCTCTCTCAGCTCTAGGATGGGGTCCTCCTCGGTTTCTCCTCCCTTTTCCCTTTGGCCTCTGCTGGCATGACCAGCAGCCTTTATGGGACATTAAAAGGTTTCCAAATCTGCAATCCAAAAAGGCCCCTGGAGGAAGCAGGCCAATGGGAAGGTTTGAGTTCCCAAGCCTTTGAGGAGCATGCAGCTCCACCTCCTTGGAGGGGGGCACCTTGGCTGAGCTGATGACAGGTGCTCTTGGCATTATTAACAATAATAGGGAATAATTAACACGATCTTTGTAATGAGCTCAGCTGACGTGTTAGTCGGTTCCCAGCTCCCTACTGTGTCCCGTAACCATCACAACAAGAGCTTTGTGACTATTGTGACCTCTCAGGGAAGGTGTGCATGGCAGAGAGGGGGAGGACAGCTAAAAATAAACCCCAGGGAGGCGGGGGAGAGAGAAGGGCAGATCAATCTGCCCACCACTCACACTCTATCCAGCACTGACTGGAGCCAGGGATGGGGAGGCTAACTGGGATCCCAGAATCTCCCAGCTGGAAGGCACCTCAGAGGGCTACATGTCCAACCTACAACAGAAATCCTTCTTGCAACATCCTTGACAAGCACCATGCAGCTCCCAGTGATGGGGACCTCACAGAGGCAGTATATTCCACTTTGGGATAGCTCATATGGTTAGAACATTTTCCCTTATATTTAGCCTTAATCTGGCTCTCTGCAACACCCCTCTTTCTCCACTAATTTCTCCCTGTTCTGCCCTCTGGGGCCACACAGAACAATTCTAATCCTGTCTTAGCCACGATAGTCCTTTAAATACTCAAGAACAGCCAGGTCTTCTCATCCAAGCTGAGCATTCCCAGTTCCTTTAGCTGTTCCTGGTACGGTGTTGTCTTCAGTCCCCTTGCCACTTTCCTGGTAGACCCACCATCCTCCCAGCCATCTCATTTTGTCTCTGTATCCCATGCAAACTTTGCTTTCGCCCTCCAAATCTATGTCTGTTCTGATACAGTTATCTCTGTCACTAGCCCCATGGACCTCCCCGACTTTCAGGGCTATTTCTGACTCCTTTCCCCATCCTTACATGCAGTCAGTCCTGAAATTCTGTCCTTTCTACCGCCCCAAAGTTTCTGCATCCCTCCCCTTCCCTCCATCTCCATGGCTTTCACTTGAGCTCAGACCTTAGCCTCTCCAGATGATTAGAGTGGCTTCCTTGACAGCCTCCCTGTCTCCAGTTTCTCCTCCTTCATACACAGAAGATACAGAGAAAGGACAGAGAGGGATCCTGAGAACCAAGGGACACACATAGGCCTCTGTATAAGTCACTTCTCTCTGGGTCTCGGTTTCTTTGTCTGTAGAATGAGAGTGTTGGACTAGATGTTCTCTGTGGTCTCTCTCAGCCCTTACACCCCATATTCTATGTTCTAAGATTGCTCCCAGGTCTGATGCTCTAAGATCGCTTGTTGGGAAGGGAAGACTGAGGCATCAGAATGAGACCCAAAGTCACACAGCACATCTGGACTAGGACCCAGTCTTTTTACTTCCAGGCTGTGGCTTAAACATGCAGCCTGAGCTGCCCTGGAGATATCGCCACCATCTCTCCATTGTCTGGTCTTTGCATGCCACCAGCCTCTCAGAGCTTGCCTTCCTCCTTCCCTACCTCTCTATCATCCTATCATCTGTCCCTATATTAGTTGCCTTCTTATTTCTGTCCCTCTGGCCCTGTACTGCTGCTGTCACATAGCTATGTATCTCCAGCTACAACTCACCTGCCCTCCCGAGTATCCCTTTGGGTCTTAGCCTTAGCTTGTCGTTCTCTGGATCTCTCTGCCTGTCTTGTGTCTTTTTCAGTCTCAGGCTTTGACTTTCTGTGTCTGGCTAGTTCTTTGTGGCTTTCTCTATTTATTCTGGTCTCTCCATATTTCTGTCTTTATCACATTGTGTCTTTGTGTTATGCTTTGTCTTTTTCTGTCTCTGTATCTTAGTCTCCATCCATCTCTCACTGGCTCTTTTTTGTTTCTCAGTCTCTGTTCCTATTACACTCAGTCTCTCTGGTGTTTTCTTATTTTGTCTCTGTCTCTTAGTCTTTTCTTTCAGGGTCAGTCTAAAGTCTCTTTCCTACGGTATCTCCCTCTTTTCTCAGTATCTGTTCTCTGTCTTGTCTCTGTCTTTCTCTTGTTCAGTAGCTGTTTTTCGCTTTGTCATTCTGTCCCTCTTTGTCTCTCTGTCTCTGTCTTTGTCTCTCAGTCTACATTTTCCCTTGGGACCTATCTATCTCTAATTTTTTTTTTCTTTCCTGGACTAACAAGAACAGCTGTCCAGCTGCTGCTGATTAGTTGTGGGGAATGTGTCTAGAGCCTTGTAGGCTGGTCACACCCTTTGCCTGCATCCCCTCTCCTGCCTATTGGCCCTGACCCTGGCCCTGCCCAGGAAGCTCTGGATACTGCATCCCCCGCCCCTCCTGTTGCTAGGACGCTGGACTTGCAGCACCTGGCTGCCATGGAGACAGCGCCTTAGAGACGGAATTCTGCATCTCCCAGACCTGCAGGGGCTGCCTCTGCCGCTGAACCACTTAAATCAATTTATCAACAAGTGTGTATCGCGTCTTTACTGTCCGCCTAGCTTGGCCACAATGTGAAAGAAGAAGGAAGAGGAAGAGGAAAAGACCTGAGTTCTAATGCTGGCTCCATCAATGTCTTAATTTGTGATCCTGGTCAAGTCTCTCCCCCTTGGACCTCAGTTTCCTCCCCTGTAAAAATAAAGGGAGTTCTTTCAGACTTTGACCTATGATTCTGATAGGAGGAGGACACCTAGGCCCCGATGTCAAGGGGGAGGAGATTCATTGAAAGTGACCAGAGAACGGCGCTAGGGAAATTCAGTCGAGTGGTGTGTCAAGTAACAGTAGTGGGGACTCTGAGGAGGGATAGAGATCCCTGTGGGCTGGGGTTGGGGGAGCTGGTCAGAGAAGGTTTACTGGAGGAGGCAGGATTTGAGCCGGGCCAGAAAGGATGATGAAATTGAGGGACAGGTTCAGGGGCAGAGGACAAGCCCAAGCCTGGGCAGGATGGAACGGAAAGAATGCCCAGTCTTGGAGCTGGATCCTGCCTCTGGCTCTTGGTAGCTAGCTATGTGACCTTTGATAAGGCATGTAATTTCTCATGAGTCTCACTTCTCCCATCTGAAAACAGAGATGATAATATGAGCACTACCTTCCTCAGAGCGTTATTGTGAGGAAAGAGCTTTCCATACTGCAAAGGTTAATGTACCTGGCACGGAGGACTGGGAAGCCAGAAGGAGGCCAGCTAGATTAGGATAAAGGCAGAGTACTGGATAAAACATTATAGGAAATCATTGGGTATTAGCCACCCAGTGAGGGGTGCTATGGAAAGATTCCGTGTTCCTCTGAGGCATAGCCCTCCTCTCTTCCCAAATAGTGACCAATCTTCATTTTCTATACAAGGCCTTCCATGATTAACCCAACCTGGTTCTGGCCACCCTAGTCATTGTTAACTTTTTTATTTTGTTTTTTTAGCAGGGGATAGTCAATAGCTCAATGAACCTCTCCCCTAAGAAAGTACCACTCTCTTCCCAGTCTGGGGTTCACCCCCCCCACCCAGGGCAAGGACCGTGTCTCTCCTCACCTCCTCAGACTGGGCCCTCCTCCAGCACAGGGGTCATGCCTCCTCCAAGCAAGTAGGGGCTCTCTCAGAACAGGGGCCATATCTCCAATCTCAGAGTAGGGGCTCCCCCAGAGCAGAGACTATATTTCTTTCACTAGATCAGGGCTCTGGATGGGCAGGGGCCATGCCTTTCCTTCAGATCAAGGCAGGAGCCACAACTTCCCTTTATTCTGGTGCATTGCCCTATACTTTGCTGAGTCAGCTACCAGCCCCCTTGCCCCCAATTCCAGGGGACCTGGAATAACTGACTCAGACTCCTTGAAATGACAGGAATAGTCTCTTGGGAAGGCTGGCTGGTGAGCAATTCCTCCCCCCAGGCTCTATCAAGTCTGGACAGGCCTCAGGGCATAGCAGGGACTTTGCTTCCAGTTCAGTAACCACCCCCTCCATTTCCCCAACTGCCTCCCAACAGCACATGTCTTCAATTGCAGTGTCTCTAGACAAAGAATATCAGACCTGGGAAGGACCTTAGATCATAGAATGTCTGAGCTGGGAGGGTCCTTAGAATATAGAACATCAGAGCCAGGGCAGGGGGACCTTAGAATGTAGAACCTGAGACCCAGAGAAGGGGAAGAGACTTAGAATATCCTTTCCCATCAGAATACATAGGGAAAGGAGGAAGCAAGCATTTATTAAGGACCCATGTGCCAGGCATTATGTGAGCACTTTACAAATATTATCTCACTTGATCCTTACAATAACTCTGGAAGGTAGGTGCTATTACCATTCCTGTTTTACAGCTGTAGAAAATGAGGCAGATGGAGATTAAGTGACTTGCCTAGGGTCACAGCAGCTAGTAAGTGTCTGAAACTGGATTTGAACTCAGGTCTCCCTGGCTCCAATTTCAGGACTCTATCTACTTGACCACTTAGCTGCCCCAAAGGCAGGGGCTGTCTCTTTATTCTGTCTGCCCGCACAGTGCTGAGGATACTCTCCATATAGGGCTTAATATCTGGTGGTGACTGGGGGCATTCCTTTATTCTTCAGGTCAGTTGGGCTGGCCCCAGGGTATACTGAATTAAAGGCAGAGAATCTAGGCCTCAGCCCTTCGTGATCACTCTCCTTGGGTCTCTTAAGCCTCTTCCCTGAAAGAATATACTCTTGTGTGCTCAAGGGCATCAGTCTCTGTTTCCTCCCCTCATAAGACCTTATGGTTGCAGAGGAGTTATTTATTTTATTTTTAAAATTAAAATAGTATTGATACTTTTTGTTTGGGGTATATGTCGAGCACCTATGATAGTGTTTGCAATATTCTGTACCCAATGTCCCCTGCCTCTGCAAAGGAGAGAGAGGTCCTTTTCTTTGTCTCTCGCCTGGGCCAGGATCAGTCAGGACAACTCCTATACATAGCATTTGGCTTGATTTTAATGTTCTTTTCATTTTAGGAGCTTCTGCCAGGCCTTTTCCATTAATTTTCATTGCCCCAAAGGCTCTCCTATCTGGGACCTGCCCTTTATGAATCCTGGGAGAACAGGTGGCTTCTTTGCACGTCACAGACAGAAAAAGTGAAGGTCCCCAAGGGTCTAGGGCTCACCATCCACGTTCTTGCTCATACAGTCCAGCCCCCGTGCATCTCAGTGCCCTCTCCTGATGACTCAGTCTCCATAAATCCAGCTTTGGGAGTCCAACCAGCCTCTTAGTATTGAGTCATCCCCGAGGGCCAGCCCTGGGTGTCAGACACACTTAAAGGGGTGGTCTGACATCACTGGGGCCCAGCTGGCTGTGGGTGGAGACAGTCAGCAAATAGTTGGACTAGGAGACCAGACCACAGGGAGGAACGAGGCAGGTGATGAGGGAACGTTCAAGAGACACATGGATGATCCCTCCAGAAGAATGGACAAATCCTGATGTAACGGAGAGGCACGGGGTGGGGGTGGGGGGCATTAGGGTCTGAGCCCTAGATAAGGAGTCAGAGGCTTCTTGGCTCTGCCACTTACTGCGTGTGGACATCACTTAATTTCTAGCCTCAGTTTCCTCCTCCACAAAATGGGGGGTTTGGACTGGACAACTGCTAAAGCTCCTTCAAGCTCTAGACCTATAATTTGTAATCTAATTCTAGAATGAGTTTGAAGAAGCCCTGGCTCTGCTGCTGACCAGCTTGAAGCATGACCTGGAGTGTGTCAGCCACTTTCCCTTTCTTGCCCTAAACTTACTTATCTAGGGCAGTGTGGTGCAAACCACTTTGGATTTGGCGACAGAGAACTTGGGCTCTGGTGCTTTCTACTCTATGAGCCTCAGTTTCTTTCTTTGTGAAATAAGGAATTTGGCTGAGATCACTGGTTCTTAACCATGTTATATGTGTTGGACCCCTTTGGCAGTCTGGTGAACTTTATCAAAAAATTTTAAAAATTCACAACTGAACGAACTGCTAAATTTCTGTTAGAAGCTAGTGAAAATAAAGATGTAATTTCCCCCCTCCCATGCAAGTTTATAGATCCCCTGAAATCAACCCATGGACCTCTTGGTGGGTCTTTGGATCCCCACGTTGAGAACCCTGGGCTTAGATGAACTCTTAAGGCCCTTTCTTATTCTAGAGTGTGTGATCCTAGAGTGAAGGGATTAGATTAAATAATCTCTAAGGTCCTTTCCAATTTTGCTGTCCTAAATGCTGTGGTCAACATTAGAGGTGCTTGGGATGGGGGTGGGGGTATGGAGAAATAGGGGGTATTCCAGCAGGTGGATGGAGATCAGTCTGGGGTCCTGGCAGGCAAGGAGTTGGCATTAGGTGGGTTTTGGTTGTGTTCTAGTAGGAGATGGAGCAGAACATCAGGGTTATCTGAAATTCCTGCTGGTGGGCAACGCCAACTGAATAGCGGTGTCTTGGTAGGTAAGTGGGAGCATGGCATTCTTGGATTCTGTTGACAGATGGGTGGAAGATCCTAGCAGAGTAATGGAACACAGGAAAATTTGGGGGAATCTCAGGTTTTAGTGGGCAAGTTTCTTCATTAGGGGGATCTGAAGGAGTGAGCAGGAATGGTGGCGGTGCCATGTTGGGAGATCCAAGGTCTGACAGGCACACAGGAAATGGACCTCTAAGCTGGCATACAGAGGCTAGCTGCGGGCATCAGTCACAGTAATACCTGCTGCACAGTTTACAAAGCCTTTTACCACCCCAAGGTAGTACTCTTTACAAGAGAGGAAACAGGCCCAGAGGGTGGAAGATGTTTCCTACCACGGCTCACATTTAATAGTTGGTAACAACTTACATTTCTGGAGCCTTTTGTGCTTCGTGGAACACTTTCTTCTTAACAGCCCTATGAGATGAGTAGTACAAACATCATTATTGACGTTTTACAGGTAAGGAAACCAAGGCTGCAAGGGAGTGAAATGCCTTGCCCGTGGTCCCGCAGTTAGTCAGATCCTCAAGCGGGATTCAATTTCAGCTCCCTTGACTCCATGACTGATTCCACTATGGCATTCATGTTGCCTCTAGTTTCAGGGAGGTCCTGAAAGGCGGGCACTGGGGGAGGTCTGGTGGTGTGTGGAAGGGCCTGGGGCTCAGAGGAAGGGCGTATCCCTGGAGGGACTTGGGGGAGTAAGGCAGAGCTCAATTTCTGAAATACCTGAGGAGCAGAGCAGGAAACTGGGGCATATTCACGAGCACCCAGAGTGAGGGGGTGGGAGGGTAGGAGGATTCCTTGCAGAATCTCAGAGCTGGAAGGGACCTTCGCTTGAACTTGAAGAATACCCCAGACTGTGCTTGAAGACCTCCAGTGGAGGCTCACTCACCGTCCCCTGAGGTGGCCCATTCCACACTGAGACAGCTCTGACTGAGACGAAGCTTTCCCTTGTACTGAACCTCAGTCTGCCCCTCCATCATTCACCCTATTCATGGCTGCTAGTTCTGCCCTTTGGGGGCACGAGGAACAAGCATAATCCCTCCTCCATGTGACATCCCTTTGAGTCCATGGGGATATCGATCACTGCTTTTTCTTTTCCTCCTCCCCCACCCTGTTTTCAGCATGCTAGATATCCAAATGACAGCCCCCAGCTGAGGCAGCTAGATGGTGCAGTAGATAGAGCACTGGGTCTGAAGTCAGGAAGAACCTGAGTTCAAATCCAGCTTCAGACCCTTATTTGTTATGTTACTTTAAAAAAAACACCCAAACCCTCCACCTCAATTTCCCCATCTGTTAAAATGGGGCTAATAACAGCATTCAACTTGTAGGATGTTGTGAGGATAAAATGAGATTAATATTTGTAAAGTGCTAAGCATATAATAAGCGCTATAGAAATGTGTATTCTTCTCTAGTCCCTTCCCTGAGTTGGACACAATACCCTAGGTGTAGTCTGACCAGGGCAGAGGACAGTGGGGCTCTTGTCTCCTTCATTCTGGACACCAAATGCCTGTGTTGTCTAAGATTGTATTAGTTGATTTTTTGGGGGGGAGGGGAGGGTTGCTGCTCAATCATATTGAATGGTTGGTCCACTAAGACCTCCATATCTTTTTCATAAAAAATTACTATTCACCTACGCTGTACTTGTGAAGCTGATTTTTTTTTTTGCATCCAAGTATAAGACTTTATGTTCACCCTTAGTAAATCATAGCAATCATTCTAGCCAGTTAGTAAAGTGCTCATGAGTATGTGGCACATTCTAAGAACTATGGGATTTATGTTTAAAATGATTGCTACCCTCAAAAAGTCTAGTAAGGGAGACAAGATACAATGCAATATGACAAACATTTATCAAATGCTTTCTGTGTGAAGAGCAAGTCAGGGGGAAGAACATTATGGTAGAGATATGGGGATTGAATGGAGTCCTGAATCCATAAAAATCTGGGTCAAGCAACCTTGCCGGAAGGACTGATGTCAGATGGAGGGCCTGTTGGTTCACCTACTTGTGCTGGGAGTCTGGTGAGCTCCTGCCAAGAGGTAAGAGCCGGGTGGTAGTAGCCTTTCACTGAATCAAGTCTTGGGAGACTTTGGAATGGATATGACCCAGGAGACCTTCCTCAGAGATGGAGAAGAGTCTTGCCCAGGCTTATGAACCTAATGACCCCTGAGGGTTTGGGTTGACTTGGGGCCCCTCCAAGTGGCTTCTCTTCTCCCTGGCTCCAAATACAACCTGGTTGTGTGATTCAGTAGGGACAGCAGGGGGCAGAGGCGAATTGTGGGAGCTGAAATTCAGTTTGAGGAAGACTTCAGCTTCTTGGTCCCAATGCTGGTTGAATTTGTAAGCTCTCTCTCTTTCTCTCCTAATTGCCTTCACTTCTTTGTGCCTTAGAAGTCATGCCACTCACTTCTTTCCTCTAATCAATGCCCAATGTGATATGGTATAGCAGGAAGAATTCTGGACTGGGAGCTGGGTTTCCCCAGTTCTAGTTCATACTTACCTCCAGCCCCTCCATGTGGCTTTGAACTGGTCCCTTCCCTGCTTTGGGTTTCAGTTTCCTCATCTGTACCACAAAGAGGTTGGACTTAAAGACCCCTGAAAGCTCAAACTTGGATCTTTGATTCTCCCCAGAGTGTGCTGGTAAATACTTAATCTGCCCTCAGAGCAAAGTTGCCCGACACACTTTTAAGTTTAATCTCCAACACTTTCTTAAGTCTAGAAAAGCAACAAAACAATAAATCAGGCCTCGGTTTGTGGGCTTTGCTGATTTTCAAGGTGTAAATGCTCACATTGAAAATTTAGCAATCTACTTGCTGGGTTCTAGGTGACTCCAGAGCATCCCTGATTCTTCCTCTTTCCTAGTGTTTTCACCGGGAGGGCAAGAAGCCAAGAGTCCCTGTGTTTGTGGACTCCATGGATTGGGTTCTTACGCTGTATGACCTTGGGTAACTTACTAGGCCCCCTTGGGCCTGCTTTCCAGGGTCCCCAAAGGTCAAGGCCTTGACAGGTATAGAAAGCTCCTTATTAGATTGTCTCTGTAAGCTTTACCGGAACAGGGCAGGGGCCGGGGGACTTCTCTAAACTTTGTAGCCCCGCGTACACGAGGTGCTTAATGGTACTGTTTTCTTTCACCTGGGCCCTTCCTTCCCCACTGGCCAGGGCTTGGCCCCAGGGGTGGTGTAGGGGCAGACTACGGGGAGGGGGCGGGTGCCTCGGATTTCCAACATCCATCCCGAGACCTGGCTACAGCCAGGCTTCACGCGGCCTGTCCCGGGCCTATCGGGCCCTCCGACCGCACCCGCAGTCTCGGGCCACGTTCGGAACGTTGCGCTGCGCGAAACTGGGGGAGACGTGGTGGAGTGAGGGAGGCAGGGGTGAAATGGAACTCTCCCGGGAGGGCGCGAGCCGGGCTGAGGCAGTTAGAGGGGGTATGGAATCTTGCCAGGAGGGCGCGAGCGCATCGGGAGCCGGGGGAGCAGAAGCCGCCCGGGGGGGTTGGGGGGATGCACTTTGCCGGGGTGGGTGTGAGCAAGGCAGCAGCCTAGCCTGGCGAGGAGGGGGAGGGAAGGCTGGGGGAGGCGGGGAGGGGCGGGGCCGGCCCGGGGAAGGCGGAGCCTGGGGCGGGCCCAGAGGGAGGAGCGCAGCTGGTGGGGCCGGGGAGAGCTTGGCCAGCGGAGGGAGCGGAGCGCTGGCCAGGCTGGCTCGCGGGCAGGTGGGCGGTTGCAAGCATGGTCCTGGTGCTGCAGCACATCCTCATCGCCGTTGTCCAATTCCTCAGGCGGGGCCAGCAGGTCTTCCTGAAGCCGGACGAGGAGCCGCCACCGCCACCGCCGCAGCAGCAGCCTTGCGCCGACACCCTGCAGGTAAGGAAGGCGCGGGCCGGGGTGGGGGTGCGTGGCCGCGATGGGTGGGGGAGGCACTCCCGCACTCTGTAGGACTCGGGGATCCAAGCGCCTAAGAGCTGAATTCCCCCAAAGTACTCTAGCCCCCTATCTCAAAGCTCCCAAAGCGCCAAAAGCACGATTTCCAAGTGCCTAAAGCCCTGACCCTAAAGTGCCCAATTCCTTCATCCCAAAGAGCCGTAGAGCCTCTGAAACCCAGACCCCAAAGCACCATAATCTATGATCTCAAAACGCTGGATCACCCGCTTATCCCAGAGCTCCTACTCTTCCCATCCTGAAGTCCTTACTTGCTCTCCATCCCCAAATCTCTTATTCCTGATTCCAAAGTCCCATAATCCTTGGATCCCAACGCTCCCTTTGCTCTGAACCGGTCTCACTCCCTATCTCTCCCTCCTTTCTTCTGCTCTCTTTGCTTCTCCCCTTCCCCTCCCAAGTCTTTCCCCCATCTGTTCGTTCTCTCTCTCTCTCTCTCTCTCTCTCTCTCTCTCTCTCTTTCTCTCTCTCTCTCCCTCTCCCTCCCTTTCTCTCTTTCCATTTCTGTCTCTCCCCTCCCCTTCTCTCTCTCTCCCTCCCTCTTTCCGTCTTCTTTGCCCCATATATAGTCTCATGTCTCTGCCCCCTCCCCTCCATCCTCTTTCCATCTCTTTCCTGGTGGCCATGGCTCTGTTTGGCCTCTGCCCCAACCCTTTCTTCCCTTCGGGGACATTGGGAAGAATCAGACTGCCCCATGCAGGAGGTGGGGGTGGAGAGGATTCAGATCCATTCAGTCGCAGAGTTGGATAACACCTTCAGAGACAGGTCTCTTTACCTGGAGGGAGTATCTCCAGGTGGAATATGGGCGGGGTGTGTGTGTGTGCGTGTGTGTGTATGTGTGTGTGTTCTGGTGTACACTGTGTTTTGTGTCCCTGTGCAGTTTCCTTTAGGGACAAGTAGGACTTGAAGGACTGTTGGGCATGGATTTGAGAGGCAGCATGGGTGTAGTTGAAAGGTCACTGGACTTGGACAACCTTTGGTTCAAATCCTGTGACCCTGTGCAAATCACTTCGTCTCAGTTTCCTCATTTATAAAATGTGGGGGGTTAGACTTTATATCCTTTAAGGTTCTTTCCAGCTTTAAATCCATGGTCCTATAATCTATAAATGCCCTAGAGGGAACATGGCTTGTACGCCTATTTGTGTGTGTGTGTATGGGGTTACAATGTCCACTTGGAGAGGGGACTGCATGTCCAGAGTCTGGGTAGGGTTTATGACTATGTTAGTGTTTGAGTACTGCTGTGTGTATCATGTATGTGATGTATGTGTGGCAGTGTATGATGGTGGGGGAGGAGGGAGAGAGAGAAGAGAGAGAGAGAGAGAGAGAGAGAGAGACACACACACAGAGAAAGAGAGAGAGAGAGAGAGAGAGAGAGAGAGAGAGAGAGAGAGAGAGAGAGAGAGAGAGAGAGAGAGAATGAGGTGTGGTGGCAGTCAGCTAAAGCTAAGCTTTGCAGTTTAGATTGTGAGTCTGGATATACAACTATGTATGAGTGTATGTTTTGGTTTGATATTTATTTTATGTGTTGTTGGGGAGGGGGATGGGGGGAGCCCTGCGTGTATCCCTTTTGGTAGTTTATATTGTAGATGTGTTCTAAGCATGTAGAAGGTATGTATGCCCATATGCCTATTTGTTCTTGTTATGAGTTGGTACTTTGTCTCCAAAGTGGGTATGTTGGGAATTTAAGGTCCAGTGGATGCTTCTGACTCTGGGTGGGGTGAGTGTGATATATCAATAGTTTATGTCATTTGTGTGAGGTGTGTGTTGACATAAGTATGTATGTTGGGGCAGTATGTATGAAGGAGTGTGAAGGCATGGAGAAATGAAAAACAACGCGGGGGAGGGAGAAGTTCTTCTAGGACTGAGGGGAGAAAGCTTGGTTCACTACCTTTTCTGAGCTGCTACTCCCCTCTGACCTGAAGGCAGAGCCTGTGAGCTTAGGGCTGCAACCATTTTCCAAGCCTTTGGGAACTCCCTGGACCATGTTCTCTCCCACTCAGTGAGTCCCATCCTTGGGAGAACCCTCTCCCCCACCCCAGTGAGAGAAGAGGACGAGTCAACTCTAGTCAAGGGCTCCCATCTCTAGACCGTTCACAAGCACTTTCCTCAGATAGGCAATACAGATATTTTTCACCTTTTTCAGATGAGGAAGCTGAGATTCAGAGAGGGAAATGTCTTGCCTAAGTTCACACTGGAAATTTGTAATTTGTTCGTATGAAGCTAGGTCCAGATCTTGGTCCAAACCAACGAACTTTCTACAATACCCTTTTCTTTATTTCTTCCTCCGCAGTACTTCTAAATGACTTTACTTTCTCCAAGTGTCTCTCTCTCTCCCTCTCTCTCCCCTTCTCTCTCTCTCTCCCTCTTTCCATCACACCTCTCCTTTCCTTTCCCCTTTGGGAGCTCCCTAGAGGGAATGGGGGAGTAGGACCAAAAGGAAGGAGGATCTTGTTTCCTTCAGCTTTAAAAAGAGAACTCTGTTGTTTTCCTCTTCTCAGATCTGAGATGCTGGCAAGGGACAGAGGTGGGTGGTGGTGGTGGGGTAAAGACCTGGGGAGGGTTGTATGGGAGAAGAAGGAAGATCAGAGAAGGTGGAGGGAGTGGAGGAGTAAAAGGAAGGGAGAGGGAAGAAGGAAAGGAAAAGGAGAGGAAGAGGAGGGGAGGGTGAAGGAACACGTGAAGAAATGGGAAAGGGAAGAGAAAGAGTATGAAGAGAGGAGCAACAGAAGAGGCAAGTAGGAGAGGAGATAGGTGAAGAAAAAAAGGGGGATGTGAGACTCCATGTGGTGGATAGAGTGCTGGGCTTACAGTCAGGAAGACCTGAGTTCAAATCTGATCTCAGACACTTACTAGCTATGTCATCCTAGGCAAGTCATCTAACCCTGTTTGCCTCAATCCCTCATCTGGAAAATGAGCTGGAGAAGGAAATGACAGCCTACTCCAGTGTCTTTGCCAAGAAAACCCCAAATGGGGTCATGAAGAGTTGGATACGACTGAAACAACTGAATAACAATGTGAATACAGAAGAAAAAGGAAGGAGGAGCAGGGAGAAAGTGGGAGCTGAGGAGGGGGAAGGGGAAAGATAGAAATGAGAGGGGCGGGGGGTCAACCAACAAGCATTTCTGATCACCTCCTATGTGCCAGGCACTGTGCTAAGCATTCCCTACTGTTAAGGAGCTCACGTTCTAATGACATGGAAACAAGTATCTCTGTACAAATAAGATATACACAGGATAGATTGGGGGTAACTGCAGAGGGGAGGACTAGAAAAGGCTTCTTGCAGAGGGTGGGATTTAAGCTGAGATCTGAAGAGAACCGGGAAAGCCGGGAGAGTGATGAAGAAATGAATTCTAGGCATGAAGGACAGCCAGTTAAAATTCAGGGAGTTAGAAGATGGAGTGTCTTGTTAAAAGATGGCAAGGAAGCCATTGTCAGTATCTCAGAGGGGTATGGGGCGGGGAGGAGTAATAAGACTGGAAGATAAGAAGGGTCGGGGTTATGAAGGGATTCAAACATCAAACAGAGGATTTTATATTTGATTCTGGAGGTGATATGGAGCCACTGGAGTTTATTGAATGGGGGGCAGTGACAATAGGAGATGAGGAGAAGGGGGGAGGGAAGAAAGAAGATGAGAAAATGATGGGGAAGGGGGGCAGATCAGGAGGTGAAGGGGAAAGGGAAAGGAGCAGATGAGGGGGAGAAAAAGGAGGTAAGGGGGAAGAGGAGAGGAAGGAATGAGAGGGGGAGAGGAAAGGACATGAGTAACAAAGGGAATGTCTCCACTTCTGGGGATGGAGGAAGAGGAAGGAGGGAGAGAGAAGAGCTGAGGAGGGGAGAGAAGAGAGGAAGGGAAAGGAAGAGAGTAGGAGGAGACATGTATTCTATAATGGAGATCTGAGTTAGGGGGAGCTAAGATGTTGTCCCGTATTTCCTTCCCATTTCCTGCTCAGCATCACTCCAGACTAATGCAGAGTATCAGGCTAAGCAAAGCAGAGTAATTTTTGGTCTGCTCTTTTCTGTTTCTCTGTCTCTCTTTTGTCCTCTCTCTCAGGTCAAATCAGCAAGCATTTAAGTGCCTACTGTGTGCCAGGCATCTCCCTGCCTCTCTGTGTGTATTTTCACCTTCTGTCACCTTTTTTCTTCCTTGGTATGTGGCTTCTTCTCTCCCACCTTTCCACCTTCTTTCTCTCCATCTCCCTTCTTGTCTCCACGTTTCTCCCCATCTGTCTCCTTCCTTTCCTCCGCTTTTGTCTCCCTCTCTCTGTCCTCTTCCTTTTCCATTTCTATCTTGCCCCTCCCCCCTCCAATCACTCCCTACTTTTTCATCTCCCTGAGCTCTCCCTAAGCCTGCTGTCTGTCTGGCTCAACACTTCCTTAGCAGGTTGGAAGGAATTAAGTGGTTTTGTTATTAAAGGCAGGATATTAAGTAGAGTTGATAACAATTAAGAAAGCCCCTCTGTAGGTTCAGAGAGGCAGTATGGTAGTGGATGGAGAGCTAACCTTGAAGCCAGAAGATGTGAGTTCAAGTCCTATCCCTCACGCATACATGCTGCGTGAGCCTGGACAAGTCTCAGAACCTGTACACCGGTAGCTGAGAATATGTTGACCTACATTGGTGGAAGGAATCTCCTCACAGGATTTGCCTGTACTAATGAAATCACAGGTCTGGAATCTGTAGAGGCAGCTGGTGGCTCAGTGGATAATTTGCTGGGCCTTGAGTCAGGAAGACCTGAGTTCAAATCCAGCATCAGACACTTACTAGTTGCATGGCCTTGGGCAAGTCACTTAATCTCTGCCTCAACTCTAAAATGAGGATAATAACACCACTTACCTCCCAGAGTTGTGAGAATCAAATGAGATAATTAATATTTGTAAATCACTTAGTATTATTTCTTTCTTCCCCATTCCTAAAGGCTCATCCTTGGGCTTGGCTGCCTCAGGAGGTGATACAGAAGAAGGAGGGCTTTATCATCCTTGAGCTTCCAGTCTGGGGATTGGAAAGACAGGTCAAAATCCTAGGAACTAATGCCACAGAACATCCCCACCCAGAAAAGCCACTTGGCCTACAATGAATTATGGAATCCTGAAATGTTGAGAGAGGAGTGATTGGGATCAAGTGGTGGAGAAGGGAGAGCAATCTAGGAAGGCTTTCTGGAGTTGGGAATGTTGACCAGGGTCCTGAAGGAGGAGAGGAAGGGGCTAGAGGAAGGTAGAGAAGGACATAGAAGCTAAGTGGGATGTCTGACTTGGGGCATGTGTGTTTAGTACTTTGGGGCCAATGTCCCAAAGCAGGTACCTACTAGATGTAGGTGGCTGAGGAGGACTTCCCTGAGAGATTGTGGTCTGATTCATATAGTAAGTGATTAATAAATGCCTATCGACTTGCCTCAGGGGCCACTGCTCTATAGGGCCATTGTCCAAAAGGCTTCCTTATCCATTCTCTGGTGAAATTCTGTTGCCTGTCCTGTGGGGTGTCTGGGGCAGGGAAGGTCACCCCCATTTGAAAGATGGTAATGAGAAAGTCCTGGGCAGTTAGGTGGTGCAGTAGATAGAGTGCCAGGCCTAGAGTCAGGAACACTCCTGAGTTCACATCTGGCCTCAGACACACATTAGCTGTGTGACCCTGGGCAAGTCACTTAACCCTGTTTGCCTCAGTTTCCCCATCTGTAAAATGATCTGGAGAAGAAAGTGACAAACCACTCCAGTGTCTCTGCCAAGATAACCCCAAATGGGGTCATGAAGACTCAGACATGACTGAAACAACTGAACAATAGCAATGTAGGGGTCCAGAGAAAGGGAGAAATTGACCTAGAGTCACTCAGTGAGTCCAAGGTGGACCCAGAATTTGAACCCAGGTCTCAGGCCTGGCAGCCCTGGCTGTTCTCTTTTGTACAACACTGCCTCCCTGGCTCAGATCCCAGCCGCCTGTGGTGTGGAAAGGATTATTAATGACCCTCTGGCTCAGGGCTCACAGGCAGGAAACAGCTCCCTGGCCACAGCTGGGGACCTGCTCTGTGTTGGCCCCTCCAGCCCGGCCAGCTTTCTCTCTCAACTGGTGTCAGTGCCTGTGTTATCCCCCAGGATCCCCTTCATCTCACCTACTCTTCTCAACTCCCCACAGACCCCTTTAAAGAAAGGACTGGTCTTACCTTTGTTTTTCCTTGTCTCATTTTTCTGTCTTTGTGGTTCTGTTTTTCTTTTTATCTCTGTTTCTTTGTCTTTGTCTCTGTGTTGCTTTTCTCCATTCTCTATGTCTACTTTCCTCCTTGTCTCTCCCTCCGTTTATTCCCTTCTGTTCTGCTTTTCTCTTTCTGTCTACTTCTTTCTCTGTTTTAGTTTCTGTCTGTTTGTCTCTCCTTGTCCCTGCCTGTCTGTCCCTGTCTGCTCATCCCTACCCATCTATCTCTCTGCCAGTCTGTTCATCTGTCTCTTGTCTCTTGGTCTCTGCTTATCTATTTGTCTGTCCTTCTTTGCCATCTGTCTTTTTCTGCCTTCTTACCTCTCTCTGCCTGCTTATCTCTAGTCATCTGTCTGTCTGTCTGTCCGTTAAGCTCTTTGTTTCTATCTCAGTCTCTGTTTTGGTCCACCTGTTTCTGTTTCTCTGTCTCTCTTTGCCCTTGACCTGTCTCTCTACCTGTGTCCGTCCGTCCATATCTATTGATTTTGCCTGTCTGTCTCAGCTTGTCTGTGTCTCTCTGTGTCTCTGTCTGTCTGTCTATATGTTTGTTTTGTCTGTCTCAGCTTGTCTGTGTCTCTCTGTGTCTCTGTCTATCTGTCCAGATCTGTTTGTTTTGTCTGTCTGTCTCTGCTTGTGTCTGTGTCTGTCCTTGCCTCTTCTGCATACATATCCGTTTCTCCATAACTGTTGGTCTTTGTCTGTCTGACTGTGCTTGTCTGTGTCTCTGTCTGTAAGGCAGCTGCTGAGTTTCCAATGCCACAAGTCCCATCCCTCCCCTTCCCCCACCCCCAGCTGATGTTCCAACATGTAAAGAAACCCATCAAAGCAGAAGCTCTAGGATAGAAATCCCTGGGCTGGAGTTAGGAGGCCTGGGTTCTGGTGTCAGCCTCTGCTGCTGATTTGCTATGTGACTATGGCCAAGTCTCTTCCCATCCCCTTGCCCCCCACCCTGGGACTTAATTTCTCCCTTTTTGAAAAAAAGGGATTTCGCTGATGGTCTGTTCAGCCCCTTCCAGCTCTGATGCCCTAAGATTCTAATATCCTGTGGTTCTAAACATGACTGCCTAGAGGCAGCTGAAGCCACGGGCTCTGTTAACGTCAATTTTTAGTTATTAAAAAAAAGTAACAAGCAGCAATGGAGACAGATCGTTAGAGATGCCAGACGGTACAGGGATTGGGAGGTGGGGAGAGACAGAGAGAAGCTTCTTCTGAGGAGTGGGGCCCAAGGGGGCTTAGGAACTGAAGGGGAGGCACAACACCTTGTCCCTAGATAGCCCCTGGTCTGAGGGGGAGGCAGCCTGTTGTACTTAGAAAGTGCTGTGTCTGAGGAAGCAGATGCAGCTTCTGTCCTTGGGGAAGCCTGGAGTCGAGAAAGAAGCCATAGCCCTGGCCCTTGAGACACCCCAATCTGTGGGACCCTGGCCTCTACTCTTGGGAAGGCCTGGGTTTGGCTGGGGAGACAGCCCCTTCCCTGAGGAAGCCTGCAGTCTGATAGGGGAGAGAGGGTCCCTGACTGTTCTCAGAGAGGGCTGGGACTGAGTGGGGCTCCCTGGTCCTAACCTCTGAAGAACCCTAGTCTTGCAGAGGGGAAGGAGACATAGCCCCTTTATACACGGTGGCCCATGACTGACCCCAGGAACTTCCTTTCCCCCATTTGACTGCTTGGGCAGGCGAAGAAGAGGAGACAACAGCCAAACAACACCATCAGCAGGGCTGGAAGAATGGGAGGGCTGCTTGCCAAGTTCTCCATGGGCCACTGGGGAGCGCGTGTGCTGGCTGAGGATGGACCGGCCCTCTTGGCTTCTCCAGAAGGGACAGATCCTCCCCTCTCTTCTGTCTCCTCCTCCCTTCTGTCCCTGACTCACTTGTCATCTTGAGTAAGTCACTTTCCCTCAAGGCTCCCTCTCATCATTGAGGATTCCTGCAGGGAATGTGGTAGAGTGGGCTGCGCTCTAGATTTGGCACCAGGCCACTGGCAGTTCTCATACTGACCAGCTTTGTGACCCTGAGGCAGCCACTGCACTTCTCTGATTCTCAGTGTCTGCCTTTTTTTTTAAAGGGGCTAATAATTTTTGCACTAATCACCTCACAAGATTGCCAAGGAAAGGACTTCGTCAACCTCAAAGCACCAGAGAAATGGGAGCTATTCTAACCCTGTGACACACATAGACTAGGAGTATATTCTATACACGTGTTCAGGCATATTTTTCTGATTTGACGATAAGCTCCTTGAGGGCAGGGCCTGTGATGGGTTTTTAAGAAAAAAAGCTCATATCCTTAGACCTGAGCTGCATGCCCTGCACACAGTAGGTGCTTAATAAGTATTTGTTGAATTTTTTTCCCCCTTTGGCCCCTGAAAGGCAGGCAGAGTAGGTAGAAGCTATCTCCATTTTAGATGGTGCATTTTGGCTAGAACATAGTTTGTCATGGGAAGCAAAGTGAAATAAGACTGTGAAGAGAGGTGAGAGCAAGATGATGGAGATTCTAGAGGGGTGAGCTACGGACCTTGTGTTCTATTCCGTGGGGTCAGAGCCACTGAAGAGTTTGGAGGACAGAAATGTCATAGCTTGACCTGTGACTTAGGAAGCTTACTTACTGTAGCAGCTTGGGAAGAGTGAAGGTGAGAGGTGATGAAGGGTCTGAATCAGGATAGTGGCTCTGGGCTGGACCTCAAGGCAGGAAGACCTGAGTTCAAATGCCACCTCAGATAGTTACTAGCTATGTGACTCTGGGCATCCCTTGTCATTTTCCTCATCTGTAAAATGGAGGTGGTAACAGCACCTGCCTTGCAGAATTGTTGCAAGGATCAAATGAGATTTTTGTAAAGTACCTAGCGCAGTGTCCAGTAACTATGCAATGTACAATGTAAATGGGAAGTCATCTCGGAGGATCCTTCCCTCTGTTAATTACTTCCTATTTATCCCATATAGAGCTTGCTTTGTTCTCATGTTTGCATGTTGTCTCTCCATTTGATTATAAGCTTCTTGAGGGCAGGGACTGTCTTTTGCCTCTTTTTGTATCCCTAGCACTTAGCACAGTGCCTGGCACATAGCAGATAGTTAATAAATGTTTAACAATTGATATCCTGATTGCTACTTACTAGCTATGTAACATCATGTTGTTCTGTCATTTTTCAGTTATGTCCGACTTTTTGTGACCCCATTTGGGGTTTTCTTGGCAAAGATACTGGAGTGGTTTGCCATTTCCTTCTCCGGCTCATTTTATGGATGAGGAAACTGAGGTAAATAGGGTTAAATGACTTGCCCAGTAAGTGTCTGAGGCCAGATTTGAACTAAGGTCTTCCCTACTCCAGGCCCGCTACATCATCTGGCTGCCCCATGTGACCTTTTACAAGTCACTTAAACTCTCTGAGCCTCAGTTTCCTCATAAGGGCACTTGCACTCAATGATCTCTACGTCCTCCTCCAGCTCTGAGTATGTTGGTTTCTAGATTCACTTTTGACTAGGGAAATGAGACTCACATACCTAGTTCATTGGAAAGAATCCAGGACTGGGAGTCCGGAGCTCTGTTCTAGACCCAGTTCCACCTGGACTTGCTGTGTAACCTTGGGCAAATCCCTTCCCCTTTCTGTGCTTCAGTTTTCTCCGTTTGTCAGATGAGAAGATTTGACTAGTGGTCCTCACATTCCCTTCTAGCTCCGAGAGCCTCTAATTCCCACTGTTAGACTGTGCGGACTTAGAGAAGGAAGGGATCACAAAAAAGGGAAAGGACCCATGTGGGCAAAACAATTTAGAACAGCCCTTTCCATGATGGCAAAGAGTTGGAAATTGAGGGGATGCCCATCAGTTGGGGGACGGCTGAATGAGCTGTAAAATAGGAATGTAATGGAATACTACTGTGTAATGAGAAGGGAGGGAGCTGGATGGGCTTCCTGGAAGGTGGAGCTTGAGCTGGGCTTTTGATGAATGGGGAAGCTCTGCAGTGGGAGAGAGAAGCAGGTTGGGGGGGGGGAATGGAGGAGGGAGGAGGAGGAGTCCTTCCAGGATCAGCATAGAGATGTCTTGGGATGGGGCAGGGCAGGGGACCAGGAATGGGGTGGAAGCCCTGGACATTGAGGGTGAAGGAGACAGACCCTTAGTCTCTGCGTTCTCCTCATTTCCTTGACAGCCAGACATGGCTGGGTTGAGATTGGTCATCGCACAGAAGACAGGAACAGGCAGTGGCTCGTGAACACACGGCCCCATGGGGCACGGGCTGGGGTGAGGGAGACTCAAGGTACAACCTGAGGGGTAAGAACACTCAACAGAGTGTCAAGGGTTGCTAGGGAGACCCCTGGAAAGAGTCATGCTCAGGGAGACCACCCCTTGCACCCAGTCACACTTGGAGGTCTGATAGTACTTAAGAGAGATCTCTTGGAGATCCATATCCAGAACTACAGCCACACTCTGAGAGACCCCTAGAGACAACCAGACCCAAAGTTACAGCCACACTCAGAGAGGTTCCACAGACAGTGACACCTAGATATAAAGCCATACTCAGGGAGACCCCTATAGATAGTCACACCCAGGTAGAAAGACACACCCAATTAAACCCCTACAATCACACCTGGACATAGTCACATAGGGAGAACCCCCAGAAACAATTGCACCCAGAGATATAGCCACAGTTAGGAAGACTCCCTTGGAGATCGTCATATCCAGAAATATAGTCACATTAAAGAAGACCCCAAGAGCCCTTCACACCTAGAGATACTTTTGGAACAGTCACTTTTATGAGATACAGTCCCAGCAGAAGATATAGCCTCACCCCAAGACCTTGTTGTAGGTGGAGTCAGTGCTGTGTATGCTGGTGGTGGTGGAGTGTGGGACAGGCACACAGAGCCATCCTCAGGGAGACTCATGTACAGGGTGGATAGATGATACATAGTTGCATCCTAGCACAGACATATAGCATCACAGGAATGCAAAGACATTCCCATACACAGACGCGAGTGCATGGCCTCCAGTGACATCTTCCCCTTAGAGATAGGGCTCAGGGAAGGGCAAAAGTGATCCTGGCTCTGAAGATGGACACAGCTGGGAGCCTAGCCCCGGCTTGAGAACCCCGAGGCTGCTTATTTCTAAGCAATGATGGGTGCCTGCTTTCTCTCCCAGCCCCCACCATCACCACATGCTTCAGCTCAAAGCTGCCAAATCGAATCAACCCCCTGCGCCCGAGCCAGCCTGGCACGGGGGCCGACAGCTGACGAAGCTGGGTGGCGAGAGGCAGAACAGATCCTATCTCCCCTCCCCCCTGGAGCCCAGCCAGGCTCAGAATATTCCCGGTGTTCAGGTTTCTAGGCAGGATGAGGGAGACTTGGGCCCTGCTTTCAGGGAGCCTGAAGTCTGGGAGTCCCCTAGAGCTGATGCCTGATGGAGCTAGAGATCTGAGGCAAGAGGCAGCAGCCCAGTTGGGGGCTGAACCCAAGGTTTGGGGCTCTGGACAGGCAGACCAGAGACTCACCCAGTCCTACTACCTCCCTCCCTTGCTTTCCCCTACCTCTCTCCTACCCCCAAGACATTGCCCATGCTATGCTGGCAGCTGAAGGAGTGGGTCTCTGCTCTGAGTTTTGTGCCATCTCAACCAGCCTAAAACAGAACTCATCGTCCCAGTTTGTTCACTGACTCGTTGGGAAGTTCCTTCTCTAATCTGGGCCTTAGTTTATTTTTCTGTAGAATGAAGGAGGTTGCACTTAGTGGCCTTCTAATTTCAATATTCTATGGTGTTTCGAAGCCCTTCCGGAACTGACGTTATATGTTCTAAGTTCTAAAGTCTCGTCCAGCTCCGAATTCTGTCTTCCAAGGGCCCTTTCAAATTGAATGCTCCGTATTCCAAGGGCCTTTCCAAGGTCTGACATTCTTTGTTCTATATGCAGAGGGCTTCCCAGCTCTAGGACTCTATGTTCTAAGGACTCTTCCAGTTCTGATTCTGTGATACTTTTCTCCATTTTCCTCTCATCTCTGTCCCCCTGTACTCTTCTAGAATGTCCTCATCTTTGTCATCAGTGTCATTGTCTTCCAAGTCCTCTAAGTCTGTGTCTTTGGAGGGCTCTCTTCTCCCCCTCCTATGGCTCTGCCCTTTCTTCTCCGTCTCTTCCCGTACCTTTGAAGGTCCAGGGAAACTTCTCTCTCTCTCTGGCTATACCCTCTCCTCTCCTCTCCTCTCCTCTCCTCTCCTCTCCTCTCCTCTCCTCTCCTCTCCTCTCCTCTCCATCCCCACCTGGATCCTTGGAGGTTTTCCCTTTATTTCTGTCTCTGTGTGTTTCTTTCTCTCTGTCTCTCTCAATCTCTGTCTTTCTGTCTCTGTCTCTCTCTCCTCCTCCTCTTCTTCTTCATCCTCCTCTTTGTCCTTCTTCTTCTTCCTTCTCCTCTTCCTCCTCCTCCTCCTTTTGCTTCTCCTCCTCCTCCTCCTCCTCTTCCTTCTCCTCCTCCTTCTTCTTCCTCTTCCTCCCTCTTCTTCCTTTTCTCCATTGGGGGTTTCCCTTCTCACTTTCCTGTGACTCTGTCTTCTGCCCTTCATCCCTCCATCCCTCCTCCCTTCATCCCTAGACCTTAGCCCAGGGCTAAGCTTTTCCTATTCTGTCTGCTTCGTTCCATTACTGTAGGCTCCAGACTGGCCCCTACCTCTAGGTTCTTCCCTCCATCCCTCTTGCACATGGGGCTAGGGTCACCTTTCTGCAGCTTACATCTCTCTCTCCTCTGCTCAGGAAAACACCATGACTTCCATGGCCCCAGGAATAGAGTTTGGATTCCTTAGCTAGGTAGTTCAGTGGATAGAGTTCTGGGCCTAGAGTCAGGAAGATGTGAGTTCAAATCCAGCCTCAGGCACCTCCTAGCTGTGTGACCCTGGGCAAGTCACTTAACCTTTATCTGCCTCAGCTTCCTCAACTCTAAAATGAGAATACTAATAGCACCTCCCTCCCAGGGTTGTTGTGAGGATCAAATAAGACAATTTTTTTAAGGCTTTAGCACAGTGCCTGGCACAATATAGGCTCTTAATAGATGCTTATTTCTTTCCTTCAGATACTTGACAACAATCATGTTTCTCTGAGTATTTTCTTCTCTAGGCTCAGCATCCCTAGCTGCTAGTTATTATTATTAATATTATTATTGTTTCATCCCCATGATCACTATTATAATCATCATTATCATTATTAAGGCCAAGGGTCAGACGCAGGCCAAGGCCATGTCTCTTCCCTCTCCCCAGGGGCTGTCCTAGGGTATGGGCTCGGAATCTCACTCAGACCAGGAGCTCCTTGAGAGCAGAGACTGTGTCTTTGCCTGAGCCTCGGGGCTCCCGCAGCAGAATCCTGTCTCCCCTTCCAGACGCTAGGCATCTTGAAGGTAGGGCTACATTGTTTTCCTCCCTAAGACTTTCCTTCTCTTTTCCCTATGCCCAGCTTCCAGTCTTACTCCTAGGCTGGGGGTAGGAGTTAGGGTGGTCAGCATAGGTCAGGGGCACCTCCCCATGTCTGGGCTTGACTGCCGTTTTAGGGTCTCACCTGTCAAGGGCCCAAATAGCTGAACAGGAGTCTTCTCCTCCCTCCTGTCTCTCTTCTTTCTGTCTCCTCTTCTCTTCCTTCTTCCCTTCCATCCTTCCTTTTATCCTCGGGCCTTAAAACTCTGTGGGGGTACACACTTCAGCCTGCTTTTTATCCAAGGCTTCCTGTGTGCTCAGGTCCATGCCTGAGCATGGGGAGCACAGCAGAGGGAGGAAGAGGAGCCCTAGACCTTCTCTTTCCTGGGCTCTTAGCCTAACCAGGGATGGGGGAAGGGATGGAGGAGACTTATGCTGAAGGAACAGAGAAGACAGAAGAGAGAATCAAGAACTAGGTTGGGGTTCATATTCTCAGGGATGTGGGAGTTCAGAGGAAGAGAACTCGGTGTTGGCTAGAATGGGAAGGAAGGACTTCCTAGAGGAGAAAAGACCTAGATTCAGCTCCAAAGGGCACGTTGAGATTATTTTTAAAAACATTTTGAATTAAAACTCTTTTGTTTTTAGTTACCTTCATTTCTTAGTATATCCCCCCTCCCTTCATTAGTCATCCCATTTAAAAAGGATAAGGAAAAAGTTCAGCAAAACTAACCAATACATCCAATGAGTCTGACGATGTCTACAGTGTTCCAAACCCATAATTCTCCGCTTCTGCAAAGGAGGGAGGGAAGGACGTTTTCTTAAATCTCCCCCAGGGCCAAGGTTCTTGGTCATTATATTATATAATGTTCAGGTTTATTACCCCCCCCTTGTTGTTCATTCTGTCTCCATTGTTGTAAGTCATTGTGGGTGTTGTTTTTCTTGTTCAGGCTGAGAGAGTTTAGAAAATAGCTGCTGTGTGGTGCAGTGGATAGAGTGCAGGGTCTGGAGATGGGAAGACACATCTTCCTGAGTCCAGAGCCAGCCTCAGACACTTACTAGCTGTGTGACCCTGGGCAAATCACTTAACCTTGTTTGCCTCAGTTTCCTCATCTGTAAAATGAGCTGGAGAAGGAAATGGCAAACCACTCCTGGATCTTTGCCAAGACAACCCCAAATGAGGTCACAGAAAGTTGGATATGACTGAAAAACAAGACAACGACAGCCACCAATTTCTTGGGTTTATTAAGTATGTTTATAACAACCTTGTTCAGGCCCTTGTTCATTACTTCTTGTATCAGTATCCTTTTAGGATCATAGGTTTAGGGCTAGAAAATATCTTAGAGGTCATCTAGTCCAGTCCTTTCATTTTCTAGACAAGGAAACTGAGGTCCCCAAAAATTAAGACTTTCTTCAGGGTCATGTAGTAAAGTGACAGAGACAGGAGCTTTCAGCTTATCCTAAGATGCCATGATTTCAAGGCCATTCACAGTCCTGGTTGTCCTTCTTGGGATATGCTCTGTTCCGTCAACATCCTTCTAAAATGTGGTCCTGGAAGTGAATACAATATTCTATTGTCCTTCATTCTTGAAGAGGACCCAAATTATGTCACTCTGCTGAGGTCAAGGTACTGGCTGATCAGACCAATATGAGCTCAAAAGGCTCTACTCCAGGTTGGGCACAAATAGTCCATTATGTCTAGATATACTCTGACCAGGGCAGAGACCAGCAGAATTATAATTTCCCTAGTCCTAGACATTGTGCCTCTGAATAAGATTTTGCCTTTTATTGGCTGCCATATCATGCCTTTGTCTCAAGTGGAACTTCTGCAAATGAACTACTATCCATCTATGCCTCCTCCATCTGGTACATACTTGTCCAATAGATTTCTTGAGCCCACATGTAAGACTTTACATTTATTCCTTTTCACTTTCCTCTTGTTAGATTTAGCCTATCAGGATCTCTTTCTCTAGCTTACGAACATTTTAAACTGCATGGGCCCATTGCGGATCCCTGGAGCCTCCCACTAGAGACATCCTTTCCAGTTGGTGTGGAATCACTGGTGACAACGAACAGTATACCAAATTTTGGTAAAAAAAAAAAAGGTTTACTGAGCTCTTATTTAACTGACATCTTTTTTTTTTTGAGGCAGTCAGGGTTAAGTGACTTGCCCAAGGTCACACAGCTAGTAAGTGTCTGAGGCCAGATTTGAACGCAGGCATATTATATGACCCTATGATTCTGTACTTGTAGCATTCCCCTAGCCTAGTAATTATTTTTTAGGATAGGAAGTTAGTCTGGCACAGCCTGTTCTTGAGGAAACTGGGCTATCTCTTTAGTAATCACTGTTATCTTTTCTTAGTAATAATCATAATAGTAACATTTATGTGGTGCTTCAATGTTTGCAAAGCACTTTGCAAAATCTCATCTAATTTAAGTTTACTAGGTAATATTCTTTAAAATAAGTTTTTATTGTTATTTTTTGCCTTTCACATCACCATAGACATCCCAAGTACGTCTCCTCCTTCCCCTCCCAGAGAGCCTTCTCATATGACAAATAGAATTCTAGAGAGGAAAAAGAAATCATCACAACTGGTCAAAAGAGTGAAAAAGTGTGCAACATGTGCGGTGTGTGTGGTGTAGACTGTGTCCCTCCCTGATCCATGAAGGGCTAGGTTGGGGATGTCCTCTCGTGTTTCTTCATTGAGTCCTGTTTGATCTTTACATTTTGTCGCATTTGCTTTTGATTCTTTGGTGTGTCTTCCCTTCCACTTACGTCCACTTACAATTGTAGCCGTTGTGTCTACTGTGTTCTTGGCTCTGCTTACTTTGCTCTGCATCAGTTAACGTAGATTTTCCCACGCTTCTTTGTATTCATCCCACATCATTTATTACAGCACAGTAATATTCCATTCCATTCATGTACCATAGTTTGTTTAACCATTCCCCAGTTAATGGGCGTCTATTTTGTTTCCAATTCTTTGCTACCACAAAAAGTGCTGCTGTAAATATTTAGGAATATGTGGGCACTTTGTTTTACTGATGGCTTCCTTGGGGTAGAAGCCCAGTAATGGGGTCTCTGGCTCAAAAGGTATGGGCATTTCAGTCACTTTATTTGCATAATTCTAATTAAGCAATCCTATTTCATTTTAATTGCCTCATTTGAACTTCACAACAACCCTGGGAGGCAGGTTCTATTATTACCCCCATTTTGTAGAAGGCAAAACTAAGGCCGACAAAGGTTAAGTGACTTTCCCAGTGACTGACTTGTCTTGTTCAGTCATTTCAGTCATGTCTGACTCTTCATGGTGGAATCCATTTGGGATTTTCTTAGCAAAGATACAGAAGTGGTTTGCCATTTTCTTCTCCAACTCATTTTACAGGTGAGGAAACTGAGGCAAACAGGCCTAGGGCCACACAGCTAGTAAGTGTCTGAGGCTGTATTTGAACTCAGAGAGAGGAATCTTCTTGACTCCAGGCCCAGCACTCTATCCACTGTGCCACCTACCGACTTACTACTTAGAGCTAGTATCTGAGGCTGGATTTGGACCTGAGTCCAACTCCAGCTTTTACCCACCATGCCACCTAATTGCCTAGCCAGCCCCCCATAACATGTTCTGGAATTTTGTTGGGATTCAAAGTCAGGATCAGTGGCTTATGGTTTTGCGGATTCTCAGGAAGGCATTTGCCCTTCTCCCATCCGGGGGTATCTCTCCCAGACAGTGAACTCCCTGAGTGCCGAGCCTGGATGGCTCCTCTTCTTTCTTTCCAGACTTTGAGCGCTCCAGGACTTAGTGGCTTTGGGAGGGCTAAAGAGCAGGCCCAGAACCCTGGGCCCCCAAAGCCGGGAGGAAGCTCTGCAGCAGGATCCAAGCCCATCCTATGCTCATCCTGGTTGGTGGCATCTTGGCAGTCCCTAAGCAGAGCGCTAACAATTCCCGACTCCTCTTCAGGCTGTCAGTGAGTGGCTAATTGGTGTCGATCCTTCATTGCCTGCCCTTCCGCTCTCTGGTGCTGAAGCTCTAGTGTTTCCAATTAGTGTCTCTGGAGCTGCCCACAAAGGCTGGGCTCCTCATGCCATGAGATGGGCCTCTCTAGGGAGGCCGTGAGGCCTTCGATGATGACAGGCTCTGTCCCCCCTCTCCTTCCCTAGCACCTCCCTGTCTCCCAGCCCAGCCCAGCCCAGACTAGAGGTTCTTCCCTTATCCTCTTCACATTTGCCTTTCTTTGGAAGCCTAGTGCCTAGAACATGGTAAGTGCTTATTAAATGATGTTGTTAAAGTGGGAAAGCTGAGAGGAACCTCAGTGCCCAGCTCTCCAAGACTCCTGTTACAGATGTAGTATCAGAGTCCATGAGAAGGGGAAAGGATGTGCCCAGCATCACATCCAAAGCGATGAAGAGAACCCGGCTTCCCGCCTTTCATCCTCTGCCACTTTTCCTTGTTAAACTGTGGTTAGAGAGGTATTGCATTCTGTCTTTATATCCCCAGGGCCTAGAACAGTGTCTGGCATTGTTGTGAGCACGGTGATTAAATACTTGTTGATGGCTAGAAACAGGCCCTAACTTCGGGCTCCAATCCGAAATGCTGACTCTCTCCTCAGGGCCGCCAGAGTGAGATACACCAGGATCTTGCTTGGAGGACACTTAAGCTCAAACCCTGTCTGGGGGCCTAGGTCAGAACCCCTCCCTTCCTCTCTGCTGCACCACCAGGCTCCAAGTCAGAGATCGACTGATACCAGTCATACCAGTCATACCCAGACTCCCTTGACTCATACCTCATACCTCATACAAACCTCAAGGCTTCCAGTGTGACACACAACCATTTTCCTCAAGGGGTCCCATCTGACACATATGCACAAATCTGAGGTCAGAGGACCTGGGTTCAGTCCCCCGTGCTGTTTTAGTCACTTGATCTCCCTCAGTTAAAGGGTTGGATTAGATGACCTTTGAGATACCTGACAGCTCTATGATACCACTGCTGTGAAATCTCCCCTAGGGCTACCACTCTGAAATAGACATAGACACAGCCCCTGGCCCCAAAGCCCGATCTGACGTCTCTCTGTAAACTCTGTCAAGGAGCCTCCAATCCAGCTGGGGAGAGGAAAGTCACATCCATGGTCATATGTTAGTGCACATTCAGGAGTGGGTCAAATCTGGGGTTGGGTTGTAGTTCTAACTTAACTCTTGTGAGTTGGGAGAGGGGCAAAGTCAGCCCAGGCTGGCATTGTCAGAGAAGCCTTTCTAGAGGTGTTGACACTTGAGTGGTCTGATAAGTGTGATTTAGACTGGCAGAAAGAGCAGAACCTTCCAGGGGAGAAAATGGTCAAAAGTTCAGAGTCAGGAATGAGCCTGAGATTAGGTGGGTAGGAGTTGATAAAGTTGGTAAGAGGGCTGGTATCCCTCCTCCCCTTTTACCCCTACCACCTAAGAGAGCCAGGGGAAGCGAAGCTAGAGGAGTTCAGCTCTAGAGGCCTTGAATGCCACCCTGAGAGTCTCCTGGGAACCCATGGCAGATTCCCAAGCAGGGGAGATCGCTGTGTGGTCAGCTTGAAGGGTGTTCCGGCTCATGTTGCAGGAGGCCCTGGTTAGCTCAGGTCCTTTAATAGGGGATCCATCTGGGCCCTGAAATGTGCTCATCAAGGGTCTCTCAGGATGTAGACTTGTAGCTATAATAGTAACACTGGCTGGCATTAATTTAGTGCTTACTGCCTTGCAGAGCCCTCTCTTCCCCTCCCCTCCCCCCTTAATTCTCTTTCCCTTTTCTCTTGTCCCTGACTCTGTAACTGGATGCCTGAATCTGGCATCTGCTGCCTCTTTCCCTTCTCCCTCCTGACCACCCCTCCCACCTGCACCTCCCCACACACCCTTCAGGCTACAAGCATGCGGAATTTCTAGGGTTTATTCACAAGGGAAAAGAGAATCTTTGGATTGAGGAATAATGTACCAGCAGGTCATTAGATGTGTGAAGAGAAGAAACCTCCTTGACATAAACTGAGGGTCCCCTAATCCTTCTAACAGAATCTTTGAATCAAGTTTCTCAGGCCTAGCCAGCCCATCCGGGTCCTTTCCGGGCCTGAGAATCTAACTCCAGATGAGAATGCCATCTTTTCCCCCTCTCCCCACCCCTCTTCCACACTGCCAGCCAGTTTGGAGGGGGATTACCTGCTTGGTGTTAGACATCGAGAAAAGAAGGCTGGGGTGGGGGGCGGGGAGCTGGAGAACATCTTCTGGGATCCGAAGTTATCCTAGGGAGAGGAGATTTACTCAGCTTGTCCATCGAGGGTAGAGCTAGGAGCAGTAGAAGCACTGCCAGAGGCAGGGTGCCATAGAGGGTAGAGAGCTGGCTTCAGAATCAGGATCTGGGTTCAAGTTCTGCCTGGTCGTGTGCCCTGGGCAAGTCACCTAACCTCTTAGTGGTCTAGGCAATTCTCAAAGACTTAGTTGCAGAGAGGTGGGAACCTGCACTGGCAGAGGAATTTTCCTCAGCAGATGCTTCCTCCACTAATGAAATCACAGGTCTGCTTCTAGCCCTGTCCCCATCAGGGAAAACTTGGTATTTGGAGGCGTTCCAAGTAGGAGTGGGTTGCTTTGGACTAGTGGACCAGTGCTGTGCATATAGACATTTAAAACCAACTCTCTGGGGAAAAAAAACTGCCCACACTGGCAAACATTTAACAACCAGCTCTGTAGAAAAATGCATACATACCACACTTAAGTTTACTTATGTTCTGGTAAACATTTAACAGCCAACTCTCTGGAAAAAATGTGTGCATGGCATACTTAAATTTAATCTTATGTACTGGTAAACATTTAACAACCAGATCTCCAGAAGAAGAAAAAAAGAGGCATATATGACACAGCTTCAAGTTAAATCTGCATTATTAACATTTTGTCCATTGCTTTCTTAAGTATGGACAACAACAGAACAATAAATCAAGTCTTGCTTTGTAGTGTTTGTTGATTTCCAAAGTGTGCATACGCACACTGAAAATTTAGCACTAGGCTTTCAGTTCAAGCTAGCTCCAGCACATACCTGGTTCTCCCTCCCTGGGATCTTCAAGCAGAGAGTGGATAAGCCCTGTCTAGAAGACTTTCAAACAAGCAGTGGGAGACCATGGGAGATCCAGCAGTGTAGATCCAGGGTGGGTAGGGGTACAGGAGGGAAATGAAGCTGGGAAGCACTGAATGTCAAGAAGAGTCTGCATTCTCTCCCGTGAAGCATAGGGAACCACGGGAGTTTCTTGAGCAGGAGAGGTATGTGATCATGGGTGGGCTGTGGGAAGATGACTGGCTGCATGCACAGGAGGATGGAGGGAGAGAACAGTCACAAGACTCTCGGAGGCATGGGCCTCCAAGCATGCTCCTCTTTCCGCTATAGTATTTTTTTTTTACTCCATGAGCCGTTGCCCCAGCCTGGCAGATAAGCCAACCTCATCCTTTCCCCGCAACCCCTGGAGGCCTTGGCATCTGGAGCAGCCCATCTCCAACCAGTCTCTTTGATGCCTCTTGTGCCTGTGAAAAGCTGTCTGTTAACATTGGCTGCAGGCTTGGCAGGTACCTAGGGCTTAAGGCTGTGTGTGTGTGTGTGTGTGTGTGTGTGTGTGTGTGTGTGATGCCATCTGCTAGTGCCCACCTGTTGGGGCTGTGAAGGGAGCAGGGAGGTTGTTGTGTTTGTATGTATTGGGGGGTGGTGGAGTAGAGAGGCATGAGTGTGGACGTGATTGTTGTATCTCAAAGTCTGTCCATGCCCCCCAGATCCAATGGAGAGGGCAAAGATGGTGGACAAATGACCCTCTTCCCCAGCCTGAGGGAGGGTGTGGCTGACCGTGTCCTGACCTCCTGAAGCTTTTCTCATCTTCCTCCTGGGATCAGGCCTCCAGGGGCACCCCCTCCTCCCCTGCTTCCCCTCCACCTTGGCTCATAAACACCAAATGAATGAGCTCCACTTTCCGAGAAATCTTTATCAGCGATGGTGTGAGGAGGGTGTGCAGTGGCCTTAGTATGTTCTTCCTGAAGGGTCATGGCCCAGGGCAGGGGAGCCCCAGACGGAAGGGAGGCTTGGCTTTATCTGAGCCTCCTTCCAGATCTGGGCTTAGAGCAAAGGACAGGAAGGGGGTGGAGTGGGGCCAAAGAGGGGCCTGGAATACCTTCCTCCACTCCCCCTTTCCTCCTAGCTAGCTGACTTTCTTCCTATAATGAACCTCACAACTGAAGGACCCTCGAGGGCATCTACATCAGCCTTCTATCAGTGCAGAAAAACCCACTCCCCCCTTGTCCCCTTGGGGGTATCCAGTCTCTCCTCGAACACTTCCAATGATGAGGAGCTCATCCCTTTTTGTCAACCCTTTCCACTGTGAGGTTGTGCTGACTGTTATTGAGTTCTTCATCTTGAGCAAAACCTCCCTCCCTAAAACATTCCCTCTGTGGGTCCTTGTTCTGCCCTCTGGGGGCCATTCAAAACAAAGGAAATCAGATTAGTCTGGCATGAATTGCTCTGGAGGAATCCTTGGAGGTTCTTGGTGATCAACTTTTTCATGGCAGCCCTTTAGGCAGCTAGGTGGTGCAGTGAATAGAGAGCTCTGGACCTGGATTCAGAAAGACTCGAGTTCAGAATCAGCCTCAGACTCTTACTAGCTGTGTGATCTTGGGCAAGTCACTTAACATCCCTGTGTCTCAGATTGCTCAAGTATAAAAGGGGGTTTATAGTGGTGCCTACCTCCCAGGGTTGTTGTGAGGACCAAATGAGGTGATACTTGTAAAGTGCTTGGCACATAGTAGGAGCTTAATAAAAGTGTGTATCCTTTCTTCCTCAGTCTTAGGACCTCAAATCTTTTTTCCTCCAGGCTAAGCTCTCTTAGTTTCTTCAAACACCCTAATATGACAGCTGCCAGTCCTTCCATTATCCGGGAGGGTCCCCCTCTGGACTTTTACTGCTTACCAATAGCCTTCCTCAAATATGGTGCCAGAAATGGACAGGAGACGTTGGATGAGGGCTAACAAGTCCTTTCAAGGTCTATCCCACTTCATGGGACCCTTCCTGACCTGGCTCTCCCTGTTCTTTTTCTCCTCTGAGCTCCCATGGTTCTTAGATTAAGAAAAGACTGAAAGGATGGTATGTGTCTTGTCTCACCTGAACTCAGCCTCCTGAAGGGAGGGCTCAGCTTTGCTCCTTCTCTGTCTCCTCTCTTTGAGGACAGGGCCCAAGTCTGTTCCTCTTCTACCTCCTGCACACTCGAGTGCACACACGAGAGCGCTCGCACACACAGGCACGCACACACACACACACACACACACACACACACACACACACCCCTACCTCTCTCTCTTTGTGTGTCCCTCTGTCTCTGTCTCTCTTTCCTCTTCCTCTCTTTCTCCCTGGGTTCCCTGAGAGCAGGACCTAGGTTCCTTTCCCATTTCTCCACAGTATGGGGCAGCACAGGGCATTTCAGGGGTAAGGAATGGGGGGCAGGACTGGCAAGGTGATAGAACAGAGGGGCCTCCTGGGCTGGAAGCCTGCTGAGAGGGATAGGTAGAATACAGGTGGGCCTTTCTTTGTGGCAGAGGGAAGGGAAGGGGCTATGGGTAGTGGGGAGTCCAGACCCGGCCCCGTGCTCAGGAAATCCTTGGAAGGAACACAGCCTGTCCTGAGCTGTTCGCTGTACAACAACAGGAAACAGCCTTGACACGGGCAGTAGCCGGGTTGTCGCAGGGCTGCTGTTAGGGATTGGGCCCTGAGCCAGCTGGGAGTATAGGGCTGAGCATATGGGGATTCTGTGTGTGTGTGTGTGTGTGTGTGTGTGTGTGTGTGTGTGTGTGTGTGTGTCTTTGTGATGACTGTGAGCACAGAGCCCAGACCTGTTACATTGCATGTCTGTGAATCCCACAAGACTTTGGAAGGATGTATGTACATATACTTTGTGTGTGAGAGGGACCGTGACTTGTATAACAAGGTCATTTGTGTGATGGCGTGTGATGGTACTTGTGATTGTGGGTGTTGATGCATTCACAGTGGCTGTGTCTCTGGCCATTAGGATAATGCTGTATGTAGCAGTCATGGTGGAGGAATAACTGTGGGTCTTTGTATAACAGCTGTGGCTCCCTCCTTCACCTCCAGCCACACCCCCTGTCCTATTTCCCAGACTGAGGAAGATGCTAGGAAGAGGCTTCTGGTCCCTTCTGGGTATGTGCGCCTTGGGGTCAGGGCCAGAGGGAGTTAATTCCCATGACGCAGGAATGAGATAGTTTGACCCAAAGACAGAACTTTCTCTGAATTCCCACATTCTGTCAGGGACTGGGGAGGGAACTCAAGGGGTCCAGGGTGCACTGGGGCCCTGTCCATACCCTGAGGCTGAAAAGAAATCTGAGCTCACCTTCCACCCTCATGAATCTAGAAAGGATTCCTGAGGGCAGCTGGGCAGAGAGGGGAGGTTTGGGTAACCATTTGAACAGTGGAAAAGAATTAGCTTTATCAGTCTGTCAGCTAGTGTTTATTAAGCACCCACTATATACTATAGGCCCTGGGCTAAGAGAAAAGACAGTTTCTGCTCTCAAGGAGTTCGCAGTTTAATGGGGAGATGAGATACAAATAGCTCAATTGGAGATAATCAATGGGTCTCTGTCTCCCTCTTGCTCCCTCTCTGTCTGTATTTCATTTTCTCACTCTTGAATGTGTCTCTTTGTCTCTGTATCTCTCTTTTTTCTCTTGAGTCTCTCTATTTTTCTCAGCCTTTTTCTCTTCCTGTCTCTGTTTTTTTTTTAATCTCTCTGTTTCTCTTTCTTCCTTAGTGGGTCTGTCTTTTCTTGTTCCTCTGTCTCTGGCTTCCCAACTGTGTCTCTCTGTCCCTTTTTCCCTTTCCTCTCAGACTCTCCCTCCCTTTGTCTCTGTATCCTGTATGTCTCTGCCCTTTGTCTCTGTTTCATCTACCTGTGTCCTTGCACCTCTCTCTGTCTCTCCCTATCTGTGTGTGTGTGTGTGTCTCTCTCTCTTTGTTAGTGGATTTGGCCTTGGCCTTGGTTGCAGCCCTGGGCCCCTGCAGCCTCATTTGATTAGACCAAATTTGCTCACAGAAAACAGAATAACCTCGTTAGTCACCTAAGAGCTGGAGGAGCAGTGGGCCTGGCCTGACTTGGTTTGGGAAGGGGGGAGAGGAAAAAAGAGGTGGTGGTGGTGGTGGTGGTAGTGGTGGTGGTGGCAGTGGTGGTGGTGGTGGTGGTGGTGGCGGTGGTGGTGGTGGTCGTGGTGGTGGTGGTCGTGGTGGTGGTGGTGGTCGTGGTGGTGGTGGCGGTGGCGGTGGTGGTGGTGGTGGTGGTGGTGGTGGGGCTGGAGCTGCCATACTTGAGGCCTGAGTCAAGTTATCCCTGCTGCTTGGCCTGGTCATCCTCACAGCCCTCAAATCCCATGTTCTTCTCCCCAGAAAGATTGCTCCCCAAGCCCAATCTCCTTCCAAAGCCTGTTTGAGTCATGAGGCTTGGGTCTTAGTCCTAATTATGGGCTGAGTCCCTGTGTGACTTTGGACAGGTATTTCATTTCTTATCCTGTTTCCCATCTATGAAATGAAGTCTTGATCTTTCAGGTCTGCCTTCTCTGGCATTCTTCATTTCTGTAATGACATTTTATGATTTTCTAACTCTGCATTTAATCAATTAGTAAACATTTATTAAGTGCCTACTATGTACCAGGCCCTGTGCTAAGGGCTGGGGATACAAAAAGAGGTAAAAGACAGTCCCTGCCCTGAAGGAGCTTACAGTCTAATGGGGAAGCAGCATGCAAACAAACTACCTACATACAGGACAAATTGGGAGGAAAAGCACTAGAATTACCAGGGATTGGGCAAGACTTCTTGTAAAAGATGGCATTTTTAGTTGGGCCTTAAAGGAAGCCAGAGAGGTCAGTCAGTGGAGCTGAGGAGGGAGAGCATTCCAGGCATAGAGGATAGCCAGGGAAAATGCCCAGAGCTGAGAGACGGCGTGTCTTGTACCTGGAAGAGCCAGGAGGCCATTGGCACTTGATTGAAGAGCACATGGCAGGGAGTAAGGGGTAAGAAGATTGGCAAGGAAAGAGGAAACTAGGTTATAAAGGGATTTGAATGCCAGAGGATATTGAACTTAGAGGCCATTGGAGTCCTTGTCCCATTTTCTGGAGCCTAAGTGGGTGACCCAGGATGGTGTCTAGCACGTAATGGGAGATGAAGGTGGTCCAGGACCGGGTCAGGGACAAATCAGAGGGGCGGCTAAGTGTCAAAGTGGATAGAGCGCTGGAGTCAGGAAGACCTGAGTTCAGATCTTGCCTGAGTCACTTCCCAGCCGTGTGACTGGGTGAATTCCTAAACCTCTATTTGCCTCACTTTCCTCATTTGTAAAGTGAGGATGAGAATAGCACCAGTCCCTCTGAGTTGTTTTGAAGATCAGATGAGACTTTAAGTGGTCTGACTGTGACCATGACTGCTGTTACAGACTTCGGTGAGCTGGAATTGTTCTGGGATGGGTGTGACCAGCCACGCCTCACCAAGAGGAGGCGTGGTGTACGGAAATGCACAATAGCACACATCTGTACACAACCTCACGAGGACACTCGGGCAACAAACACGGATTTATTCAACACGGCCTATGTGTCAGGCTCTGTCTCTGGGGATTTCGCTATAGCAAGCAACGTGCAGAATACAGAGCTGCACACAGACATTTCAGCCATTCGGCACCATGCTCCAGTCGCATGTACATACATGCCATGGTTGTATGACCCTGGGCCAGTCATTGAACCCTCACAGTTTCAGTTTCCTCCTTTCTAAAACGAGGAAGTGTGACTTGATGCCCTTCCCCCCTCCCCCCAAGGGCGTCCAGCCCTCAGTCTGGGATCCTGTGACCCACAGCCCTCCAGAGCTTGTTTGCTTTAGTTTTCTCATCTGTAAAATGAGCTGGAGAAGGAAATGGCAAACTACTCCAGGATCTCTCTCTGCCAAGAAAAGCCCAAATGGGGTCACGGAGAGTCGGACAGGACTGAACATGACTGAACAACAACTGAATAGGCCAAAGTCACCTCAAGAGCAAAGCTCTGAACCACACACACAAAAAAAGCCATTTGTCCCTCCTGTACACCACACAGCCATGAATGCACACCGAGTTACATAACACAGCTGTGCACATGGCTCCAGAGGGATGCATAGCCAGGCAGCAGGCAGGCAGGCAGGCAGACAGCTCACAGACCCCGAGCATGGATTTGCACTCATCGGTGTCATGAGCACACACAACATGAAGGACACACACAATGTCTCTGACATCCCCAGACCCTGCTACAGAGCCAGACCCACGCAGAGACTCCCAGATAGCTTCCCACTCACGCTGACAGGCCTGTCGCACTCTCACACATAGACACACTCTCTCTCATTTGGACATGCAGAAGTCCAGGGACAGACACATGGGCTCAGGAAATGGCTCTCATGCTGTTGCCAGCCTGCAGAGAGCCCAGGAAGGGCTTAGCAGGAGGTTCCGGTTGTTTGCTCTGCTCAGGCCCCCAAGGCAAATAACATCAGATGTCCCAATCATCCAAGGGAGGGTGGGGAGAGAGAAAGAGCCTGCTAGGGAAGGGAGAGGGCCAAGGAGAAAGAAGGAAGAGAGCAAGAGAGGTGGGAGAGGGGAAGGGAGGAGATGAGGAGGGAGAGAGCCAAGGAGGAGGTGAGAAGGGAGAAAGCCAAGGAGGAAGTGAGGAAGGAGAAAGCCAAGGAGGAGGTGAGGAGGGAGAAAGACAAGGAGAAGGTTAGGAGGGAGAAAGCCAAGGAGGAGGTAAGGAGGGAGAAAGCCAAGGAAGAGGAGGTGAGGAGGGAGAAAGCCAAGGAAGAGGTGAGGAGGGAGAACGCCAAGGAGGAGGTGAGGAGGGAGAAAGCCAAGGAGGAGGAGGTTAGGATGAAGAGAAGTGAGGAGAGAGAAAGCCAGGGAGGGGGTGGGAAAGGAGAGAAGGGAAGAGGGAGAGAGCCAGGGAGAAGGTGAAGAGAAAGTGAGCTTTCTCCAGTGGGGAGAAAAGCAGTTCATCCAGTTTGTCAGTCTGAGATAAACCAAAGTCTGGCTTTATTCAGGGGAAGGCCAGGCACGGTTTAGCAGAGACATGGGAGATAGACCCTGAGAGAAAGAGACAGACATAAGTTGCTGAGACAGACCGAGGGGAGGCAGTTTTCATTTTGTCTATGTGGTCCCATTGACTAGCACAGTGACAGGGCCTTAGTTGCCTTGTCTGTAAAATGAAAGAATTGAGACTCCAGGGTCTCAAGGATACCTTGTTCCCTTGGGGATGGTAATCAGAGGGCCTAGAATCAGGGGTAATGGGAGAAGGGGGTGAGGGTGGTATGTACTGGGCTGCAATCTTGGAATGAGTCACAGTATGACATGGCACCCAAAAGAGCCAAAGCTATATTTGACTGTATTAATAAAAGCCTAGTATTCAGGGCAGGAAAGGTGATAGTCCCATAGTCCTTTGCCCTCATGAGACCTCATCTGGGATATCATATTCAGTTCTGGGCAACACATCTTAGGAAGGACATCGACAAGACAAAAGGGTAACCATACTGGAGAGAGGACTGGAGGTGCATCACAAATTAAATTTAATTCGATAAGTATTCATTAAGCCCCTCCTGTGAACTGGTTATGGTGCTGGGTGGAAATGTAAAGACGAAATGAAAAGCAATCCTTGCCCTTGGGAACTTAGAGCCTGAAGGTATGGGGGATGCTTAGCCCAGAGAAGAAGACTGTGTATGTATGTGTGTGTGGGGAGAGAGGCAGAGAGAAAAACTTTCCAAATGTTGGAAAGACTGTCGTGGACTGACTGGGCTTTTCCTGCTCGTCCAAAGAGGGCAGAAGGTTGCAAAGAGGAAAGTTTAGCTTTAATGTAAGCAAACCTTTCCTCACAGTGCAAACAGGTAGTGAGCTCCTGGTCCTGGAGGTCTACCAGAGGAAGGTATACTACTTGCTCATGTAAGGATTGACCTAGATGACGTCCCAAGTTCCTTCCTACTATGAGTCTGTGAATCGGTGGGAGGGGAATGCCTGAATTGATCGCTTTGGAACCCTGGAGGGTGGAGTAGAGTGAATGCCGGAAGGGTTTAGAGCGCAGCAAATTCCAGTTCTTTATCCTGCCCTGCCTCAGCGCCCTTAACCACCCTCCCCCCCAAACCAATAAAGGACTATTATTAGGAACTATAACACTGCTCAAGCATTCTGTCACATTCTTGCAGCCCAGCCTAGAATAGGAGCAGCGCCCAGAACCCAAGGGGGCAGTAAGGAAACTCCCAGGGTGGGGCAGTGTCTCTGATTACCAGTTCAGAGCTGTGTCCCAGGGAAAGGAGCCACCCTCCTTTCCCCATTCCCCCACTCTTCAGTATCCCCAATCCTGAGGATTACACTCCTGGCGTCTGTGTCTTTCTTCCTGCTTCTATCTAGCTCCGAAACACCTACCCTCCCACTGCCTTCCCCTCCTCCCCCCAAATCTGTGTCTGGGGAAGGGCCAGGCATGGAGATGTTGCCAAATACAGCTACAGGGAATGTTGTATATAAGTGCATTGGGGTGTGTGTGTGTGTGTGTGTGTGTGTGTGTGTGTGTGTGTATCAGACTACACCTTGATGGTTGATGGAGATGCAAAGATGAGTAAGATAGCCCTTACAAGGAGGCACTGGATTTGGAGTCAAAAGATTTGGGTTTGAGTTCAATTTCTTCCATTTCCTTGGTTTTGTCATCTGCCAGATAGAAACAACAATCCCTCTTGGGACTCGGGGGAAATATGGAACTCTGGAAAGAACACTGGATTTAGAATTAGAGCACTTGGGTTTAATCTCAACCTGGTTACTTCTGGCTGTGTGACCTTGGCAAGTCATTTGCCTTGACTAGGGGTTGTAAAATGAGAGGGTTGGATGGATCTCTAAGTTCCCTTTGAATCCTGAGCCTCTGTGATTCTATGTCTTCATGTGTACATGTTTGCTGGGGCATACAGCTTTGTGTGAGTGCACATGGCTGTGATGGGGCAAATAGGTGGCTCAGTGGATAGAGCACTGGTATTGGAGTCAGGAAGACTCCTCTTCCTGGGTTCAAATCCATCCTCAGATACTTACTAGCTGTGTGACCCTGGGCAAGTCATTTAACCCTGTTGGCCTCAGTTTCCTTGTCTATAAAATGAGCTGGAGAAGAAAATGGCCAACAACTCCAGTATCTTTAACAAGAAAACCAGAAAGGGGGTCATGAAGTCGGCCACAACTGAAAAACTACTGACCAACAACAAACATGGCTGTGATAATATTCTTCATTGTATGAGTGAATTAGTGAAGGTCATGTGTGCGTGCTTTGGGATGTAGGACTTTGTGTAACGATTAGCGTATGTGTGCCTGTGTGTCTGGGTCTTGGGGTGTCTAGCTCCATGAATTTATCAATGTATGCTCTATCATACGCATTGTGTTTATTGGATAGCTGCGGCTCTCTGTGGTCAGAGTGCAAGGCTCTGGGGGCAGGGGGTGAATTGTATGCGCCTATGTGGGCTCTTTTTAATGGAGTAACTCTATTTGGGAGTGGTCACTCACACCCGTAATCCAAGCTATGAGGGAAGGATCTCTTGAGCTCAGGAATTCTGAGTTGCAGTGGGCCATGCTGATTGAGTGTCCTTATTAAGTTCAGTGTTAATATGTCAGGCCCTTGTGAGCTTAGAGCCACCAGGTTACCTAATGAGGGTGAGGTAGGTTAGGTAGGAAACAGAGTAGGTCAAACTCCTGTGTCCATATTAGAGTGGGATTGGGTCCTGCATTTCCAGGCTGTTCAAGATAGGGAGACCCATAAAAAAAAGAACAAGAAAAGAAAAGAAGTACTTCTCTTTGTCTTGTTGGCCTTTAGGTGCTGGGTATGTGTCTATGTGTATATTGTTGGGGAGGGGGCATGGTTTATGCTCAATGAGTCCCTAGAGAGAAGGAAAGGGGGGTTCTTCAGGACCCTCAGAGCCTCTGCTATTCACTGTCTCCATGACCTGACAGGTGTGTAGGGATAGGATTTCCCTCTTGAGTGAGGAGAAGGAGAAAGAGCTGAGGTTGGGGGAGTGGAGGCAGATTCCTGGTCTGGTGAATGGGCAAGTCTCTGGGTCTGTGTGAATGTTCTTAGCAGAGCGCAGGACCTAATTGGCTCCATGTCATTTCTCCTCCGTAATTCCCTGGAAAATCTTGTCCTTACTCCAACCGGGTCTTTGGGGATTGCAGGAGAGAAGGGATTCTATTCTGCTAACTCTGAATAGGATAGGGAAGTTGGAGCAGCACAGACTGAGGGGCATCTAGGTGGAGATGTCCAGTAGTGAAGAGCTTACTTCTTTCCATCACGGGACAGCTCTGCCCGAGAAGAAGTTCTTTATATGGGGCTAGAATCTATCTCCCTGGTACTCTTGTGCAATTAGATGACTACTACCCACTTGTCATGATTCATGTGCTTACAGATAATGCTGCCAGAAGGAGCCTTAAAAGTATTGCTAAAGGTTATGCTGTTCAGACAAGAAAGTGAAGACTGTATGGGTAGAGGCAGTGTTTTCACACTATTGCCTTTCAAAGGCAAGGGATTAAGAAGAGAAAAACAGGGGGAGGGGAGGGAGGGAGTGAATATGGAACTCAAAATTCTAAAGAAATGAATGTTAACAATTTTTGCTTACATGTAATTGAGAAAAAAATTAAATAAAAGAAGAGGAAAAATACATTTGAAAAGGAAATCACTGATTACTAAGATTGTGTCTGAGAATGCAGTTTGGATTTATGAACCCTGGTTTAAAATATAGGAAGGAGAGGCTTTTGATCAGGGATGGAGTACACCTAAAAAGCACTGTTAAGAATTAATTTGCCTGGAGTTTTGCAAGCTTAATCAAAATGCTTTAAACTGAAAAAGAATAGGGAGGAAAAAAGATGAATATGTATATCTACCATGCCATTGAAACACCCAGAAATTCACAGGAAATAAAATCCAAGAATAGAGTCAGTAAAAAGTTGCATGGCCTTAGATATCTATTCACACTTGCACAAGATATGGCTAACAACCAAAATGAACTTGAAATCCAAAACAAAAGGCAAATTTGACCTCACTGAACCTTAGTGGGATAAAGGACCCTGACCTTAGAATATCGATCTGAAAGGATATGCCTTAAACAAAAGAAATAATATATGTAAAAAGCAAAGGTAAAGGTTGAGTTGGAGTGTCATATATTAAGTAGATATACTTATGTTAGGAAATCTAGGAATGAAAATGGGAAAGCATGGTGGAACATATGGGTAAAGGCAGCTAGGTAACATAATGCAGAAAGTGGTAAACATGGCCAGTAGGCCACATGCCGCCACTATGTTCCTAAATTAAAATGTAATTGAGAAATATTTAACAAAATAAATAAAAATACAATGAAACATAAATAATATTACATTTTAAACTAAATCAATATGCAGTCTATAGGGATCCTTATATGCTACTTAGGGGCTGCCTGTTTCTAATTGAGTTTGATATCACTAGCATAATGGACAAAATTCTGGACCTGGAGACAGGAAGGCCCGAATTCAAATCCTGCATAAGATTTTTACTCCCTGTGTGACCCTGGGCAAGGACACTTAAACTTTCTCAGCTTCAGTTTCCTCATATGCAAAATGAAGAAGTTGGACTCAGTGGCCTCCAAGGCCCCTTTCTGTTCTAAATCTGTGAACCTGTAAAAATTAATGAAGGTAGAGATAGAAGGGATTTTACCATCAGAATATATTACAGATCATTTGGACAGAAATAGGGAAGAGATAAATAGTTTAGAAAACGTCATAAGGCTGGCACGGAGGGAGGCATGTTATAGTAGTGACTTCATTTGTATGTACAACTGCTAGGGCTTTCTCTATGCCAAAAACAGGACAGCTAATATTTTCTTGACATATTTTCTTGGATTTGAACTTGTTGGATGGCCAGACCCAAAGAGGAGACATTCAGGGTTTGATATGAGCTTGGAAAGAGAGCTCCTATGGAGTACCCTAGGGATCTTTTCTAGTACCCATACTATGTAACATTTTTATCAATGATTTGATTAAAAAAGCAGATGACACAAAACATGGAGGGATAGCTACTTACTCAATGAAAGAGTCAGTATTCAGAAAATTGTTTTGACAGGCTAAATGAAATGAGCTATAATTGATAGAAATGTAAAATCTTGCACAATGGTTCAAGAAATCAACTTCACAATATGTCGGGGGAGACATAGCTAAAGAGCAGTTAGTCTGAAAACAGAGTGGGTATGTTAATGGGCTTGATGCCCAAGGACACAATGGCGGGGGCATTAAGAGGGATGTAACTTTCAGGAATAATGAGGTGATCGACCACATCAGAAATATCATGTTCAGTTCTCGGTCCTACATTCTAGGAAGGACATTGGTAAGACAGATAACATCCAGAGCAGGGTATCTAGGAGAGAGAAAGGCTGTGAGTTCACATCAAGAAGGAACTGGGGATGTGCAGCCCAGGGAAGAGAAAACTCAGGAGGGACAGGATAATTGTCTTCAAGTATTTGAAGGGCTTTCACATGGAAGAAGTAGATTAGACTCTTCTTGGACCTATGGAGAAAAAGTAGAAGCAATGGCTGGAAGATATAAAGAAGTAAATTTAAGCTTGATGTAATTTTAAAAACTTCCTAACAATTAGAGCCATCCAGGAGTGGAATGGACTGTTTTGACATGTAGTAAATTTTGTCTTCATTAGGAGTCACAGATACAAGTGGATGGCCACTTTTCAGGTAGGTTGTGGAGGGAGGTTTTTTTTTTCCAGGTATAAATTGGATTAGAGGGTCACATAAGGCTCTTCCAGCTCTGAAATTCTATGATTTCCACCTATATTTCCTATATTTTAAACCAAACCCCTCCACTGCCCCTTGTTCTGCCCCAGGGAAAAGAAGGACAAATATGGTTCCTCTTCTATATACCAGACTTTCAAATACTTGAAGGCAGCTATTATATTTCTCATGAGTCTTCTTGAAACTACCAGTTTAAATCACTGGAACAGAAACTCAATTTTTTCAGTATAACACATACCTTTATTAAACACCTTCTGTATGCAGAATACCATTTTCAGTGCTGAGGGAGAAATAAGACATGGCCCTTGCCCTCAAGGAGGTTACAGTCTATTAGGTTGGTAAGACACCAATATGGATAATTTGTATAGTTCTCTAAGATTTACAAAGCACATTCCTTACACCAGTCCTTTTAATATCATCCCCCTCTTACAGGTGAGGAGACTGACCTAACCAATAAATACCAGAGTCAAGATTCAAAGATCTCCCAACTCCAACTACAATGCTGTTTCCACCGTGCTGGTGGTGCTTAGCTGCTCCTCCGTGGTCCCCTTTTTGGTAAATTCAGCAGGATTTACATATGGTACCAGGATAGGTCATTCCTCAGATTCTGTGAGGTCCTGATGGAAGGAGGTAAGGCAAGAAAGACTGGGATAGGGTGGCCAAAGTAATGAGGAAGGGAGGGAACTGACCAATTTTTCCTGGCTCAGGCATCCTGCGCTGCATAATTGTTCCAGCCAAGTTATTTCCAATTATTTCCTGTGTAAATAGTAATTAGGTAAGGTTTGCAGAGGAATTGAAAGAATTTACTGGAGCGAAGGGATCCATGAGGCTGGAAGCAAGGATAGAGAGCTCCTAGGCTGAGGGAGAGATAAGCCTGTTCCCTTGAGGAGATGTGGCTCCACAGGGAGCCCCTGGTTTGTGAGCGGAAGCTCAGCTCTGCCCTCAGGAAGCTTCCAGTTTGAGGCAAGGGGCTCATAGGCCTCCTCTGGAATTCTCTAGTCCGAGATGTTGGACAAAGATATTCAACAGAGATGAATGAATGAATAGAAAATTGAGTCTGGGAAGGAGAGATCAGGGTTCAGTGGGAAGAGCCCTAAATTGGGTACAAGAGATTGGTATTCTAGGCATGGCTGTGCCCCAGATACACTGTGTAATATTGGGCAAATCTTGTCCTTTCTCTGGGCCTCAGTTTTCCTCTCTTCAAAATGAGGCTCCTTCTAGCCATGGCATCCCATGGTTCTGCTCTAAGGATCCTGGAGTATGGAGTTGGAAGGGGATCAGGGCAGGCTTCTGAGAGGAGGTGAGTGGCAGGCTTTGTCTTGAAGCCTATGAGAAAGATAGCTGGGGGAGGAGGGAGGAAGACGAGGGGGGAGACTCTTACTTGTCTTCCCTGGTGGGTAGACAGGAGAGGGGGTGGCGGGGTAGGGGAAAGCTGCTTCTCTCAGAGCAGGGGAACAAGCTGTCTCCACCAGGGCTGTGCCCAGAGATAAGCAGCATCACAATAAGCAGCTGACAGGGTGGCGGTAGTGCAGACGCCCAAGTCCAGGCCTCCCTCCCCCCACTCCCTTTAAGTGAGGCTGCCACAGCTTCCGTGTTTACTGGGCTACAGAATACTCCAGCTGTCTCACCCCCACCCCCAACTGCCTTATGACTATAAGACCTCATCTGGCTTGGAAATGGAGGAGTGAAAAACAATTCATCCTAATTTCACCTGCCTGTCATAGGTGTGAAAAGAAGTGGGGGCACAGGAAGAGGCTGTAAGGGTCATCTTGTCCATCCCCCTGTGTCTGTGTAGGTCTTTGCTTTACCATGTCTTAGAATTTTAGACCCATATTTAGAGCTTAGAGGGATCTTGGAAAGTGGAATGTCAATGCTGAGAGTTGGAGTGTGAATCTTAGAACATGTAGTATCAGAGTTGGTAGGGAGTCTACTGTAGAATATAGATTGTCAGAGCTGAAAGTCGAGCTGGAGAAGGACTTTAGAACATAGAATGTCAGGGCTGGTGAGGGGATCTCAAGATATCAGTCCTGGGGGTGGGGGTGGACCTTAGAACATAGAATGTCATAACGGAGGGAGGCTTCAGATCATAGGACGAAGAATGTTAGAGGAGGGAGGCAGCTTAGGAAACAAAACACAGAATAGGAGAACCAGGAGAGATCTTAGAACAGACACTGTCAGAGCTGCTCTGCTCCCTCATTTTACAACGGCTCAGAGAGGGCCAGTGTTTTGCCCAACTTTATACAGTGAATGTAAACAGGAGCTAGATTTAGATCCTGGGCCTCCTGAATCCCAGGCTAGCACTTTTACTATGCCATGGAGAGTCTTCAGATCCTCCAGGGAAGGAGATTCAAACTCCTTTCATTCCCTGGCCCTTCTCCCATTTCTGACCCTTTTCCCAGGCTGCCTCACATGCTTGGAATACCTTCCTCTTCCCTGCCCCACCCTTTACCCTCACTATTTCCAAACTGACTTTCTCCTGTGTATCAAAAGCCTCCTGAAACACCCCTTCCTCTGGAAAGTCTTCCTGGATTGTTTAGAGGAAATGGCTCCCCCCAGCTTGGGCCCATCCTGCTCAATATGTGAACTCTCTCCATCTCCCCTCCCTTTCCTCTCTCTCCTTAGAATATAGTCACTCTCTGGAACTGTGCTTCTTGACTTGGTATTTGTCTCTGGTTCTGTTTTTATTGCACTTCCATCACCATGTCTGTCTCAGACGGGGAGGAGTGAATGTGTGGTGGTGGTTAAAGCACTGGGCAGGAGCCCAGGAGTCTTGGGTTTAAATCTTGCTTCAGACATTTACTAGCTAGCTGCATGATCCTAGGACTAGTCAGAGAGGCAGTTAGGAAGGAGAGTGCTGAATTTGGGATCAGAAGACCTGGGTTTGAGTTTCAGGTTTGCCACTTCCTTACTTGTGGGACCTTGGTCAAGTCATTTCTCTTGGGCCATCTGTAAAAGGAGAAGATTGTACTATTTGACCTGCAAGTGCCCTTCCAGCTTTAAATCTATGATCCTATGAGTCATGGAACTGCAGACTGTCAGGGTGGGAAAGGCCCACCATCCTCCCTCATCCATTCACAAGGATTCCATCTATAGTTTCCTGGATTGACCTTCTGGCCCCTACTGTGACACTCCAATTACAGGAATCCCACTTCTTCTCTAGGCATTCTGTTCCACCGTGGGCTAGCTCTCATCATAAGCAAGTCCTTCCTTATGTTTGATCTAAACTTGTTTCTCTGTAATCTTCCCCCTTTGGTTCTAATTCTATCCTCTGAAGCCACAGAGGAGAGGTAGTATGTTGGGTAAAAAATCAGAGTATGTTGGAAAGAGCTCCAGGATCCAGTCTCAGCTTTACCAGTCTCTTCTTCCCCTGGGGCTCAGTTTCCATATCTACAAGATGATGGTGGCAGAATAGGTAGTCTTTGAGACTCTCTCCAGGTCTGATAACCTATGATTCTTACCACACAGGGATGAGAGACTCCCTCTCCTGTCCTCTTAGATAGAACTCTCCCCAGTACTCCACAATAATGTTTTTGTAAAGATTTCTCTGTCTCCTTTCTGCTTAGTGAGGTCACCTTCCCTTTCATTCTACACCTGCCTACCAGGCACCTCTCCCTTCTCCTCCTCCCCTTTCTTTTCTCCCTGCTTCCCCTTGCCTTCTGCCTTTATCTCCTGCCTCTCCTTCTTTTCCTCTCCTTTCTCAGCCTTTGTCTCTTCCTTCTTTCTCCTCTCCTTCCTCTTTTCTTCTCGGGGATGCCTTGGTATAAGAGAGGAGACATAGCCCCTCCTCTTAGGAAGCCCCTTATGTGAAGGGGAGACAGTCCTTCCCTCAGAGAGTCTGTAGTCTGAATGGGAAACACTGTCCTGCCCATAGGAAATTCTTGGTCTGAGGAGAGACAGCCCTGCCCCTGAAGAGCCCCTCTGCTGAAGGGGGAGGCATGGCTTTTTTCTTTCCATCAGGAGGACCCCAACATGAGGAGGAAGGCCTGACTTCTGCCCTCAGGGAGTTCCTGATCTGAAGAGGAGACACAATCCTGTCCTCAGGGTCCCTGGTCTTTGGAGGGCTGGGGCATATGAGATGCATATTTATCATGGCAGATAGTCACAGACAGAGAAGCTAATTCACTCAAGGGATTGGGGAGTAAAGCTAGGGCTAGTGAGGAAGAATTCCCAAGGGGTGGTAACAATAGTACAGGCAGAGGGGCTCAAGGACTAACAGAGATGTTAGGGAGAGGCTTTGAGGGCGAAAAGGAGGAAAAGGCATCTGGTGGTGATGAATCCATAGGTGGCCCGGGTGTATTCTACAGTGCATGTGTCTCCAGTGTGACTAAGGGACTGGAGATACAGCCCTGTTGGAATAACAACCGAAGCCCATGTCTTCATGGAACCTGGAAGGCTCAGGTGGAGGGAGAGGGCGAGGAGAATTATTAACGTCATAGAACATCAGATTGGGAAGAGACCTTAGACCTGTAAGCATAAAACAAAATGTCATAATTGGAAAGAGCCTTCAAATGTAGACTGCCAGAGCTAGAAGGTACCTTAGAGCATCATCATAACTGACATGCATTTAAAGTTTTCCAAGGGCTTCACATACATTGCTCACTTGAACCTCACAGCAGTTCTGTGAAGTAGGTACTAATTATTATCCCAGTTTTACAGATGATAAAACTCAGGCTCAGGGAGGTTATGTCATTTGCCCATGGTCATACAGCCAGTGTCTGAGTAAGATTTGACCCTAGGTCTCCCTGCCTCCAAATCCAGGGCCCTGTCTCTTGGGCCTGGAAGGGACCTAAGAATCCAATGAGTCCAACCCCTTCATTTTACAAATGGAGAAACTGAGGTCTAGAGAAAGGATAGGGACCTGCCCAAGGTCAGCCAGTCAAGCTATAAGCATTTATCAATTGACTATGCCAGGCACTGTGCTAAGCTCTGGGGATATAAAGAAAAGCAAAAGATAGTCATGAAACATATTGCTGATTCTATGGACACTTGCTATGTTCAGCCCTAAGATCTGGGGTGAAGGAAGGAAAGAAGGAAGCAGACCTTGCCCTTAGGGAGCTTGGTGTACATCAGGAAAAGTAGGCATTTATCACAGACTGAGTGTTTAATAACTTTACATGAAAGACATGCCAGCATCATTTTCATCAGAAGCTGCTGGATTTGATTTAATAAACTTCTTGCAGCTCTAAATGAGAGTTCAGTCAGTAGCTTCTAAACCAGGAAGATGCTGGTGTTGGACACTAGACAGCTGCTCAAGACAGCACAGAGAAAGTAGTGGAAGGGGCTGAAGTCAGATAGCACTTGATAGATCCCGGGGCTCCTGAGCCCTGAACTTAGTAGATTGAGTCTTGACTACAGATTGAGCACTGTTCTCCTCCTCAGTATTAGTCTTGACCTTGGCTGTAGACTGTCCCATGACCCCAGGTTGAGCTGTGATCCCTGAACCAGACTGACCAGACCCTATGGCCCTTGATTAAACTCAGTCCTAACCCCAACCTGAGCCCCTGAACCTGGCCTCAGACTGAGCCCTGACCCTAGACTGAGCCCTAGCCCTAGCTCCAAACTGAACTTTGAATGCCCTACTGAGCCCCAAACACCTGACCTCAGATCCACACAGACTGAGCCTTGCTCAAATAATATTCAGTCAAGCCAGGCCTAGGGTGGGTCTGACACTCTCCATGGTGCTGATATGACCATTAGCACCAATGATTAGAATTAGACTCACAGGCATGACACAGAGAAATACTGGACTCCAAGTGCTAAGGGTAGGGTGAGGTCAATTGAGGGATACAGACAAGGCTAAGAGGGAGGAGAGGACACTGGTGGACAAAGATGATTCAAGCTGGACCTTAAAGGCTGGGGAGGATTTAAAGAAAAGGAGAGGAAGGGCTTTCTAATAAGTGAGAATAATGCAAGCAAAGGCTTGACTGGATGTGTGGGATGGTGAAGCGTCTAGCCCAGCTGGAGCTGAAGTAGCACATAGAGGAGCAGGGGGAGGTGAGGCTGGAGAGACTTGACAGTGGAGAGCCTCAAGTGCTAGGCTGAGGATTTTGGACTCTGTCCTATGGGTTGTGGGAAGCCACAACAAATTCCAGTGTAGGCAAGAGATGGGGTTAAATCTGGCCTGTAGGAAGGTGACTCTGGCCCATGTCCACAATGGAAAAAGGGAAAGAGTGGAAGCAGGTAGGTCAATTAGGAGACTGAAACAATTGTTCTAATAGGAAGGCGTGGGACCTGGATTTGGGCCATGGAGGCAGGAGAGAGGAGGTGGATGCAGAAACAAAGGAGAAGTAAGGACAGGACAGGACAGGAACTGGGCCTGTTGGGGTTTATGGCGTGAGGGAATTTCAAGGAATCAGAAGATCCTCAATATCGAATGCCCTGGGAGTGAGAAGGCTAGTGAAAAAGACAGGGGCAAGCTTTAAGAGAGAGAATGAGCTCAGTCTGGAGTGAGGTTTATGCAGGGCTAGCAACACGCCCAGGGGGAAATTCAAGCAGGGAATGGGAGTTGATGATGGTCAGGAAATCTCAAATTTTCATTTATTCAGAGTTCATAGACATTCATAATAATGACTGACACATATAGAACTTTACAATTTTCAAACTTTGCCGAGTGAAGTGAGCCAGTATTTGTAAAAGTGCTTAGCACAGCACCCGACACGTAGTAGGGGTTATATAAATGCTTATTCCCTTCCTCCCTTAAAGCACTTTACATGTGTTATCTTGTCTGGGCCTCACAACAACCTTGTGATGTAGGTGGTACAGATATTATTACCTTCATTTTATAGATGAAGAAACTAAAGTGAGTGGTTAAGTGACTTGCCCAGGGTCACACAGCTGGCAGATGTTACAGGTGAGATTCAAAGTCTAGTCTCCTGACTCCAAGCCCAACGTTCTTTCTACTACACCATATTCCCCTCTGCTCAGAATCTCTCATAGAATTTGGCCTTATACTTTTCTCATCATTTTTTTTCTCATCAATTGATCTGGGAATCAGGCCTGTGAGTAATATAGGGCAGAATTGTCAACTCATTTTATAGATGGGAAAACTGAGCCTCAGAGAGATAAAGGAACAGGCCTAAGATCACACATTTGAGTTTATGTCTAGAATTCAAGCCTCCAGACTACCAGCCTGCTCCTCTTCCCACTCTCTTTAATTTTCCACCAGCCTAACTCAAAATGTCATGGGGGAACTTTGCAGGTCTCAGTGTCTTCTCTTTCTGCAAATCCCATTTATTTTGAGGCAGGATTTGAACCCAGAGCTTCCTGTCTCCATGTCCAGTATTCTCTCACTTTCTTTCTAGGGTACTAGATCCGGAATAGACTTTAGAGATTACTCAGCCAAACTCCTCCTTTGTAAAAAGTGCTTAGCACAGTGCCCGGCACATAGTAGACACTATCTAACTGCTTATTCTCTTCCCTCTCCCCAATTTTTTTGATTAGAAACTAAGACCCCAAATAGAGAAAAGGACTGGCCTAAAAGGATACAATAAGTCAGTAGCAGAGTTGAGACTACAACTTGGGTGTTCTTCCTCCCAGGCACTCTACCACACTTGCCCTCTTATTCAGAACACCTGGCATCTATTACTAGGCACCTGTTACGTGGGGAACACGGCTCAGTCCTAGGGGGATGGCAAGGTTTACATGTAATGGAATTCAAACCTATAGAGATAAGACCTAGCCCCTGCCCTCATGGTCTGCTAGGGGAATGAAATACAGAGATCATTTTAATACAAGTCAGTTGTTTCCTGCCATTAGAAACCACCCCTGCCTTGATCTATGTGGCCTGTCACTCATTGGTATTTGTTGGAGTATTTGTCCTGAGGAGGCTGAGAGCTGTGGAAATGACAGCCCCTCCTCACTTTGGCTAGTTAGAGGTGCCCATGTGAAGCTCTGGGCAGGAGGCAGCTGGGCCAACAATGAAAGGCAGTGTGAGACGGAAGATAGGAGAGGATCAGAAACTAAGTCCCTCATTTTGGAGTAGGGAAGAAACCAAGTCTTTCTCCTCCTTCCATGGGTCCAAACCAGCCCAACCCAGCCCCACACCACCCCTGCCCAAGGATGCAGAGCTCAGGCCATTGCTCGCTTTGTGAGAAGTCTGGTCCAGGTGTGTGATCTTCCAACCAAACAACATTTCTCCTCCTCTCTGCCCCCTCCTGTTCCCATCCCTCCTTCCTCGCACAGAGGAACAGGATAGCTTGTTCATACATAGTTGTTTGCATGTTGTCTCTCATATCAGAATGTGTGTTCCTCAAAGGCAATGTCTTTTGTCCTTTTTTGTATCCCTGGTGCTTAGTACAGTGCCTGGCACATAGTAAGTGCTTAATAAATGCTTGACCGACTGATTTGAATTAAAGCCCAGGTCAGTCATCTTTTTATTACAGCTGTGAGCCCCAGGGACCATGCCTTCACCTGAAGCTGAAAGGGGTTTTAGGGCCCTCTCCCCTTCACCTTGCCCCTTTCTCTACATTGAACCCCCAGCCCCTTCTTTTTTAAATAATATTTTATTTTCTCCCAATTGCATGTAAAAACAATTTTTAGCATTTGACTTTTTAAAAAGTTTTTGAGTTCCAAATTCTATCTTTCCCTCCTTCCCCTCGCCCTTCAGCCCCTTCTTGAAAACCTATTTCCCTTATTTGGCCTCTGTTTCCTCTCTTCTCCTGTAACCTTTAATTTCATCCATGTTGTTTTTGTTCAGTCGTGTCCAACTCTCTGTGACCCCATTTAGGATTTCCTTGGCAAGGATACTGGAGTGGTTTGCCATTTCCTTCTCCAACTCATTTACAGATGAGGAAACTGAGGCAAACAGGGTAAAGCGACTTGCTCAGGGTCACATAGCTATAGTTTCAGGTTGGATTTGAACTCAGGGAGATGAGTCTTCTTAACTCTAGGCCTAGCACTCTGTCTACTGCGCCACCTAATTGCCCCATGTGAGAGTTGGCTGGAGGAACTGAGGATGTCTGGCTTGGAGAACAGAAGGCTTCCAGGGGCACCTGATAACTATCTTGAAATGCTTGAAGAGCTGTCACTTTGCTGAGGAATTACACTCTGTTTGGCCCTGAGGACAGGATGAAAGGCAATGGGTAGCAGGCTGGCATAGCAGAAAGAGGGCTGGATTTGATGTCGGAAGACCTGGATTCAAATCTTGCCTCTGCCACTTGGTTCCTTGTGTGACCTTGGGCATATCCTTTTCTGTATCTGGGCCTCAGTTTCCTCATTGCAAAACAAGCAGGTCAGACTAGACAGCCTCTGAAGTCCCTTCTAGTTTAAAATCTATGGTTCTAAGTTGCCAGGAAACAAATTTAGTCTTGATGCAGGAAAAATTGTTTAAGAAGTAAGGTACCCCTGGGTCCCTCTCCCCTTCTTTAAAGGCCAGATGACTGCTTGTTGGGGAAGGCATAGAGGAGATTCCTACTTGGGTGTGGGTTGGACCAGATGACCTCCAGGGACCTCTCCAACTCTGATATTCTGTGACAGGTAATAAGAGTTCCCTTTCGATAGTGCTTTACAGTTTACAGAGCATTTTCCCCTCAACAACCTTTTGGGGTGCATGCTAGTATGCCCGTTTTACAGATGAGAAGAGAGCAAGTGCCCAAGATCACGCAGCTGATTAAGTGTCAGAGGTGGGATTAGAACTCAGGTCTCTCCTGATGTCGACTCTGGTGTTCATTCGACTATATTGCTCTGCCTTTCTTCGAGTATTTGCTCCATTTGACAGATGGGGAACCTGATGCTTAGAAGGGTAAAATGATTTGGTCAGGGTCACAAAAGTAGAGTCATTGTTGGGATTCAAACCCAGATCTTTCCTGATTCCCTGTCCTGTTCTTTCTCTTACACTGTAGATATGAATAAGTATGATAAAGTGTTTTAGGGGCAAAGGAGAGATGCAGGCAAGAGTGTAAGAGGAATGGGAGGACAGAGAAAGCTGGGAGGGATCAGAGAAGACTTCTAGGATCTGGCAGCACCTGGATTGAGCTTTGGGTTTCTTTCCCACTTGTTCCGAGAATGGTTTTGTACAGGGGTAGTTTACAATACATATCTTCATTTACTTTACAAATTGGGATTACATCCTGAGCAATATAGTGCAGTGAAGTACTATTGTAAATAACAGTACAGAACTTACCAATTACATCGGAGCAATTAATGGTTTATTTAAATGTTATGAAATACCTTTCTCTTATTTTGCAATCATTGTAATCAGTACAGCCTTACTCTCCCTCCAGCGTTTAGTCCTCCCTTTTAAAAATAATTGGTGGCTATTAAAAAACCATAGAAGTTGGTGTATTCATAGCTAATCACTTTTGTCACTTTATAGGGGCATTGTAAATTAGCAAAGTTTAAGACGGTTTTGGTCTGAGCTGAACTTCGAAGGAAGACAAACATTTGAGTAGGCAGAGAGAATCAAATAGCTTTAGAGTTGGACTGGACCCCAAAGACCATCTCCAAGCCCCTTTATTTTACAGATGAAGAAACTGAGTCACTTGCCATTTATAGAGCACTTTAAGGTTTGCATGCCCAAGCCCCCTTGATTCTAGAGTCAGTGCCCTTCCCCTGTATCCCACAGAGGAAGGAACACATTCCAGGTATGAGGGATGTGAATACAGAGTGGGAGAAGACAGTATGAGATTAGAAAACAGCAAGGATGTGTCACTGGTCTGGAATATGGAAGATATGCAGGAAGATAATATGGAATTAGTCTGTGGAAGACCTTGGCTATAATAATATTGTCATAGCATCATAAACTTAGAGCTGGGAGGGACCTCAGGGGTCATCTACTCCAACCTCCTCATTTTGCAGATGGGGAACCTGAGGCCCAGAGAGTTTAGGGGACATGTCCATGGTCACATAATAATAAGTAGCAGAGCTGGAATTTGAACTCAGGACCTCTGGCTCCAAACTCAAGACTCTAGAGAACCAGTGAAAGTTCTTTAATAGGGGAGTGACACAGTTAGGCTTGTGCGTTAGGAAAATCACTTGTAGATCAGATGAAGCATGGAAAAAACAAGAGTCTAGAGGCTGGGATGCCATTGCAACAATCCAGCTCATAGGTGAGGCTTGACCTCTGGTGGCAGCAGAGAGAGGGATATAGGCAAAGATCCTCAGGCACATGGCATTTAAAACTGGGTCTGAGAATCCAGAGTGTGAGAGCTGGGGGAACCTCAGGAAAGAGAGAGCTGTAAGGAGGCTTACTGAAATTAGCCTGGAATGTTATTAGTGGAAGGGTCATTAAAACATAGGACATAGAATGCCGCAGAGCCTCAGAGATCGTTGAGTGCAGCCCTTTCATTTTTATAGTTGGGGAAACTGAGGTTCAGTGACACAAATTTGAAAAAGGATCTAGGAGCAGATGGTGCTTCAAAGCCCCAGGCCTAAGGCTAGATCTTCCACTGCCGACTCTGTCTTTTTCTTCTCTCTATCATTTAAATATCCCCCATCCTCCATTCCACCCCCACCCCACCTCTGTCACATTTGACATCCTGGGAACCTTGAATCCTTATTTCTGTTCTCAGCCCTGGGCTTCCTGGCAATGCAGTAAGCATACATAGAACCCAAGAATCACAGATCTGGAAGGACATATAATCTCACCTCCCTGCCAGTGTAGATGCTCCCTCTGTATTGTATTACTGTGTTATGGTGATGAATGCTCAACCAGTTTTTGCCTGGACACTTCCAGTGACTAGGGACCTGTCCTAACAATTTCTTCCCCACTGGAAAATTGGACTACCACCCCAGGCTCCTCTGGCTCTAATAAGTGAACTTTTGGCCTTGTATTACAAGGGCCCAGGCCTCCAGGCTACTTCCCACAGTCTCCTCACCAAGGTCTGCCTGTTCATATTTGTATCCCTAGAATTTAACATAGTCCCTAGCAACACATAGTAAGCATTTAATAAATGTTCCATCATCTCTGTCTATCTGTCCTTCTGTCTCTGTATCATGTGTCTATCTGTCTATCTAGATTTCATCATCTCTTTGTCTGTCATCTATCTGTCTGTCTGTCTCTATATCATTTATTGTCTATGTCTGTCTATATCTGCCTGCCTGTCTATCTATCTATCTATTATTTTATCTATCTATCTATCTATACATCTATCTGTCTGCCTTTCTTCTCTCTCTCTCTATCTCTCTCTATTTCTCCATATCTATCCATCTATCCATCTATTTATCTATCTACATGCTTCCGTAGAAACCTTTTTTCTTATATTGAAATCTGCTTCCCTGTAATTTTCACCCATTGTTTCTAATTCTGTGCTTTGGAGCCAAGAAGAAAAGGTCTAATTCTTCTTCCAAATATTTGAAGGCAGCTCTCATGTCCCTCTCCACCTCCCAATCTGATTTTCTCCAAGCTAAACACTTCCTCCTTCTTCAGACTTTTTTCATATCGTGTAGACTCCACTTTCCTCAGATAGAGTGTACCTCCTCTTGTGTAAAAACACATATTCATTCATCTATCAAACATTTATTCAAGATCTCATATTTCATATTAGGAGAGTGAAAGTTTAGATTCTCATTCTTTTCCTCCCCTAGTTGTACCATATTATTATATTGTATTATATTAATTACATTATATTGTAGAAGCAGCTGGGTGACGCAGTGGGCAGAGTACTGGGCCTGTAGTCAGGAAGACCTGAATTCAAATGTGGTATCAGATACTTTTTAACTGTGAGATCCTGGGCAAGTCATTTAATCTCTGTTTTACTTCAGTTTCCTCAGGATCAAATGAGAAAGTGAAGTGCTTAGCACAGTGCCAGGCACATAGTAGGTCCCATATAAATGGTAGCTATTATGATGATTGCTATTCCCTGGCATCTTGCCAGCCTTTTTGCTGTGTAAAATGCGTAGCACAGTGCCAGGCACATAGTAGGTCCCATATAAATGCTAGCTATTATGATTATTGCTATTCCCTGGCATCTTGCCAGCCTTTTTGCTGTGTAAAATGCGTAGCACAGTGCCAGGCACATAGTAGGTCCCATATAAATGGTAGCTATTATGATTATTGCTATTCACTGGCATCTCACTGGTCTTTTTGCTATGTACAGGGACCTCAGAGAGAGAAGAGAGATGGTTGGGCGGAATCTTGCCCAGATAGTGGGGTGAACGCAGAAGTGACTGCCTTTGCTTCATTTCACCCCTTTCCTGTCCACTTGGAGGTTCAAAAGGAGACTTCCCGTAGATCAAGGAGGATTTGAGGTGTAGTAGAAAGAGCGCTGGGAATATAATTAAATGAGTAAGAATCTTACCAAACCGTACCTGGGGCATTTCTTTCTTTTATAATCTGTTCTATAAGAATTATATACTTTATTATTACATGTTTTAATTATTCTTGAAGGTCCTTAATTTAAGAATACCTCGAAGGTCCAAGCTGCCTCAATTGACACAGCATATTTGCACATACTAGAGATAGGATGAACATTTTTATTTCAAAGTAAAATTTTAACATCTGCTTGTAATTATTTGTATTTAAAGCACATTTGGGGGCAGTGGATAGAGGACCGGCCCTGGAGGCAAGAGTACCTGAGTTCAAATTCAGCCTCAGACACTGTGTGACTCTAGGCAAGTCACTTAACCCCATTTGCCTCCCCCCACCCCCAATAAATAAAGTTCATTTGCACGGATAGGAGAAATTATAGTAAATTATAAAAAATTATTTAGAAAATTCTTATGGAAATTGGCACAATTGGTTTGCCTTTAGGGTTAATTTAGATGTTTCAGTAAAGAGTTATATTTTTTTTCCTTTAGTAACTAACAAAAAAGAACTTGGAGTCAGAAGATTTGAGTTCAAATCCCAGAGCTGCCACCTATTTGTCATGTCACTTTGGGCAAATCGCTTCCCCTCTGTGGGCCTCAGTGTCTCCACTTGCAAAACGGGGAATTAATAATGGCTCATCACAACTTCATTTCTGACAGGTTTTCAAAACATTCATTCCTCACAAGAATTCTGTGAGTTAGGTTTTTTTAAATCAATGAGTTGTGCCTGACCCTTCATGACCCCATTCGGGGTTTTCTTGGCAAAGATACTGAGTGGTTTGCCATTTCCTTCTCCAGCTCATTTTACAGATGAGGAAACTGAGGCAAACAGGGTTAAGTGACTTGCCCAGGGCCACACAGCTACCATGCGACTGAGGTGGGATTTGAACGCAGGTCTTTCTGGTGCCCAGGGCTGGCACTCTATCTGCTGTACCACCTAGCTGCTCCCGAGTTAGGTATTACAAGTCTTTATATTAACCTTGTCTCAAGGGGGAAGATGAGAAGAGATAACTCTGTTACTCCCCTCCCCCAGGAAGGGTTGTAGGCCCCACTAGCAATGCCTCTTATAAGTCTGGGCCATACTCTTTGACCGAGCTAGATACCTTCTTCTGGACACTCTAAAAATGGCTTATTGGTGCTTAAAATATATTGTTGTCACTTCTCAATACATACCTTCTTCCCGACGTAGAATCCTCCCTGTTAAGCACACACAGAAAGACATTGGCTTTATCTGACACTGGGTGCCTCATTCTGCACTTATGGTGCGCTTCTTCTCTGCTGAGGGGAGGGAGTCCCCTTTTACCCTGGTTCTTCAGAATAAAGATTGGTCCTTGAAATGCAGAGTTCTGTTTTTAATATTGGTTTTCTTTACATTATTGGAGTCATTATTGTATTGCACGGTTCTGATTCCTTAGTGAAGTGATGGAGACTTTTAAGCTCATCAGCGTCCCTCTTAAGGTGTGGACCCAGAACTGGAGGAAATGCCAGATCACACCAGGTGTGGTCTGGTCAGGGAAGAGGACAGTCCATGTTCTGTATACTATGCATCTATGAATGAAAACCAGGGTCACTTTTGTTTTTAGTAGTGAGATTAGACTCTTGGTTCATTGAGGTTGTGGTCCATTAAGACCCCTGAGTGTTCTTCTCCTGAATTGTTGTGTAGTTAGTGCTACTCCATCCCATGTCTGAGTATTTGAAGATGCTGCTTTGTGAACTGAGGAACAGGTATTCATAGGTTGCCCTCAATATAAGGTCCAGACCTGAAGTTTAGGTCTTACTTATCTACATTCAGCTTCCTAGATCACTAGCTCTTCTTCTTTAGACCCAGAACTTTCACTCCTCTATAAACTCCCATGGGCCTCATTTTAAGGTTCCCACACGCCTTGGATTTTCCTGGTCTCCATGCCAGCTTAGCTTCTTGGGCTCAAACCCGTGGCCCTCAAACCTTCATTAGATTAGATTAGTTTGTCTCCAGAAGGCAGGTTTAGGAACAATGGGGGTGGGTCGGTAGGGGGAGGTCATTGTAGATAGGCTGATTTTAATTTGATGTTACAAAAACCTTTCATAATGGTTAGAGTCATTTAAAAATGGAATGGATTATTTTGTGAAGTAGTGAGTTCCTGGTCATCCAGTATTCAAGTAGAGTCTGGATGATGGCTTGTTGGGCATGAAATGGTTACTAGATGCCTCTGAGGTCCTTTTCAGTTCTGAAATTCCATAATTTTGTAATACCTTCTTCCTTCTGCCATCACGGAGTCATAGAATTTCAGTGTTGGGAAGGGACCTCAGTGACCATTTAGCCCTACCCTCACTGCACCACATCCAAGTGGTCAGCCTTTGCTGAAGGAGAACCTGCCAACTCTGGAGGCAGCATGCCTCCCTTTGGGACACCTCTCATTGTTTTTCCTCTTACTGTCTAATTTGCCTCTTTGCAAATTCTCCCCTGCGGTCCTGGTTCTGTCCTCTGGGACTGAACAGGACCAGACTAATCCATCTTCCACTTGATAGCCTTTGAAGTACTTGAAAATAGCTATCATGTCTCCCTTGAGACTTCTCCAGGTTAAACATACACACTTCTATCAAATGGTCTTCCCTCATTATATCTTAGGACCCAACCCAGCCCTGATTTCATGCCTTCCTGTCTCCTCCATTCTCCCTTACCCCCAAGAATTGGTTTCCAATGGTTTATTCATGGATGAAAAAAAGGGTAGTCAGATTCAGAGATCATCTGCCAAGGGATGAATGTTAGACATGAGGATGAAAGAAGACTTTCTTGTCCTAGAAAATTGTTTCTTAAACTTTATAACTTAAGACTTAACTAAAATTCCCAGGACCCAGTCTGGGCCATCCTGATGGGAGACTGCAGTAGAGAATAGAGAATGCTGGATTTGAACCTTCCTGGACCACATTCCTAGAGAAGTCCGTGTATAGGAAGCACCTAGGAAGGACATAGGGGATTGAAGCCGGGACTTGGAGTAAGGAAGACCAGAGTTCAAATATGATCTCAGATTCTTACTAGATTCGTGACCCTGGATGAATCACTATCTGACCTGTGTCTGCTTCAGGGTCCTCATCTGTAAATGAGGCTAATAATATTTTCTACCTCACAGGGTTGTTGTGAGACTCAAATGAGAAAATATTTGTAAAACACTTAGCACAGCACTTGGCACATTGTAGGAGCCATATTAATGCTTATTTCCTCCCCCGCTATTATTATAAACACACAGAAACACACATAAATCTGATAGATACTGTCCTCCCTCTGGTTTTAAACACTCTTGGAATGGGTTGAGCCCCAGGCTTGTTGGGGGCTCAGAGCCAAGGGGAAAAAAATTCTAGGCTTCCTACCAAAGCCAAACCTTTTTAGGGGGAGCAATAAACTAAGTATGTTTTTAAAAATTAATATTCTTTGGGATTATCCAGGGCAACATGTGAAGGATGACTATGAATGAATGAAGAATTTATCAACCATCCATAATTTTGTGATGGTGTAGAGACATGGATTATTTGCTACTCTTCTTGTGGAAAAAGCCCTTTCTGTACCTGCTGACCACAAGCTCAGTATCAGTCACCACCCTAACTTGGTGGTCAAAAAAAAGAGTTCAATTTTTGGCTACGTTAAAAGAGACATAGGTTGCAGAATGAGGGAAGCAATAGTCCTGGGGTTCTCTGCCCTTGTCAGAGCATACCTGGAGCATCACCTCTGGTTCTGGAACGTTTCAGAAAAGGCACTGGCAAGCTGGACCATTTCCAGAGGAGGGTGACCAAGAGGGGAGGTTTCCTGCATACTATGCCCTACGGTTAAAGGGATGGGGGAGGTTTAGCCAGACATTTAGGAGACTTGCAGATAGAGGGGAAATAGATTCTGCATGCAAATATGTGAGGACTTATTAGACTTGATTGGCTTGGCCCTGGAGCATAGAGCTAAGAGCGGTAAGAAGGCCCAGGGAGCCAGATTTAGGCTTAGCTCAAGGCAAAGCTTTTTAAACATGAGAGATGTTCCTCAGTGGAATGATCACAGTCTGGGAGGGAGCAAATTTCCTGGCCTTGAAAGTGTGCAAAGACTGGTTGACCTGCCTCGGAGAGTCCATAAAGAGGAAGCCTTGGGTTTGTTTTGTTTTTTCGGAGCAGGGAGGTGGGAAAGAGGGATCAGACAAGATGCCTTCTTAGGCTCTAGAGCTGGTTCTGAGAAGCTGGGTTTTAAAGGTTCCTTAATTCTCTGCTTGTAGCCCCATCCCTGTGGTGATGCCTCTTCTTCTTTTGTTTTAAATTTACTTTTTATTTTTAGTTTACAACACTCAGGTCCACAAGTTTTTGGGTTCCAAATTTTCTCTCCCTCTCTCTCCTCCCCCCTCCCCGCCAAGACGACATGTAATCCAGTACAGGTTCTACATTTACCTTCACATTGAACTTAGTTGTGTAATAGTTCAGTTGTGAAGAAGAATTGTAACCAATGGGATGAATCATGAGAAAGAAGAAACAAAACCAAAAGAGAAGGAAAAAAAAGACAGCAAATAGTTTGCCTCAATCTGCATGCAGACTCCATAATTCTTTCCCTGGATGTGCATAGCTTTTTCCATCATGAGTCTTTTGGAGCTGTCTTTGAACTTTGTATTGCTGAGAAGAGCCAAGTCTATCAAAGTTAGTCCTTACAGACACTGCGTATCTATAATTGTGTATAATGATCTCCTGGTTCTGCTCCCCTCACTCAGCATCAGTTCATCTAAGTCTTTCCAGGTTATTATTAAGTCCGTCTGCTCCTCATTTCTTATAGCACAATAGTGTTCCATTACATTCATATACCACAATTAGCCATTCCTTAATTGATGGGCATGCCCTTGATTTCCAATTCTTTGCCACCACAAAAAGAGCTGCTAGAAATATTTGTGTACCTATGGGTCCATTTCCCACTTGTATGATCTCTTTGGGATACAACCCTAGAAGTGGTATTGCTGGGTCAAAGGGTATGCACATTTTTATAGCCCTTTGGACACAGTTCCAAATTGCTCTCCAGGATGGTTGGATCAGTTCACAACTTCATGCGGTGATATTTCTTATCCTCTTTTCTCTTCTAGGAAGCCCTGCTGAGTTTGGGCTCTGTCATTGATGTCTCCAGTCTTCATGATGTCATCAAAGAAGCCATCTCTGCTGTGCTCCCCAAAGTGGTAGGTGTACCCCCCAACCCCAGCCCTTGCACAACTTCCTTGCATTCTGCAAAGAGGGCATTGACCCCGGTCACCGAGTCCAGAGGAAGGACAGAGATACTAGGGAGTCGATACATGACTTAGTCTGGCCTGAGGCTCTATGCCTGACAGAATGCCTGGCTCTGCTGGGGAAAGATGGGTGAGAGAGGAGAGAAAAGAGCTAGCCTGGCTTGAGTAGGGGCTTTGAGGCCTTGGAGCAGGGAGAGAGCAAGGTGGAAGGTTAAGCTGGGCCTGGAGGAATGGAGGGGAGGGAGAATGGGGCCTTCTAGGTCAAGGGTAGCCCCAAAGCAGGTTCTGATTTGATCCAGTTCTGTCCAGAAGCATCAGGGATGGAAAAACTGGCCACTGCCCGCTTCCTGGTTGTCCCTTCTGAGTTTTCTAGAGGCCAGGTTTATTCTTCCCCCATTCCCCATCCTGCTTCCCCATCTCCTTGGCATCTTCTCAGTTCTGTCCTTATTCCCTTTTATCCAATTTTCTCCTCTTCCCCTTCATTCATAAAATCTTAAAATTCTAGAGAAACCACAGATGTTTAGAGACAATAGGGTCCCTAAAACATCCGGAATGTATCTGGGCAGAGCTGGAGCAGACCTCAGGGCCATAGGATGTCAGCACTGGAAGGGACCTGAGAATGTAAACAAGCTGTCAGAGCCGACATCCTCTGTAGCCCAGTAAGGCCTCGTCATTTCACAGAGGAGGAATGTGATGATGGCCCAAGAGGGGAAGGGACCTCCCCAAGGTTACATAACAAGTCACTGGCATAATTGCCACTAGAACCCAGATCTCCTGACTTCCACCAGCTCAGGGTTTGTTCCTCAATACATGACTTCTCTAAATTCCACCCAGCATCCTAGCCCATTGAAGTACCCCAAGGTGGAGGGCAATTGTTTGCCACTGACTCGCTTTCCCTTAGTCATGTTCCTTTCCCTCTTCATGCCTGTTTTTCAGTTAAATGAAGGGGTTGGACTCAGTGAAGTGCCATTGTCTCTCAGATCTGGCATTCTGTGTTCTATGTCTAAGGTTCCCTGTAGTTCTGACATCCTACATTCCATATTTTAAGGGTCCTCTGAGCCCTGGCATTTCATGATTGTATAATTCTGAGTCTCTCCTCTACCCTGATTTTCAGATAGTTGTGTGTGCATGTGCGTGTGCGTGTGCGTGCGTGCGTGTGTGTGTGTGTGTGTGTGTGTGTGTGTGTGTGGTGGGGGGGCATGGTGGTGGTCAAGGAATGGGGGAAAAGAGGCTTTATATTCCAGAATAAATGGTAAATGCCACACATTCTTCATGGCTAAGACCCCTGTCTCTGTGTGACAGAGAGAGACATCGAGGACCAGAGGGAGAGTAGTGATTTCCCTAAGGGCACCTAGGGCCTTAGAGACAAAACCCAGATAAGGACCCAAGATCCCCATACCCTGGGTGCTCCCCTTACCCAAACTCACAGATTCCCAGAATCTCAGAATTCAAAGGGACCTCAGAGGTCATCCAGTATCTGAGTAGTAGTCTCTGTTGGCCTGGACAGTGGACAAGTGATCTATACTTGAAGACCTTCTGGAAGGGGAGGGAGGCATGTTACCTCCCCAAAAGTCTGAAATGTTTGCTGCCCGTCCTGAAAGGGTTAACTAGAGCCCACACTGTGGAGCGTGAAATTAGTAAGAAAGAGGTGGCTCATCGACACCCAAAATAAACCAGCCCTGGAAAGGAAAGGGAATCAGACAACATCTGGCTAGTGGGGGTGACACATCTGGAGGGATGCAGGGAAGGAGGGAAGCAGGAAGAAAGATGTGGAGAGAGGCCTGGCTGGGAGTCACGAGACCTGGGTTCTAGCCTCAGTCTTGATTTTCTGTGTGACTCTGGTGAAGACCCTTCTCCTCTCTGGGCGTCAGTTTCCACATGTGAAAAATGTTGAGATTAGGCTACGAAGGCATATTTTATAATAATTCTAGCAATAGGACCCACTTTGATACTGACGCAGGGCTTACGAAGCACATTTTTCTCACAATAACCCAGGGCTGGAACAATGTAAGTATTGTGGAATCTGTGCCTGATTTGGGAGGGACCTCAGAGGCCATCTGCTGTAACACATCCCCGAAGAAGAAGCCTTTCTGCTAAATTTAACCTGACAAGTCTTTGTGTTATTTTATTTATGCATGATTGTTTGTACTTCTTGGAAGGGGAAACTGAGTCCAGAGAGGGGAAGGGTCTTTAGAGAAGGGTTACTGTAGAAGGTGTGTGTATGTGTGTGTGTGTGGGGGGGGAGGCGGGCGGGGTCTATCAGTGTGACAGCTCACAGCCTGAGCTCATTCATTTGTTCTTTTCATTCGGTGATCACTTTTCATTCAGTGATTCACTTCATTCATTCACCCTTTCACTTTGCTGTGATTCATCGATATATCCATTCAGCAATCATTTATTAAACACCTTCTCTCTGCAGGGTCATGTTTGGCCCTGAAAGTAAATACAGAGATACATCCCACCCAGGCCGAGCACTCAAGGAACTTATATCATAATGGGTCTGAGGTGGGGGTAGAAATGATATGTACACAAATTGTTATAATACAAGGAAGCACGAGGTAAGGGCAGAGGAGAGGCAGAAGCTACATAGGAGATGTCTGGGGAAGGAGAGCCCACTTTCAGCAGGAGCAATCAGGGAAGGCATCGGGGAGGAGGTGACATCTGATCTGGGCCTTCAGTCAATCGGTAAACATTTCCTAAGTACCTCCTGTGTGTTAGGCATGAGATCGAGTGTGGCACAGTGGATGGAGAGCTAATCCCAGAGTCAGGAAGACCTGAGTTCAAGTGATACGTACTGGCTGGGTGACCCCATGCAAGTCACTAAGTCTTTCGGCTCGTGAGACAACTCTGGAGGAGGACACCACTAGAAGGCTTTTATCACTTGTGCTGATGGAATCAGAGGTCTGGGTTCCAAACAAAATGCGCTAGGCCCTGTGTCGAGTGCTGGGAATACAGAGATATGACCCCTACCCCATAAAGAGCTGCAGCAGAAAGGAATGGGGACAGGATCGGGAGGTCCATTCCAGGCACAAAGATAGAGAGAATGGAGAACAACAAATTGCCTAATCTGGCTGGACTAGAGAGCACGTGAAGTCGAGTAGCGTCATATAATGCTGGAAAGTTAGCATCAAGCCGGACCATGAGCAGCCTTGAATGTCAGGAGCAGTCATTTGTAGGGGGTTTTGATGGTCAGCGTGAGCCATTAAAGGCTTTTGAGCAGGGGAGTGACAAAGTCAGAGCAGCGAATTAGGAAAACTTCTTGGATAGCATGTGGAGGATGTGGATTAGAGAGGGGAGTGGCAGAATGACAGAGACGCAGAGAAACTAATTAGGTTATTAGAGTAGTCCAGGTAAGAAGTGAGGAGGGCCTGTGTCATTGCCCTCTGACTTTTAATCCAGTGCTTTCTCCTCTTGGCTATGGATGGATTTGAGAGAAACTGTAGAAGCAGAATCAATGGGACCCAATAACTGACTGGTCCTGGGCTTTGAAGGAAGTATGTGCCATCGCCGTAACCTAGGGCAAATCTCTTACTTTCCTCATCTGTAAAATGGGGTGTTGGACTGGACATTGAGCCGGACGACCATCAAGTCTGATCCCCTCATTTTACAGATGAGAATTTGAAGCCCCAAGAAATTAAATGACTTGCCCTGGGCCACCCAGGCAGTAAGCATCTTAGGGTGATTTCTTAGGCCCTGGTTGTTTGGGAAGATAGCAGTACCAGAAATCAGGAAACTGGAAGAAAGGAAAAGTTTAGGGGGGACATGAAGAGCTTCTGACTTAAGTGGGTTTGGGGGTCCAGGGTGGAATTGGGGTACATCTATGTAGCATAATGCCACCAGGCCTCATCTATGAGCCACATTGCAGCCTCTTTGCCATGGTCTGGGCTCTGAGGCTCCCAAAAGAAGGGCTGTAAGGGGGAGTACTGGCCCCTTTGGGATGGATGGGAGGGGAGAGGAGCTGGGAGCCTGGCACCTGCCCTCATCAGTAAGCTTTGTCCCCAAAACTCCCTGTGAATGCAGACTTTGCTGATGCATATGAAACAGCTTCCTCTAAATGTGGCTAATTTTAACCCAGTGGGGGGCGTTGGGTGGGGGGGGGCAGGAGGAAGCAGAATCTGAAGGAGGGAGGAAAGGAAGATTGGAGGGAAGGAAGAAAACAGGCAGATAGACGGAGAAATGTCCTGAAGTAGGCAATCACCGATGGCGTTTCAGCAGCTTTTGGAGATTGACGAGGCATTTTCATCATAATAACCCTCTGAGATGGGAGAGAAAATACTAGCATTCCTATTTTATATTTTATTATTTCATATAGCCTGGAGCAGGAAAGTGCCTGAGGTGACACAGCTAAGTGGCAGAGCCTGGACAAAGGCGGGTCTTTTAATTCCCAGTCCAAAGGCTCCTTCAGCCACACCAACCAATCAACCAGTCAGTCAATCAATTAAAAAAAATGACTGTGTGTCAGGTACCTCAGTGCTGAAGACACAAAGAGAGGTAAAAAGGAATGGCCACCCTCAAGGAATGTACGTTCTAATGGGGGAAACAACGTGGAGATAATATTGGACATATGAGATACATACAGTGTAAAGGGACAGTCATCTCAGAGGGAACACTAGCTGGGGGGGGGGCAGGGTTCAGGAAAGGCTTTTTGTAGAAGATGCGGGCTGAGGCTTGAAGGAAGCGAATGAAATTAAGAAGCCTCTTAAGAGTGGAGAGAGAGCTCGGGGAAGGGAAGGGAGGAAGCATGAGAGAGAGAGAGAGACAGACAGACACAAACACACAGACACAGACACAGTCAGAGAAGGACAGAGAGACAGTGAGCCAGAGTCAGAGAGGCAGATAGACACAAAGACAGACACGGAGATAAAGACAGAGACACACATACAGAGACAAACAGAGACAAAAACACTGGGGAGGTGGTGGGGAGAGAGAGAGAGAGAGAGAGAGAGAGAGAGAGAGAGAGAGAGAGAGAGGGAGGGAGGGAGTGGAGGAGAGAGAGGGGGAGGGGGAGAGAGAGAGGGGGAGGGAGAGGGGGAGATAGAGGGGAAGGAAGGGGAGGGGGGAGGAGGGGAGGAGGGGGAAGAGAGAACAAAGAAGAGGGGAGGTAGGGAGGGGGAGAGAGAGAGAGGGGATGAGAGAGACGAGAGAGAGGAGGGAGGGAGGGGGAGAGAGAGAGGAGGGAGGGAGGGGGAGAGAGAGAGGGAGGGGAGGGGGAGAGAGAGAGGGAGATGGAGGGAAGAGGGAGGAAGTGGGTGAGGGAGAGAGAGAGAGGAGGGAGGGGAGGAGGGAGGGAGGGGGAGGAGAGAGAGAGGGAAGGGAGGGGAGGAGAGAGGGAAGGAGGGAGGGGGAGAGAGGGAGGAGGGGGAGGAGGAGAGAGAGAGAGGGGGGGGGAGGGAGGGAGGGAGAGAGGGGGAGAGAGAGAGAGAGATTCACAATGAGCTAGGGAATGGAGGATGAGAGAGAAGGCTTCCTGGGGGTGCTAGGGTTTGTCTTGGCTGTAAGATCACAGGCTTTAGAGTGGAAAGGGATATTGAAGATTGTCAAAGCTCCCTGCAGAAAGATGACACTTGAATTCCTGAAGCATTCCACATTTTTTTCCCATTCATTTCCCAGTTCCTTGTAATCTGGCTTCTAATCCTACCCGAAGAGAGACAAACTGCTCTCTCCATGGTTACCGGTGATTTCCTAACTGTTAAATTCAGTGGCCTTTTCTCGGCCTTCATTTTATGAAACCTTTCTGACACTACTCACTACCCCCTTCTCCTGGACACTCTTCTTTCCTGGAGATTCTCTCCTCTCTTGTAGTAGTCTCCTAGCTGGTCTATTAGCTTCTATTCTCTCCCATTTCCAATCCATATTTCATGCAAAACCATATTCCTGAAACATGGGCCTAACTATGTCACTCCCTTACTCAGAAACCTTCAGTGGCTCCCTATTAGCTCTATAAAATACAAAACCTTTGGCTTCTGTGACAGTACTCTCTCTTAGTTTTTCTATCATTGTTGACCCTTTCTTCTCAGTCTCCTTTGCTCAAGGATCATCTAGCTCCTGAACAGGAAGTGTGGGCATCCTCTAGATTTCACCTTGGGCCCCTTTTCTCTCTCCACTGCCTCCCTTAGTGATCTTAGTCATCAGTTGGATTCAGTTGTCATATTTATGTAGATGATTCCGAGGTATACAAAACCAGCTCTCAGCTTTCTCCACATACTTATATACGCACAAGACCCACCCAAAAGGTTCATGCTTGCATGAGGGAAGAGATCAAAGGGAGTAATACTAATAATAAATACGAATACTAATAATAAATATGAATACTAATAATAAATAGCATCAGTAATGATGAATTAGAAATGTGCTGAAATAGAAATAATGCCCTGGCATCCAAGCTGGAGTGAGGGGATTGGAGGCAAGAAGGCTGGAGAAGACTGCCATCTACCAATCTCACCAGGCTCTTTCTCCCCTAGGAAACCGTCTACACTTACCTGCTTGATGGAGAATCCCGGCTAGTGTGTGCAGACCCCCCACATGATCTACCCCAGGAGGGGAAAGTCCGGTGAGTCTCATACCCTGGGCTCCCACAACCAGGTAGAGTCATCTATCATGCGGGAGAGATTGGCACTAGTCACTAATTGGCAACCTTCATAGTGGGATACAGGGGACTTTTGTAAGTCCCCATCTGTCCTCAAACAATCCCCTCCCTACTGACCTGATTCTTATTTTAGAATTCTAGAATCTACGGGTGTTAAAACCACAAGTTAGAATCGCAGAAGTTTTGAATAGTAGAAAGTTGGAATTGTAGTTTATTAGAATCATCCAAGTTAAGTTGCAAGCATAGTATGATAGAATCTTAGGTTAGATAATATAGGCTAAAATCACATAATATTGAAATCATAAAACCATCAAATCATTAAGATTTCAGAATGTTGAAGTTTTAGGATGTTAGAATTTTAGAAGTATAGAAAGTTAGAATCATAGAATCTTGGAAACAGGTTATTATGTTGGACCAGTATGAAACTCCCTAGAGAAGAATCCTAGCCAGAATGTGAATGCAGGCTTCCTACCTCCTGGCCAATGGCCCTAGTAATCATTAGCAGCTAGCTTCTTCAATCTCTCCTCCTGGAAGTCATTGAGAAGAATCCAGAGGGTCTTTTCCCCTTCCACTCGTGTCATTCTCTGTCTTTTCATTTATTTTGAAGAGAAAGCATAAGCACCTTTCCCTTCTCAGACTCTATTAACTGAAATGGAGCTGATGACCACAGGAGTTTAATTAAACCTTTAAAGAGAAACCAGTAAACACTCTTGGGCTCCAGGTACCATGTTGGGTTTATTAGGGAATGTCATGCACCATGTGGGGGGCACCCAGCCTCAGAACTGTCTCCCTAAAGCTCAGCTCCTCTCTTGGTTCCTCAAGCCAAGCCTGGTACACAGTAGGTGTTTAGTCAACATTTGCTGGTGAAGGGGGAAGGAAAGGGAACATCCCTTCTTGGAATTCAGTAATACAGAGAAAGGGGATGGGAAGTGGGGGGGGGAGACACCAGATTGTGTGTTTTTCTGTTTCCTGTAGGAGTTTTAAAGTTTTTAATTGCTATCCTCTCCCTCTGAGATACTGACTCCTCTGCTCTGTCATTGAATCTTAGAATCACATAATGTTAGGCTTTTAGAATTATAGAATGTGAAAGTTGCCGAACATTGGCATCATGGAATTTGAGAATCCTATAATGTTAAAATCATAGGATCACAGAATGCTGATGTTAGAATTTTTGAATGTTAGCATATTAGAATGTTAGCATCGTAGTAGCACAGAATATTAAATCTTGGAAGGTTAAAATCACAGAATTTTAAAACTGCATAATGCTGGAATCACACAGTGCATTAAACTCATCAAATGTTTTAATCTTGGTATGTTAGAATGACAGAATGCAGCTCCCATGTGAGTTCAAACCTTCTTCAACTCTCATCAGGAATCTGTGGTAGGGGTTAAGAAAATTGATAACCCTGATGCTTTCTGTCAGACTCTAACCTAATTAGAGTACTAGAATGTCAGAATTAAATTAAGAACATTTATTAAAAATGTATTAGCTACTAGAAGTATTGTGCAGCGGTGGATAGAACATGCTGGACTTGGAGTAAGACAGATCTGCATTCAAATCCTATCTTGGACACTTAATGTTTGTGTGACTTCAGGCAAATCACGTAACTTCTCTGATCCTCAGTTTCCTCATCTGTAAATTGAGAGTGTTACAAATTCATCTGTGCTGTTTCTCTCAAAGGATTATTCTGAGGCTCTGGTGATTAAATGTGCCTTGCCAACATTAGAATGTTATATAAATGTCAGTTATTTTGTCCAGGGCCTGGAGGAGATATAAAGATTAGATACAACTTGTTCCGTGCCTCATAGGATTCATCTGATAGGGGTGATAAGACATAGACAGAAATGATTTTAATAAAGAAGTAGGACGTGCAAGTATGTGAGAGAGATACCAGCATAGTGGGAGGGGAGGGAGGGAGGGGGGTGGAGAGAGAGAGAGAGAGAGAGAGAGAGAGAGAGAGAGAGAGAGAGAGAGAAAGGGAGAGGGAGAGGGAGAGGGAGAGGGAGAGACACACACATACAAAGAGAAAGAGACAGAGACAGAGAGAGAAAGAGGGAGGGAGGTATTATGTTTAGCTGGGGAGACCAGGGAAGGCTTCCTGGAAAAAATGCCTTGGAGCTGGGTAATAGAATATTAGAATCACTGAACATTAAAGCTGTGAGGGACCAGAGAGAGCATTTATTCTAACCCTATCATTTTATAGCTGGAAAACTGAGGTTCAGAGAGGTCCCGTGACTTGCCCTAAGTGACCCAGCTAGTGTCAGGGTCAGGGTCAGGATTCAAACGAGAAGGAGAATCAGTATGTGAATTGAACTCAAAATGTCCTGTTGACTAGGCTCAAGAATGCCTTCTGTATCCCTAAGAGAATCCCGAGAGATCAGTCTGGGAATATTCCAATTCTTGGGAATGCTTTCCCTATCCAATCCAATCTAATGTAACCTGTGGACCAGGGCTTCTTTCCTCTTGGGGATTCTGGGTTCATATGGACCAGGTTCGCTTCTGGGGGATGACTCTAAGAATGTCCCTTTCTATCTTTGGCTCATTGTTTCACTTAGAATTACTCATGAAGATCTTTAAATATAGGTTACATTTGGCTTATGTCATGAAACGTGAGTTATGAGGGGTAGAGGGGAGGGACCCAGCTCTGGTATAAGCACTGAAGGTACCAAATGCATATCTGGTATGGGACAGCTTTTATTTCACTACACAGAAAATGCACACGATGGAAAGGATTTGTAGGAACCATAAACAGATAAAGAAGTACACAAAGCCCTCAGTCCAAAAGGTACCTCTGGAAAAGAGCTGGATTTGAGATTGGCACGGGAGCAACCTTTGACGTTCTGTCTCTCGGCTCCCAATCCAGGCCCCTTTCCAGCAAGTCTCCCTGTGAGTTTCGTCTTCTTAACCTGATGCAGCCAATGGCACTGAGCCTTAAGTTAGGAAGACCCGAGTTCAGATTTGGCCTTAGACACTTAAACGTGACTTAGGTCACTTAACCATTGTTTAGTTGTTTCCTTAACTCTAAAATGAGTCTAATAACAGCATCACCTCATAGGCTTATTGTGAGGACCCAATGAGGTCATATTGATGAAGCGCTTAGCACAGGGCCCTCCGCGTTCTAGGTGCTACATAAATGCTCATTTCCTTCCCTTCCCAACCATAGTGGTTAGCAGAGGGACTGTTCGCCTTACTTGGTCTCTTCTGTGGCACATGCCGCAGGTCTGGGCTCAGACCCAACTGATTGGTGGGGATGGGCCTCCCCTCACTGAGATGCCCTCCCATCTACTCCCCCCAAACAAATGCCTACGGGAATCTGAATTCACTTGTGACACCCCTGATATGTGGCAGGACCTATGCTTAGAAATGGAGAGGTTGCAGACATGAAGAACATTCCTTCTGCCCTCGGGGAGCTTCTAGCATAGCAGGTGTGCTGAGACACCCACACCACTACCAATGAAAGACAAAATGAGATATGCAGAGAGAAGAGGCAGGGACCAGGGAAGGAAGGTTGGGGAGGGAGGAATCACTTCCAGGGATAATGATAACTTATATTTCCATAGGGCTCTAAGGCGTACACTTAATAATAACCTGATGTGGGATAGCTGTTTCAAGCGTTGTTGTTCCGTTTTAAAGATGAGGAAACCGAGGCTCAGTGCCTTGCCAGTGTAGAAGCCAGGATTTGAACATTCTCGACTCCATGGCCAACACTATTTCTGCTACACAGGGGTCCATCGAGGGAGAGGTATCTGAATTGGACCTTGAAGGGAAGAAAAGCATCCGATCGGGGGAGGTACAGAAGGAGCGGGTTACCAGCGGGATGAGATTGGGGAATAGACAGTAATTCTTCTACCTCAGTTTCCACCTACTCCAGGAAGGCCCCCCCCCCCGACTATCCAGGGCTCTAGTACCTTCCTTGTGTCTGAGTCTTCTACACCTGAACAGACATTTAGGGTCATAGAGCTAAAGTAAGGACAGGGAATCTAAGAAACTTGTCCAAGGTCACATATGTAATAAGGAGAAGGGAATAAACATTTATTAAGTGCCCACTACATGCCAGGCACCGTGCTAAGCATGTTTACAAATATTACTTCATTTAATCCTCACAGCAATTTTGTGAGATAAGTGCTATTACTATCCTGATTTTAAAGTTGGGGAAACTGAGGCAAACAGAAGGTAAATGACTTGCCCGGGCTCACACAGCTGGTAAGTTTCTAAGGACGTAGATGAACTTAGGTCATACTGACTCCAAGCCCACCCAGTGCTCCATTCACTGCCTCTCTCAGCTTCCACTCATTTGTCTCTAATAAGGGTCTAGAGGCAGAATTTGAACCCAGGTCCTTTGAGTACAGAATCAGCACCCTTTCCACAGTACCACAATGTTTTCCAAAAATGATGGGGAAGAATTTACAAATCTACAGTGTCAGGGTTCTATACTCACTCCTGTGAAGAATGGAATCGACCCTGCCTTCTGGGAGCTTATGATCCCATGTAAACGACAGGGTGTGTTTATAAATCACCTTGACAGAAGGTAGATACAGTGCCCTGTGAAAAATTCCTTTCAGTTGGGGAGGAGGGTTATGTGGGAGGGGGTCAGTAGACTTCCTGGGGGGTGGCTTCTAAGCCAGGGGTGGGGAACCCGAGGCCTTGAGGCCACACATGGCCTTCTAGGTCCTCAAGTGCGTCCCTTTGACTGAATCCAAACCCCACAGAACAAACCCCCTTAACAAAAGGATTTGTTCTGTAAAACCTGGACTCAGTCAAAAGGCCACATGCAGGGATCTAGAGGGCCACATGTGGCCTCCAGGCTGGAGGTTCCCCACCCCAATCTAAGCTAAGCCTTGAAGGAAGGAGAAGGGTTTTCATGCGTGGAAATTTGGAGAGAAGACACACCAGGTATGGGAGAAAGCCCTCACATGTGACTAGGGGCTGGAGGGAGCAGGATGAGGTCAGAGAATTGTGGATAGTTCAGTCTGACTAGGACACAGAATGAATGAATGAATGGGAGTAGAGTTGAGACTGCAACAGTTGGTTGGGGCCAGACTGTGAAGGCCTTGAGTGCCAGTATCAGAATGTGTTACTTTATCCTGTAGGTAATAGGGTTGCTGAAGGTAACATGGTCAAATCTGTGATTGAAGGAGATTACTTAGGTAGCATGTGAAGGAGAGATGAGAAAAGGGGAAAACTGGAGTCAGGGAGTCCAGCAAGGAGGCTGTTCCATCAGTCCAGGTGAGAGGCAATGATGGTGTGACCTAGAGTGGTGTCTAGGGGAGGAGAGAAGAAGCGGGAAGGATGCCAGAAATAGTGAGGAAGTAGAATCAATAGGCTTGGCTGAAGAGCCCATAGCTAGCCCATAGCTAGGGAGAAAAAAGACCACAACTATTTGGTGAAGCTGAGGGTGTTGCAGGGGCTGAAAGGAGCATGTGGGCTGGATGGGAGAGAGGAGAGAGGAGAGAGGGAGGAGGAGGAAGAGGGAGAACTGAACTGGGAGGAGGATGAAGGAATGGGGAAAGATGCTCCAAAGGTTTTGGGGAAGTGTCTGGGCCAGTCCATCCTTGGCAGAAATGGGAGGAAGAGAAGGCCAGGGATGAGAAGGGACACTACAAGCTCTGGCCCAGGGACCAGCCCTGGAGGCTACTATGGCTGGGCAAGATGCCAGGGGGATGAGTGCATTGGCACAAGGCCTGTTCCTCCAGGAAACCCTGGATGGCCTGCAAACAGGAGCAGGTGTGAAGTGGTAGCAGGGCCATAAAGACAGATAAGAGCCCAGGGGAAGCAAGGGGGGCAGGGCAGAGGCTGGGCCACCTCCCTAGAACCCAGCTCACAAGAGAAATAGGGCCCTTTCCTTGGGGAGCCCTAGTTCAGGGCGGTGGTGGAGAATGACCCTCTGAGAGCTCCCCAGTCTGAGCGGGAAGATGTGGTCCTCAGGCCCACTCCCCCCCACATCCCAGAATCATGGGGAACTCAGGCTAGGAAAGGCCTCTGAGAGCATCTCTGGGGCAGCCCAGATCTGAGCAGGAATACCTTGGCAAGGTCTGTAGTCAAGCCTCTTCTTGAAGACGTCAAGGCAAGGGGAACTTGACTCACAGTGTCAATTCAATTCAAATCAATTGGAAAGGAAGGAAAGAAAGAAGGAAGGGAGGGAGGGAGGAAGAAAGGAAAGGAAGGAAGGAAGGAAGGAAGGAAGGAAGGAAGGAAGGAAGGAAGGAAGGAAGGGAGGGAGGGAGGGAGGAAGGAAGAAAGGGAAGGAAGGAAAGAAGGAAGAAAGGGAAGGAAGGAAAGAAGGAAGGGAAGGAGGGAGGGAGGAAGGAAGGGAAGGGAAGGAAGGAAGGAAGGAGGGAGGAAAGAAGGAGGGAGGGAAAGAAGGAGGAAAGGAAAGAGGGAGGGAGGGAAGACGGAAGGAGGGATGGAAGGAAGGAAAGAAGGAAAGGAAGGGAAGACGCATTTATTAAGTGTGTACTACATGCCAGACACGGTGCTAAGGGCTTTACAAATATTATCTCATTTGATCCTCACAACAACCCTGGGAGGCAGGTGCTATTATTCCCCCCATTTTACAGATGAAAAAACTGAGGCAGATGAGGGTTAGTAACTTGCTCAGGGTCATACAGCTAGTAAGTGTATGAGGCTGGATTTGAAATCAGGACTCCAGGCCCAGCTCTCTGATAAAGCTGCTTTTACCTTGGTTCTAGAATCAGAGGTCCAGGGTTCAAATCCTACCTCCGATACTTCCTACCTTTATAACTTTGGGAAAATCATTTAACTTCCCTGGGCCCCATCATCCTCATTTTTAAAAAGAGGGCCGTGGACGGTGTCTGAGGTCCTTTCCAGCTCTAGCTCTGTGACCTTATGAAAAATTCAGTTCAGTAAGCACATGCTCTCCGAGGCTCCGGGGATAAAACAGGTGTGTGCCTGACCTCTAGGAGCTTACCTTCTTCTGGGGGCCGGGGGCTGGGAGGGAACCACAAACATCAGTAAATCTACTCAAAGCCAATACAAGTCATTTTTGACCAGGGGAAGTAACAACCTTGGGGGAGGGAGGAGGAAATCAGGAAAGGCCTCATAGAATCAAAGGGAATCCAGAAGGGAATGAGGGATCCCAAGCATGGAGGACATTTCCAGTTCTTCTACCAAGCTGAAATCTGCTTGCCTTCCCTCTCTTGTTCCTCGGGCTGCCCTCTGGGATGAAGCAGAGTGAGTCTTCTTCTTGCAAGCCCTTCAAAGCCACAAGGGAGGGCCACTGCCATCATGACCTCCCCCCACCTCCCTACTTCCTTCTCGAGGCTAAATATCCCCAGTTCCTTCAATGCATCTTTTATGGCCTGGTTGCCATTCCTTACAGAATCTCAGCATCTGAGAGTTGGAAGGGGTCTTAGCGTCTGTCTCATCCGAACCAGGCGACTCCCCACCATAACGTCTCTGACAAGTGAGCTCGGATTCCTCTCCTGGTTCTCCTCCGCACTGGCTGAAGTTTGTCAATATTGTGTGTCCCAGGCCTGACCGGGGCAGAGAACGGCAGAACTCTCCCTTACTTCTGGACGCTATGGCCGTTTTCACACAGCCAGAAGAGGGATAGCTTTTTAGGCTCCTCTTTAACACCGGTGACTCATTTTGAACTTTTGGAACTTCAAAAAGCTCCAGTTTGAAACAGGGGACACCTACCTCCCAAAGGCATAGCTTTCCTGGGGCTTTAGACAAGCCTTTATTTACCCTTTCAAAATTGGGAAATCCTGTATTCCAGAGGAATCTCATTGTTTTTCTGCTGTAGTTAAAGTCTGTTCCTTTCTGTTTGTTCTCAGGTGAGACAGGGAGTCCTTAGGGATTTCCAGGCTCTGGATTCCTAGGGTCCTCATACTCATTTGCACTAACAGTGTGCCCAATGACAAAATACCCTGGATAAGTTATGGAGTTAGGAGCTTCGGGATGGATGTGTCAGCTCGGGGAGGGAGATCAGGGCTCTGTGGAGGTGATGGGAGCTCAGCGATGAGGTTGTGGGAGGAACTTAGAGGGTGTAGGCTGAGTGAGGGGACTCAGGATCTTTGGGGCATCAGTGAAGATGATGCAGGCACTCACTGAGGGGGATGGATGGGAGCTCATTAAGGACAATGGCGGGGGTTAGTGATGGGGTGGTCATACTCAACAGAAGCTTGAATTGTTCCCTCCCCATCCTCTTCCACCCACTTAAACAAATAGTTGTTAAAGGCTGGGGACTTGCATCAAAGATGTGTGTTTTTCTCTCTCCCTTGTCTCCTCCATCTGTCTCTATCTTCGCCTGAGCAGACTCTGACCCCCCCTGAGAAGAGAACCTCTAGAGACATGAATCATAAAGGACCAACCCACCCCCTGGGACAGCTGGCACTGGGGTGTTAAGGGAGCAAGGAGATATGAGGCTGAGAGAAGGATGTTGAGTTCACTGGGAAGGAGGATCCATCCGGGGAACAGAGAAGTGGGTGGGAGAGCCAGGTTCAGACAAGAGGAGGGACAAGTATAGGACCCTTGGAGGGAGATGCCTGGAAGGAAGGGAGTGGGAGAGCAAATGTGGAGCTTAATAGAGAGAGGTCAGGGCTGGAGTTAGCAGTGGGAACTTGGGAAAGACTCTTCTCTTCTCTGGGCCAGTTTTCTCCTTTTAAAGGAAGCAGTTGGACTAGACCAGGGCTTCTTAACCTTTTTTTGTGTTGTGGATTCCTTTACCAGTCTGGTGAAGTCTGTGGAGCCCTTCTCAGAAAAAAAACATTTTAAATAATTGAAAGAAATGCGACATTTCAGTTAGAGTTGCAATGGAAATAAAGACATAATTATTTTTTTCCAATTCAAATGTATGGATTTTCTGAAATTTCCCCTGGCAACTCCAGGTTCAGAACCTTTGGAAGTGATGAGCTGATATTCTGTGCTCTAAAAATGGTCTCAGCTCTTTTCTCCGAAGCCCAAGGTTTGGGATTCAAGTGAAGATGGAAGATAGGAGTAGTGAATGAGAACCCTCATGGAGAGAATATAGAGGGAGGAGACAAGTGACTCTGGACCTAAAGAAGAGGAGAAGTCGAGGGGATTCATTAGGGGATTGGGAATGGGGGATCCAGTGAGGGGGTAAAGAACTGGGGGGATGGGAGCTTTGGAGGGTCCATGAACTTCAATGTTTAATTTTTTTGATAACTGCATTCCAATATAATTGGTTCCTTTGTATTCTGTGTATTGTATTTTTATGCATTTAAAAACATGATTCTGAGAGGGGTCCATAGGCTTCGCCAGACTGTCCATGACTGAAAGAGATGAAGAGCTCCTGGTGTAGAGGGTCTGAGAATGAGCCCTGAGCTGGAAGGAGGGAGGAGAGCAGCTGGGCTGGGGTGGGGTGGGGGGGGTGGCGAGGGCAGACCCTTGCTTAGCAAGGTCTTGGCTTGGCGAGGGGAGAAACCACATTTTGAGTTCCTTCCCTCTCTCCAGCAATGTAGATTGAACAGTGACACCTTGTGGCCTATTAGGAGACTATCTATTCCCTAGATTCTCCACCCTGGGTGGGGTCCACAGAGAGCCCCACTCCTCCCCCTTAGTCCAGCCTCACCTTCTTGAGTCCAAAGTCCAAATCTAGGAAGGATAACTCCCACCCTTTCCTTGCCCACAATGTTTCTCCATTCTCCTTGGCTTCTGAGATCCAGGGACCACCCACGCCGGGGTACCCAGCACGACAGGATTCTTAAGCTCTGGGCATATCAGGGGACAGCACGGGGGTGGAGAGAAACCTGCCTTTCTGGTGTGGTCCCAGCTAAGCTGATAGAGAGGAGGGGGACAAAGGAGTTCAGCTGAAGATGCCTTAGCATTGCTCGATGACCCTGGCCGCACATCCTTACCCTAGTCAGCCGTACCTCATCCTGGGTCCAAGACTCCTGGCTCTCCCTCCCTCCTCTGCCTGACCTTTGCCAAGTACCCCTTTGCCCTCCCTACCAGGCTCCAGGACCAGCCCCCCTCCTGTTCTCTTCTGGATTCCGTCCCACTCTGGGCAAAGTGATTTCTATAAACCTAATTAAGTGGAGGAGGCCTGGAGGGAGGGGGGGGTGCCTAGGACAATTAATCATCAGGGAGTGACATTTGGCGAAAGATTGGCTGGGTAATTAAGCAGGAGGTGAGCCAGCAGGCGCTGCAGAGGGAGAGGTGGCGAGAGGATTCAGCAGCTCTCTGTCCTCTGCCTGCTTCGCTGAGTCCAAATTCCTCAGCCTGGCACCCGAGACACTCCATAATCCTGTTCCTGGCACCTGAGGCCTGCCACATACTTGTCCTTGGCATTCACGGGCCTCTCTGATTTTGGCCCTGGCATTCGAGGCCCTTTGTGATCTTGTCCCTGGCATTCAAAGTTCTCCATGGTCTTGTCTCCATCATTCAAGGCCCTCCGTGATTTTGCCCTTGGCATTTGAAGTTCTAATTTTGCCCTGGCCTTCTCTTCCCTTTGTTCTGAGGCAGTGGCCAGAATAGTCTCTTCAGGGCTCCCAGTTCACTTCTGACTCATCTCCCCATTTTGCTCATGAGTTTCACGCATTGTAGTACTTTTCCTGACCTCTGCAAATGTACCTTGAGTAATGATGATGGCGACTCCTCTCAGTAGAAGTACCTTCTGAGAAGAGATGCTGTGGTACCGTACAAAGGGCACTGGTCTGGAGTCAGGACCTTGTTCCCATACTGATTCTGCCAGTGTGTGACCTTGGGCAAGTCACTTGACTTTTATGAGCCTCAGTTTCCTCATCTGTTGGATCAGATGACATCAGAAGGCCTTCTCAGAACTAAATCGATGGATCCTTTAGTCTGGCTGTCTGAGTCCTGAAGCCCAGCTCAAGCTTCCCCCTTGCCGGAATACCTTCTTGACCAGTCTGGTCCACAGTGAGCTCTGATCGACCTAAAGAGCCCTGCCCTGGGTGCTCCAGCCAGATGCGCCTCAGCTTCCAAGGTCCCCAGCTCTTCTTCCCGGGGCCATCCCAGAGCCTTTTGCCTTCATTTTCATGGTTTTGTCCTAACAATTGTTAAACTTCCCACAATCCTTCGGATCTTACTGGCCTCTAGCCTTGCCTGACTCCCAGCACTCACAGACCTGATGACCCCTAACCTTGATGACCTTCCTCTTCTTTTTGTCGTTGTTGCAGACCCTTGAGAGCTTGAGTATGAGCTCTGCTCTTCCCTTCCCTTCTCCCTCCTGTTTACACATGTGCATAGAGCTCTCAACCTGGAGCCTGGAAACCTGGGATTGTGTCCTGATGCTGACACTAACAAGTCATTTAACTTAGGGCCTTATCTGTTAATTGAGGAGAGGAAAGCTTGTACCAGCGGGCTCACAGGGTGGGGTTTATTCACAAGAGACTGGACCTGCAACTGTGATTTCATTAAACTAGGGAACTCCCAGGGGAGGAAACTCCCTCTACCAATGTAGGTTACCACCTTCTAGGCAACATGTATATAGTCCTATAGAGTTGCCTAGAGTCCTGAGGGCTTAAATGACTTGCCCAGCATCAGTCACACAGCCAGTATGTGTCAGAGGTGAAATATGAACCCAGGTATTCTTGGCTTCAAGCTTCTCTACCCTCTATAAACAGGCTACTTATTCACATGGGAACCGTGTGCTAATAATGCTGCCTGTAGTACACAGGATCTCTGAGCTGCAGGGCCCCTTGGAGGCCACCTCCACCAGCTGTATCTGAGCAGGGAGCCCCCATGTCTAACATAGTTATGTGGTGGGCCGTCCCCTGCATAAAGTCCTACAGTGAGGAGGAGCCTCCCGGGGTGGCCCCTTCCATTTAGGGGCAGCACCAATTGTTAGGAAACAGAGGTTATACAGATTCAGAAATAATTCATCAGGGGAAGGTCATTAGATATGTGGATACAAGAAATTTGTTACCAGATAGAATAGCTTAGAAATGAAATGCCAGACTGACTGCCAGGACTTAGCTGCTAAGCTTTTCTGTTGAACTACAGTGCCCAGAGGGCAGGGCCTGGGCATCCTATCTTTGAAGACTGTAAGCTCCCTGAGGGCAGGGCCCGGATCTGCTCTCCTCAAAGCCCTAAACACATGACCTGGCACTTAGCAGGTGGCAGGAAATATTAATTGAGCTGGATGAATAATTAATTGAAAGAACTGTTTTTAATTGAATCCAGAAGCTCGTTCTACCTCGGAATTGCTGTGTGACCTTCAGAAAATGGCTGTCTCTCTCTGTGTCCTAGTTTCTTGGGATGTAGCCTAGGAAGTGTGCTCTAGGGAGGTTTGAGGACCTCAGAGTGACCCCTGGGCTGGTAAATTCTGACACAAGCTTTGAGACCTTGGACAAGTCTTCTGGGTGCCCCAGTTCCTTCAGTTACAAAAACGTCAATAGTAACCAATGTCATGGGGTTGTTGCAAAGAGAGCACTTTGTGAAGCTTAAGTAGCTAACTTTATAAAGCACCTACTATGTGCCAGCCTCTGTGCTAGGCTCTTTGCAAATATCATCTCACCTGATCCTCCCAATGGGGTCATTATTAAGATTATTCCGCACCCACCCTCAGTTCTCTGGGCTTTCTTCTGCCCGCATGTTTCCCACTCTTGCTCCTCCTACTTTCTGGGTTTCTTCTCCTTTTCCCTGATTAGAGGCTGAGCAGGGAGAGGAGAGAAAAATCTGATGCACGGTGTAATGGAGGGGGGTCGGGGTCTAAAGAAAAGTTGGATATTTGGAAGGGGAGTGTGGATTATTCATTTCTAATGGCCTGTTCAGGGCAGGTGCACTGAGGCAGCCAGGCAGCATGGGGGACAGAGCGATGAATGTGGAGTTAGGAAGACTTGAGTTCAAATCCTGCTTTAGACATTTGCTACCTGTGTTACCCTGGCGGGACATTTCATCCCTCTCTGTCTCTGTTTCCTCATCTGTAAAAGAGGGCCGTTGTGTAGGGGGAATAAGGTAACTTAGGTAAAATGCTTTGAGATCCTTAAAGTAGCTAGGTGGCACAGTGGATAGAAAGAAGCTAGATTCCGAGTCAGGAAGTTCTGAGTTCAAATCCTGCTTCAGATACTTCCTAGCTGTGTGATCCTGGGCAAGGCACTTAGCCTCTCTGTGCCTCAGTTTCCTCATTTGTTAAATGAGGGTAATTATCATATCTACCTCCCAGGGTTGTGGTGAGGATCAAATGTGATGACATATGTAAAGTACTTTGTTTTGTATGTAAAAATATATCTTAATTAACATTTATGAAACGTGCCACCCTGATCCCAAATATATGTGATGTGAATGCTGGCTATTATTAGAAAAGAGGGGAGGTAACTGGGGGGGCAGCATCCCTGGCTAATTGTGTGCCTGTAGGCTAGCGCCCAGCTGATGGGGTCTTGTTTTTGTCTCAGAGACGCCGTCCAGGCCTGGGAGCGGCTGAGCTGCAGCGGGCTGGGCCCCTCAGACTTGCCAGAGAAAGCATTGACGGGGCTGACTGCCCCACTGGCTGCTGACAGACAAGGTAATACCCAGGCCCGACATGGGCCGACGGGGGTGGCAAGGGAGCTTTGTCTCTGTCTCTGTCCCAGGTGCCCGTCTCCTTGTCTGTTTTCCTCTCTGGCCTTGTCTGTGTCTGCCTCTGTTCCTGTCTCTATCTCTGGTCACCCCACCTCTCTCTCTCTCTCTCTCTCTCTCTCTCTCTCTCTCTCTCTCTCTCCCCTTCTCTCTCACCTCCCAGTTGTTCCCTTTATTTCTGAATTCCTTTCTTCTGAATATCTTAGAAGAGTGAGTCAGAAGCCTGGCTTCTCATTTCTTACCTGTGTATGCTCTGTACAAGTCATTTCCCTGATCTGGGCCTTAGTTTCTTCATTGTTGAAATGGGTGTCCTCACACTCGCACTGCCTACTTCCCAGGGCCCTTGTGAGGATCTCGCTTTATAAACCACGAAGCACTATAGGAACAGATGCTCAGTTTCAGAGTCTGTATGTGTTTTCCCTATCTCTTCTTCGGTGTCTCTCTCCTTTGGCACCCAGGGTTCCTTGGTCTGTGTTTGTGTTTCTCTATGTCTCTCCATCACTCCCTCTCCTGTGTGTGATTGCTGGTGTCTCTGGCTATCTCTTACTGTGTTTCTTTCCCTTGTGTTTTACCTCTTGTGTCTGCCTGTTTTGGTTCTTTTTTGAAGATTTCCTTCTCACTGTCCTCTCTCTGCCCTTCCCCTCCCAGTGCTGGTAGTCCCACTGGTGGACAAGGAAGCTGGAGGTGTTGTGGCCACCATCCTGGTAAGAGCCGGGGGCTGAGGGCTGGGGAATGGGGACAGGGCTGGTGTAAGGGAGCCATGATCACTCTGTAATTTTCTGAGTGGGGCCAGTGTAGACACCTTGAAGACATCCCTTCTCTCTGTCTCACATTATCCCTTGGCCTGGGGAGTTGGAGGGGAGTGTCTCTGTGTGGGGTTATGGAGTGTTCCAACCCTGGATCAGGCTCTTGCCTCTGGATTATCTAAGTCATCACCATCTCTCACTCCCTGTGCTCCCTTCTTTCCCCCTCATCTTCTTCCCCTGCTATGGGGCCATACCAGCTATACTGTCCCTCAGCATAGCTTCTGCCCTCATTCAATTAAATTGAACACAGATTTATTAATTACCTTTTATGTACAAGAAACTGGGCTAGGCATTGAGGGTCCAAACACAAAAAAAGACCCAGCACCTGTCCCAAAGGACTCTAAGATCTGTACAATCTATTCAGATAAAGCATAATGTTTGGTTATTTGGGGAGGAAGAAAGCACTAGCATCTGGAGGGTCAGGGGGGCACAGAGAGAGAGAGAGAGAGAGAGAGAGAGAGAGAGAGAGAGAGAGAGAGAGAGAGAATGAATGAGAATGAATGTAGCTTCTGATCTTGGCCTTAAAGGGAGATAAGGATCATGAGATTCAAGGTGAGGAGGTGTGCTCCAGGCATGGGGAGTGAGGTAGGAGGTAAATACTTGGAATGGGGGGATGGGATTTGAGGCTCTGGCTAAGTAGTCCCATTTGGTTGGGAAGTAGAGACTGTAAAGGGGGTATGAAATAAAGCTAGAAAGATAGGCTAATAAGATTTTGGCAGTTGTGCAGAAGATGGATTGGAGGAGAGAGAGACACTGGAAGCAGGGAGAACATTGAGGAGGCTATTATAATGGTCCAGGCAAGATGATGGCCTTTCATGGTGGCTGTGTGTGTGTAGAGAAGAAGAAAAGAGAAAATGGCTTCAGGAGATTTTGTCATGGTAGAATTGACAGGCTCTTTCAGTTCACTGGATGGGGGTAGGGGTAAAGGAGAGGAAAGAGGCGAGGATAGCTCTGAGGTTATGAACCTGGGTGACTGAAAATTGGTAGTTGCTTCAATAGAAATAGGAACATTTGGAGGGGAGGGATAGATGTGCAGGGTGGCGGTGACGAGTCTAGTTTTAGACATGTTGAACTTGAGATAGACACCAATGGCTCCGTGAGGATGCTCCCACTAATCATTCGGCTCAGAGCCTTTCCATGCCTGCCTGTCCTATGTGATTCTTATCCATGGCCTCCCATCAGTTCAAGTTTGAGATAGACATGGGAAATCCCTGTGGAGTTGCCAGTAGTCAGTAGGTGATGCTAGACTGGTTTTGAGGAGAGACAGACAGACAG